>NW_028227259.1:65112716-65422716 GCF_978045245.1 Mus caroli | reverse complement strand
TGGACTGTGGAGGCCCAGCTCAGGAGGTTTTTAAGAAGAAAATATATTAGTAATTTACAGCTATTCTTGTGATATTTTGGCAAAGACTTTATTTCTCTCCATGCACTAAGAACTTGTCTGAGACTAAACATAAAAGTAATGAACTAAGTACACAGGTGGAGAAATTTCAAGAACATAAAGTTGATGTGGTTATTACTGATAATGCATATACAACTCTGCAATACAAAAAAGCAAGTGCAGCACAAATAAATATAACATACCAAGTGTGGAAAGAAAAGAAAGACTATGTGGCCTAATGTTATAACCAAGGCATGGACTAAAAGAGAGGCTACAATTGTTATGATTATTTATTCTTGTTAAGGAAATGCTGCTTTGCCTGAAACAAAGGAAGTGAGCTCTCGTGGCAATAACCAGAAAGCCAAGCATCTGTCATAGTTTAAATGAGAAATACTCCTATAGTGTCTTATATTCTTTCCACATCCTCTGAGTTTGGAGGGGAGGGAGTAGAAAGAGACATCCCATTTATACTCTCCCTCCACATGATGGCTGACTGTGTGTCTCTGCCTCTGGTCCCATCTGTTTCAGAAGAAGCCTCCCTGATGACGACTGAAAAAGGCACTGATCCCTGAGTATATCAGGGAATCAACAGGAGTCATTGAATTGACAATTTGTTTTCTCTTAATTTATTAATTTATTTTAAACCAGTTTTAGGTAGTTTTATTCTAGGTCTTTGGGCTATCTAGTCTCTGGTATTTTGTTACCCTAGCTATGCCAAAATATGGGTTCTGTCTCATGGAGGAGGACTCAACTCTAATCAGACATTAGTTGGCTACTCCCACAAGTTCTGTACCAGAGCCCTAGCATATTTTGCATGCAGGAAAGATTGTAGGTCAAACATTTTGTGGCCAGATTGGTGTTTACATCTCTCTTTTGGTAACCTACAGGCATTTACATCTCTCTTTTGGTAGCCCACAGAGTGCCTTTGAATACCACATACACCAAAACATAGGAGCAAAGGCTCCATGTAGGCAACAGTCCATCTTCTCCATCGTCAGTGAGTTGTGTGTACATTGTCCTTTGTAATCGTGCTCCTGTTGTCAGTCTTTGGAGAACAACCTATCATCTTAGCAACAGCCTTAGTTGTTTGGGGATTTCCATGTGAACTCTTAGCTAATAATTAAGAGATTTCTTAGAGAAAGATGGAATGGAGGAAGAAGGAAGGAAGGAAGGAAGGAAGGAAGGAAGGAAGGAAGGAAGGAAGGAAGGAAGGAAGGGTGAGGGCAGAACAGGAACAGAACCTATTAGAGTCACATTTGGGTTATAGCAGGATTGGAGTGAGTTTGATGTAGACCTCTCCCTCATTGTCAACAACCTATGAAACCAAGGCATGCACCTGCAGGACACTAATTACTACTTGAAAAAATGAAGTCTCTGGCTATAGGACGACCTCTTGAACTGCTAAGAACGTCATTGATAATTAATTAATTAACTAATTATCTAAATCCACTTCTAGGAACTTAACCCTTACCACTCTATACTTTTCTGAAAAAGAAGAAAAATGTGTCTTTATTCATCTCATAATGGCCAAAGAAATCTGGCCTGATAATCATCTGGACAGCAAAGAGATGGCCCTCATGAAAAGATGACTATTCCAGAAGCTTTAGAATTCTAAATCCTCTATATATTTTAAAATGCAAGTTAGTTATCATGTATTATTTACTAATAATAGACCTGTCTAGCAAAATGTAAGTTGACACACTAGTCTCTTGACTGCCTCGTCACTTAGAAATGTTCTACCTTACTGCACAATAAACCCAGTCTGTCTCCTATACCAGACACTGTGTATCTCATCTGAATTCTTTTCTTTTCTTATTTTTAATTAGATATTTTCTTTATTTACATTTCAAATGTTATCCTATTTCCACATTTCCCCTCCATAAGCCACCCTATCCTATACGTCCTCCCCCTGCTCACTAACCCACCTATTTCTGATTCCCTGTCCTGGCATTCCCCTACACTGTGACATCGAGCCTTCAAAGGGCCAAGGGCCTCTTCTCTCATTGATGTCCAACAAGGCCATCCTCTGCTACATATGCGGCTGGAGCCATGGGCCCCTCCATGTGTACTCTTTTGTTGGTAGTTTAGTCCCTGCAAGCTCTGGAGATGCTGATTGGTTCAAAACCCTTCAGCTACAAACCCCTTCAGCTCCTTGGGTACTTTCTCTAGTTATTTCATTGGGGACCCTGTGCTCAATCCAATGGATGGCTATGATCATCCACTTCTGTATTTTTCAGGCACTAGCAGAGCCTCTCAGGAAACAGTTATATCAGGTTCCTGTCAACAAGCACTTGTTAGCATCTGCAATAGTGTTTGGGTTTGGTGTCTGTATATGGGATGGAGCCCCAGGTGGGGCAGTCTCTGGATGGCCTTTCCTTCAGTCTCCGTTCCAAACATAGTCTCTGTATCTTCTCCCATGGTTATTTTGATCCCCTCTTCTCAAAAGGTGCTGGTTCAGCTGAATTCTTTTCACAGAGGTCATATGGGATGTAGAACTGTAAGAAATTCAGAGAAAAGTCCTGGAGACAGATCCCGTACCTTTTAGTGCTAAGACCTTTCTAGGCAAGCCTGTAATTGTTGTTTATAGAAAGATACAGGTGACTAATATAGTATTATGAACTGAAGTTCTTGTAAACTACATAAGGTCTAAAAGTTCTGCTCATTGGAGTCAAATTATTCAAACCTCACCAGTGATTTTCTGACTTAGTCTCTAATGAGATACTCAAATCCCATTATGCAGAGCAAAGCCACCATGATTTGATCTTTAAAAAGTTAGAAAGATTCTGAATTTGCGTTCTTAGATGCTGGTTTGGATTGTAGTTAACTCTGATTGATTAAATAGCACTGATTTCAATAAGCCAGTTTTTGCCTCACTGATTTTTCAATCAATTGATATTCATACTCCTACTTATTACATGTAATGAGTCATAAATGGCTAATTTTTATTCTAAATAAAAAGTTCTTTTTCTGTATTTGATTTCATTATTCTCCTTACTTTCACTCCGTTCCAATTAAAATTCCTGTCAATTAAGAAATACTGGAAGTGCTAGAGGTAGTACACTCATTGAAATTGAAACAGTTTTGACCACACTGTATGGGAACCAATAGTGTTTTAGTACTTGATGTTCTCAAATTACATACTTTAACCACAATTTTCAAAGAATTCTGCTGCCGTGTACCTTGTATCTTTTTAATGTGCTCATGTACCAAACTCCCACACCACACCTTCCACATTTAATGACACCAAGGCTGGTGCCATGCGGAGTAACCTTGGTATTTACTAAAGGACCATATAATCTACCCTTGTAATAAACTAAAATCATGATAGCATTGTGCAAAAAAAAATATACAAACCTTAAATAGAAACAATGAGGATCTATTAAAAAACAACAACAACAAAGTATAATTTGCAAATTTCTCACCATAGAGAATTAGGGAATTGAACCATCTTTCATACAGGAAAAAAATATGTTACTTAGAGAAGAACTTATTACTAACTTTAAGATGTAATACAAGTACTTGAATTTCAATCAAATGTAAAAGATAGAGGATCAGGTTAGCTTTACATATGTTAATAAATACAAAGATAAAACAAACCTGTGATTAGAAGAATATTGTGACAGAAAAGTTATGTTTTGGCTGGGTGTGGTGGTGCAAGTCCTTCATCCCAGAACTCAGAAGGTAGAGTCAGACAGATCTCTATGAAATGAGACCAGCCTGCTCTACCATGAGACTCGAAGACAGCCAGGGCTATTATATAGAGAATCTCTGTCTCAAGAAAACCAAACCTAACCAAACCAAACCAAACAACAAAAACAACAACAAGATACGTTGTACAAAAACATCTTGCCAAATTTCTCAGTCTTCAATGTTTCATTATTATCTCTTTTCTTCAAGGAGTACATTACAGAGTAGGAAAAGTAAGAACGTATACACAAGCATAGCCTTTTTTTTATTGCCTATCTATTTCATTTACATTTCCAATGCTATCCCAAAAGTCCCCCACACGCTCCCCCACACACTCCCCCACCCACTCCCCCACCCACCCACTCCCACTTCTTGGCCCTGGTGTTCCCCTGTACTGAGGCAGATAAAGTGTGCATGACCAATGGGCTTCTCTTTCCACTGATGACCGACTAGGCCATCTTCTGATACATATGCAGCTAGAGACATGAGCTCTGGGGTACTGGTTAGTTCATATTGTTGTTCCACCTATAGGATTGCAGATCCCTTTAGCTCCTTGGGTACTTTCTCTAGCTCCTCCATTGGGGGCCCTGTGATCCATCCAATAGCTGACTCTGAGCATCCACTTCTGTGTTTGCTAGGCCCCAGCATAGCCTCACAAGAGACAGCTATATCTGGGTCCTTTCAGCAAAATCTTGTTAGTGTATGCAATGGTGTCAGCGTTTGGAAGCTGATTATGGGATGGATTCCCGGATATGGCAGTCTCTAGATGGTCCATCCCTTTGTCTCAGCTCCAAACTTTGTCTCTGTAACTCCTTCCATGGGTGATTGTTCCCAATTCTAAGAAGGGGCAAAGTGTCCATACTTTGGTCTTCGTTCTTCTTGAGTTTCATGCGTTTAGCAAATTGTATCTTATATCTTGGGTATCCTAAGTTTCTGGGCTAATATCCACTGATCAGTGAGTACATATTGTGTGAGTTCCTTTTGATTGGGTTACCTCACTCAGGATGATGCCCTCCAGGTCCATCCATTTGCCTAGGAATTTCATAAATTCATTCTTTTTAATAGCTGAGTAGTACTCCATTGTGTAAATGTACTCCTGGGCATATATCCAGAAGATGTTTCAACCGGTAAGAAGGACACATGCTTCACTATGTTCATGGCAGCCTTATTTATAATAGCCATAAGCTGGAAAGAACCCAGATGCCCTAAACAGAGTAATGGATATAGAAATTGTCATTCCAGATGAATTTGCAGATTGCACTTTCTAATTCGTTGAAGAATTGATTTGGAATTTTGATGGGGATTGCATTGAATCTGTAGATTGCTTTTGGCAAGATAGCCATTTTTACAATGTTGATCCTGCCAATCCATGAGCATGGGAGATCTTTCCATCTTCTGAGATCTTCTATAATTTCTTTCTTCAGAGACTTGAAGTTTTTATTATACAGATCTTTCACTTCCTTAGTTAGAGTCACGCCAAGATATTTTATATTATTTGTGACTATTGAGAAGGGTGTTGTTTCCCTAATTTCTTTCTCAGCCTGTTTATTCTTTGTGTAGAGAAAGGCCATTGATTTGTTTGAGTTAATTTTATATCCAGCTACTTCACCGAAGCTGTTTATCAGGCTTAGGAGTTCTCTGGTGGAATTTTTAGGGTCACTTATATATACTATCATATCATCTGCAAAAAGTGATATTTTGACTTCATCTTTTCCAATTTGTATCCCTTTGATCTCCTTTTGTTGTCGAATTGCTCTGGCTAGGACTTCAAGTACAATGTTGAATAGGTATGGAGAAAGTGGACAGCCTTGTCTAGTCCCTGATTTTAGAGGGATTGCTTCAAGCTTCTCACCATTTACTTTGATGTTGGCTACTGGTTTGCTGTAGATTGCTTTTATCATGTTTAGGTATGGGCCTTGAATTCCTGATCTTTCCAAGACTTTTCTCATGAATGGGTGTTGGATCTTGTCAAATGCTTTTTCCGCATCTAACGAGATGACCATGTGGTTTTTATCTTTGAGTTTGTTTATATACTGGATTACGTTAATGGATTTCCGTATATTGAACCATCCCTGCATCCCTGGGATGAAACCTACTTGGTCAGGATGGATGATTGTTTTGATGTGTTCTTGGATTCGGTTAGCAAGAACTTTATTGAGGGTTTTTGCATCAATATTCATAAGGGATATTGGTCTGAAGTTTTCTATCTTTGTTGGGTCTTTTTGTGGTTTAGGTATCAGAGTAATTGTGGCTTCATAGAATGAGTTGGGTAGAGTACCTTCTGTTTCTATTTTGTGGAATAGTTTGTGAAGAACTGGGATTAGATCTTCTTTAAAGGTCTGATAGAACTCTGCACTAAACCCATCTGGTCCTGGGCTTTTTTTAGTTGGGAGACTATTAATGACTGCTTCTATTTCTTTGGGGGATATAGGGCTGTTTAGATCATTGACCTGATCTTGATTCAACTTTGGTACCTAGTATCTGTCTAGGAACTTCTCCATTTCATCCAGGTTCTCCAGTTTTGTTGAGTATAGCCTTTGGTAGAAGGATCTGATGGTGTTTTGGATGTCTTCAGGATCTGTTGTTATGTCTCCTTTTTCATTTCTGATTTTGTTAATTAGGATGCTTTCCCTGTGCCCTCTAGTGAGTCTGGCTAAGGGTTTATCTATCTTGTTGATTTTCTCAAAGAACCAGCTCCTTGATTGGTTGATTCTTTGAATAGTTTTTCTTGTTTCCACTTGGTTGATTTCACCCCTGAGTTTGATTATTTCCTGCCATCTACTCCTCTTGCGTGAATTTGCTTCCTTTTTTTCTAGTGCTTTTAGGTGTGTTGTCAAGCTGCTAATGTGTGCTCTCTCTAGTTTCCTTTTGGAGGCACTCAGAGCTATGAGTTTTCCTCTTAGAAATGCTTTCATTGCATCCCATAAGTTTGGGTATGTTGTGGCTTCATTTTCATTGAACTCTAAAAAGTCCTTAATTTCTTTCTTTATTCCTTCCTTGACCAAGGTATCATTGAGAAGATTGGTGTTCAGTTTCCACGTGAAGGTTGGCTTTCTATTATTTATTTTGTTATTGAAGATCAGCCTTAGTCCATGGTGATCTGATAGGATGCATGGGACAATTTCAATATTTTTGTATCTGTTGAGGCCTGTTTTGTGACCAATTATGTGGTCAATTTTGGAGAAGGTACCATGAGGTACTGAGAAGAAGGTATATCCTTTTGTTTTAGGATAGAATGTTCTGTAGATATCTGCCAGATCCATTTGATTCATAATTTCTCTTAGGTTCTCTGTGTCCCTGTTTAGTTTCTGTTTCCATGATCTGTCCATTGGTGAAAGTGGTGTGTTGAAGTCTCCCACTATTATTGTATGAGGTGCAATGTGTGATTTGAGATTTACTAAAGTTTCTTTAATGAATGTGGCTGCCTTTGTATTTGGAGCATAGATATTCAGGATTGATAGTTCCTCTTGGAGGATTTTACCTTTGATGAGTATGAAGTGTCCCTCCCTGTCTTTTTTAATGACTTTGGGTTGGAAGTCAATCTTATCAGATATTAGAATGGCTACTCCAGCTTGTTTCTTCATGCCATTTGCTTGGAAAATTGTTTTCCAGCCTTTCATTCTGAGGTAGTGTCTATCCTTTTCTCTGAGTTGAGTTTCCTGTAAGCAGCAAAATGTTGGGTCTTGTTTGTGTAGCCAGTTTGTTAGTCTATGTCTTTTTATCGGGGAGTTGAGTCCATTGATATTAAGAGATCAATTCTTCAACGAATTAGAAAGTGCAATCTGCAAATTCATCTGGAATAACAAAAAACCTAGGATAGCAAAAACTCTTCTCAAGGATAAAAGAACCTCTGGTGGAATCACCATGCCGGACCTAAAGCTCTACTACAGAGCAATTGTGATAAAAAATGCATGGTACTGGTATAGTGACAGACAAATAGACCAATGGAATAGAATTGAAGACTCAGAAATGAACCCACACACCTATGGTCACTTGATCGTCGACAAGGGAGCTAAAAACATCCAGTGGAAGAAAGACAGCATTTTTAACAAATGGTGCTGGCACAACTGGTTGTTAACATGTAGAAGAATGTGAATCGATCCATTCCTATCTCCTTGTACTAAGGTCAAGTCTAAGTGGATCAAGGAACTTCACATAAAACCAGAGACACTGAAACTTATAGAGGAGAAAGTGGGGAAAAGCCTTGAAGATATGGGCACAGGGGAAAAATTCCTGAATAGAACAGTAATGGCTTGTGCTGTAAGATCGAGAATTGACAAGTGGGACCTCATGAAACTACAAATCTTCTGCAAGGCTAAAGACACCATCAATAAGACAAAAAAAACACCAACAGATTGGGAAAGGATCTTCACCTATCCTAAATCAGATAAGGGACTAATATCCAATATATATAAAGAACTCAAGAAGGTGGACTCCAGAAAGTCAAATAACCCCATTAAAAAATGGGGCTCAGAACTGGACAAAGAATTCTCACCTGAGGAATACCGAATGGCAGAGAAACACCTGAAAAAATGTTCAACATCCTTAATCATCAGGGAAATGTAAATCAAAACAACCCTGAGATTCCACCTCACACCAGTCAGAATGGCTAAGATCAAAAATTCAGGTGACAGCAGATGCTGGTGAGGATGTGGAGAAAGAGGAACACTCCTCCATTGTTGGTGGGATTGCAAGCTTGTACAACCACTCTGGAAATCAGTCTGGCGGTTCCTCAGAAAATTGGACATAGTACTACTGGAGGATCCAGCAATACCTCTCCTGGGCATATATCCAGAAGATGTCCCAACTGGTAAAAAGGACACATGCTCCACTATGTTCATAGCAGCCCTATTTATAATAGCCAGAAGCTGGAAAGAACCCAGATGTCCCTCAACAGAGGAATGGATACAGAAATTATGGTACATTTACACAATGGAGTACCGCTCAGCTATTAAAAAGAATGAATTTATGAAATTCCTAGCCAAATGGATGGACCTGGAGGGCATCATCTTGAGTGAAGTAACACAATCACAAAAGAACTCACACAATATGTATTCACTGATAAGTGGATATTAGCCCAAAACTTAGGATACCCAAGATATAAGATACAATTTGCTAAACGCATGAAACTCAAGAAGAATGAAGACCAAAGTGTGGACACTGTGCACCTTCTTAGAATTGGGAACAAAACACCCAGGGAAGGAGTTACAGAGACAAAGTTCGTAGCTGTGATGAAAGGATGGACCATTTAGAGACTGCAGTATCCAGGGATCCATCCCATAAGCAGCTTCTAAATGGTGACACCATTGCATACACTAGCAAGATTTTGCTGAAAGGACCCAAATATAGCTGTCTCTTGTGAGATGATGCCGGGGCCTAGCAAACACAGGAGTGGATGTTCACAGTCAGCTATTGGATGTATCACAGGGCTCCCAATGGAGAAGCTAGAGAAAGTACCCAAGGAGCTAAAGGGATCTGCAACCCTATTGTTGGAACAACATGATGTACTAACCAGAACCCTGGAGCTCTTGTCTCTAGCTGCATATGTATCGAAAGATGGCCTAGTTGGCCATCAATGGAAAGAGAGGCCCATTGGACTTGCAAACTTTATATGCCCCAATATAGGGGAATGCCAGGGCCAAAAGAATGGGAATGGGTGGGTAGGGAAGTGGGGGGCGCTATGGGGGACTTTTGGGATAGCATTGGAAATGTAATTGAGGAAATTATGTAATAAAAACATTAAAAATCAAAAAAAAAAAAGAAATTGTCATATATTTACACAATGGAGTGCTTAGCCTTTTTTTTTTTTTGACAGAAGATTTTAGTGAATGAAGAGGCCATTTAACTTTAAATGTAGTAGTTTGATATCCATGCTACAGTTCAAGATATCAGGATAATGGCAATAATGAAAAGAGTACTAGAGTACTAATCAGTTATTCAACATGCTTTCTACACATGCCTTTCTAAGTGTTTCTCACATTTGGGGTAAATATTAGATAGCCTCAACCAACTATGCATTTAGTCAATTTCAAAACATGCAGAGTAAGCAGAGTAATCCCTACTGTGATTTCCTTTGTACTTTCTAGGCTGTGTGTTTAAGTCAGCGACCACAGTATGGAATGTTTGCAGAGTGTCATGGTGTTATCCAACCATACAGCTAGCTGTTGACGTTTAATCCCATGTGCTTGTGTGACTGAAAAAGTCAGTTACTAAATAACATCCCCTGTCAATGTCTCAAGACCTCATGTTCCCATTGTATTTTTTTGTTTGTTTGTTTGTTTTTGTCTAAGAAACTGTTTTCTCCTGCATCTGTATTACTACCTGAAGCTACTAACTGTGACTGGCCAACCATGATAGCCACCATCTGTTTCAACTTGTTCATTTTGCTATACAAAATATCACAAAATGATTAGTTTTTAAAGGACATAAATTTAATTTTTACATCCTGGAATCCTTACAGTCCAAGAACATGTCATTAGAAGATTTGTAGTCTAGTGAGGGCCTGGATTTCTGTTTCCAATGGGGTGGACTGATACTGCCTGTTTACAGGCAAAAGGGACAGACAGGGAGATGGAAAGACTTATAGATGGTTAGGATAACACACGGTGCAAGAACAGAATTCAGGAGTGCTGTTTGAAAATTTTAAGAGCCTAATGCCTTTCAGAGGGGTGCTTCTTTTTTAACTCAGTTAATGCCTAATGGTACTATCTTTAGTGTCATTTAAGATCAACATATGAATTTTAAAGAACACATTCAGACCATAGCAGAGATTCTCTAAATTTATTGTTTTTACTATGTTTGTTTGTTGGTTGGTTGGTTGGTTGGTTTTTGGGTTTTGTTTGTTTTGTTGTTGTTGTTTTACAAGTGAATGGTGTGAGGATAATCATATACAAAAGAAAAATGACAGTCTAAGGAAGGGAAACACTGTAATTTCTCTTATATGTAGAATCTAGAATACTTTTAAAAAGTAGAAAGGGTACTATTTGGGAGAGAAAAAAAAACTGGCTGGAGGAAGGAGAGCAAATAAAATAAAATAATAGAAGAGAAAGAAAAAAATGAAAGCAATACTCAGAAACTTTGTGTTTTACTTTTATTTCCCTTACCTTAAATTTCTTTGTTAAGTACATAAAACATGATTTGGACACATTGAACTTTATGTAATATGTATGTACAGTGAAATTACAATCATATTTAAGCAAACTAATATTTCCACCATCCCCTAATTTTTGTAACATGTGGCAAAATGTCTCAAATCAACTTTTCTGGCAAGTTTTTCTTAGAAAATCCAATATTATTAAGAGCAGCCATCCTGTTAAAGCTTCAACTACCCTCACATGTCAGCTACTGCACGGCAACTCTGCAGTTCCATGTCTCTTCATTCTTGCTTCCCTCATCAATTATTTTCAGTGTTTCCATGTGATTGGCTTTTAGATTCTTCATGTATGGGATTATGCCACATTTTGTTTTATGAATCTGACTTACTTTATGTGTTATAACTCCTTTTGGCTTATCCATTTTATTAAAAATTGAAAGGATGCATTTCTTTTCTCCATCCTGGAGCACATCTCACTAAGGTACTGTGTCACTAAACTACATCCCTATCTTTATCAATTGAAAAGCTGAAAAATTCTATTGCATAGTTGTGCCAGGAAATATTCACGAACCCCCAAAAAAGACCACCAAGGAGCTGATTCTGATGCAATCTCATTAGACTCCCTTTATTCAAGTTCGAAATTGAGCTCCCAGCCAACCAACAAGCCTGACTCAGCAGGAAGGTGAAGCCCTTAGTCAAAGTAGATCATAGTTTAAAGAGGGATAACTAACACAATAACTAAGATTTTTGATGATGTTTATACATATGTGCAAAAACAATGGGAAATTGTCTTCTTCCTTTAAGCATCAGGTTTAGAAAAAGTAGATCCATGGTTATTATAATAATATCTGATAACCTAATGTCCAAAAATAAAGTAGAAAAAATTCCCATGATTATGTACTCCATAGAACATAGTAATACAAATAAAGGCTTCATACAACCATAAAACAACTGTTTATTCACTTTCCTATTGCTATGCTAAAACACAGTGACCAAGACATCTTACAGAAGACAGAGTTTATACAGGCAGGGTTCCAGATGGGTAAGAGACCATCACCATCATGGCATTGAAGCATGGCAGAAGGCAGGTATGGAGACAGAAACAAGAAGCAGAAAGACAAGTGATCAAACTGGGAATGGCATGAGCCTTTGAATGTTGAAAGTTCATCTCCAGTGAAATACTGATTCTATCAAGGCGATACCTCCTAAGCCTCCCCAAACAGCACCTGCAACTAGGAACCAAGTATTTAGATGCCTAAAAATCTGTGTACCATCTCACACAACCCATTGTTCATAGCTATGCAAGTGATCTTTAATTAAATTTTAATTAAAGCAAATAAAAACCGAATATGAGCATATTAGGAATTCAGCATATATCTTTAATTTGTATCCATCAATTCATAAATCCTTTTAAACTATTCTCTAAATGCCAACTTCTCCTTTCTTTGCTATAAAATTACATATATTTAATAGCTTCAACTATTTATAATGATCCTAAGGCCTGACCGATTAGAAGTCTGCCTTTCCTGCTCTGTGTTTTATTAGAAAGGGTGAACATACACTACTAGGCTTCACAATAATTCCTGTCTTCCTGTCTAGGTTAATAATGGAGAGTTTTGTTGCCATTCTTTGGTATTTGGTTGGCTGATTGATTTGGGTGGGTCACTCTTTCCCTTTATATTTTTATTTTATCTGTATTGTATTATCCCCTGTCCCCCAAGGCATTCACCTCTAGTGACCCTTTGCAAAGTGTGAAAGGTTCAAGCCTAGAAGTGAGTGGGCATGGGGGAATGAGGTATTAGCAGAAAACTTAGCCAAAATCAAAGGTATAAAAACTGTGGGATCCTGAAGAAATAAACCCAGATAGAGGCAATAGTAAAGAACAAGTAATATGAAAGGAAACTGAGGAAATATTGTATATTAAAGTCTTAAGGTAGGATAAGGAGATTGGGAGAAACGAGAGTAGGGAATGTGTTAGCCAAATCTATGCTTACACAAGGAAGGTAGTTTGTAAGATAATAATAATAATAATAATAATAATAATAATAATAATAATAATAATAATGTACATAGATGAGATAGATAGATAGATAGATAGATAGATAGATAGATAGATAGATAGATAGATAGATAGATAGATAAAACTGGATAGAAATATTCTGCATAAGTGAAAAATGATAGCCCCAGAACACATGATTATTAAATGAAATTTTCAGTGTCAGGCACAGGATATTTACTTAGGAGTTGTTGGTCAGGAAGTTCACAAAGTCACGCAAACCACCACAGGGTACTTCCAGTGATCTTTTTTTTAATTTTTAATATTATTTATTACATATTTTCCTCAATTACATTTCCAATGCTATCCCCAAAGTCCCCCTTACCCTCCCCCCCCACTTCCCTACCCACCCATTCCCATTCTTTTGGCCCTGGCATTCCCCTATATTGGGGCATATAAAGTTTGCAAGTCCAATGGGCCTCTATTTCCATTGATGGCCGACTAGGCCATCTTTCGATACATATGCAGCTAGAGACAAGAGCTCCAGGGTATTGATTAGTTCATCATGTTGTTCCAACTATAGGGTTGCAGATCCCTTTAGCTACTTGGGTACTTTCTCTAGCTTCTCCATTGGGAGCCCTGTGATACATCCAATAGCTGACTGTGAGCATCCACTCCTGTGTTTGATAGGTCCCTGCATAGTCTCACAAGAGACAGCTATATTTGGGTCCTTTCAGCAAAATCTTGCTAGTGTATGCAATGGTGTCCTCGTTTAGAAGCTGATTATGGAATGGATCCCTGGATACGGCAGTCTCTAGACGGTCCGTCCTTTCATCACAGCTCCAAACTTTGTCTCTGTAACTCCTTCCATGGGTGTTTTGTTCCCAATTCTAAGAAGGGGCACAGTGTCGACATTTTGGTCTTCATTCTTCTTGAGTTTCATGCGTTTAGCAAATTGTATCTTATATCCTGGGTATCCTAAGTTTTGTGCTAATATCCACTTATCAGTGAATATATATTGTGTGAGTTCCTTTGTGATTGTGTTACCTCACTCAAGATGATGCCCTCCAGGTTCATCCATTTGGCTAGGAATTTCATTAATTCATTATTTTTAATAGCTGAGTAGTACTCCATTGTGTAAATGTACCATAATTTCTGTATCCATTAATATGTTGAGAAACATCTGGGTTGTTTCCAGCTTCTGGCTATTATAAATAGGGCTGCTATGAACGTAGTGGAGCATGTGTCCTTCTTACCAGTGAGGACATCTTCTGGATATATGCCCAGGAGATGTATTGCTGGATCCTCCGGTAGTACTATGTCCAATTTTCTGAGGAACCTCCAGACTGATTTCCAGAGTGGTTGTACAAGCTTGCAATCCCACCAACAGTGGAGGAGTGTTCCTCTTTCTCCACATCCTCGCCAGCATCTGTTGTCACCTGAATTTTTGATCTTAGCCATTCTGACTGGTGTGAGGTAGAATCTCAGGGATGTTTTAATTTACATTTCCCTGATGATTAAGGATGTTGAACATTTTTTCAGGTGCTTCTCTGCAGTTCGGTATTCTTCAGGTGAGAATTCTTTGTTCACTTCTGAGCCCCATTTTTTAATGGGGTTATTTGACTTTCTGGAGTCCACCTTCTTGAGTTCTTTATATATATTGGATATTGGTCCCTTATCTGATTTAGGATAGGTAAAGATCCTTTCCCAATCTGTTGGTGTTTTTTTTGTCTTATTGATGGTGTCTTTTGCCTTACAGAAGCTTTGCAGTTTCATGAGGTCCCACTTGTCAATTCTCGATCTTACAGCACAAGCCATTGCTGTTCTATTCAAGAATTTTTCCCCTGTACCCATATCTTCAAGGCTTTTCCCCACTTTCTCCTCTATAAGTTTCAGTGTCTCTGGTTTTATGTAAAGTTCCTTGATCCACTTAGACTTGACCTTAGTACAAGGAGATAGGAATGGATTGATTCGCATTCTTCTACATGATAACAACCAGTTGTGCCAGCACCATTTGTTGAAAATGCTGTCTTTCTTCCACTGGATGGTTTTAGCTCCCTTGTCGAAGATCAAGTGACTGTAGGTGTGTGGGTTCATTTCTGGGTCTTCAATTCTATTCCATTGGTCTATTTGTCTGTCACTATACCAGTACCACGCAGTTTTTATCACAATTGCTCTGTAGTAAATCTTTAGGTCCGGCATGGTAATTCCACCAGAGGTCCTTTTATCCTTGAGAAGAATTTTTGCTATCCTAGGTTTTTTGTTATTCCAGATGAATTTGCAGATTTCACTTTCTAATTTGTTGAAGAATTGAGTTGGAATTTTGATGGGGATTGCATTGAATCTGTAGATTGCTTTTGGCAAGATAGCCATTTTTACAATGTTGATCCTGCCAATCCATGAGCATGGGAGATCTTTCCATCTTCTGAGATCTTCTAGAATTTCTTTCTTCAGAGACTTGAAGTTTTTATTATACAGATCTTTCACTTCCTTAGTTAGAGTCACGCCAAGATATTTTATATTATTTGTGACTATTGAGAAGGGTATTGTTTCCCTAATTTCTTTCTCAGCCTGTTTATTCTTTGTGTAGAGAAAGGCCATTGATTTGAGTTAATTTTATATCCAGCTACTTCACCGAAGCTGTTTATCAGGTATAGGAGTTCTCTGGTGGAATTTTTAGGGTCACTTATATATATTATCATATCATCTGCAAAAAGTGATATTTTGACTTCATCTTTTCTAATTTGTATCCCTTTAATCTCCTTTTGTTGTCGAATTGCTCTGGCTAGGACTTCAAGTACAATGTTGAATAGGTATGGAGAAAGTGGACAGCCTTGTCTAGTCCCTGATTTTAGAGGGATTGCTTCAAGCTTCTCACCATTTACTTTGATGTTGGCTACTGGTTTGCTGTAGATTGCTTTTATCATGTTTAGGTATGGGCATGAAATTCCTGATCTTTCCAAGACTTTTATCATGAATGGGTGTTGGATCTTGCCAAATGCTTTTTCTGCATCTAATGAGATGACCATGTGGTTTTTGTCTTTGAGTTTGTTTATATACTGGATTACGTTGATGGATTTCCGTATATTGAACCATCCCTGCATCCCTGGGATGAAACCTACTTGGTCAGGATGGATGATTGTTTTGATGTGTTCTTGGATTCGGTTAGCAAGAACTCTATTGAGGATTTTTGCATCAATATTCATAAGGGATATTGGTCTGAATTTTTCTATCTTTGTTGGGTCTTTTTGTGGTTTAGGTATCAGAGTAATTGTGGCTTCATAGAATGAGTTGGGTAGAGTACCTTCTGTTTCTATTTTGTGGAATAGTTTGTGAAGAACTGGGATTAGTTCTTCTTTGAAGGTTTGATAGAACTCTGCACTAAACCCATCTGGTCCTGGGCTTTTCTTGGTTGGGAGACTATTAATGACTGCTTCTATTTCTTTGGGGGATATAGGGCTGTTTAGGTCATTAACCTGATCTTGATTCAACTTTGGTACCTGGTATCTGTCTAGGAATTTCTCCATTTCATCCAGGTTCTCCAGTTTTGTTGAGTATAGCCTTTGGTAGAAGGATCTGATGGTGTTTTGGATGTCTTCAGGATCTGTTGTTATGTCTCCTTTTTCATTTCTGATTTTGTTAATTAGGATGCTTTCCCTGTGCCCTCTAGTGAGTCTGGCTAAGGGTTTATCTATCTTGTTGATTTTCTCAAAGAACCAGCTCCTTGATTGGTTGATTCTTTGAATAGTTCTTCTTGTTTCCACTTGGTTGATTTCACCCCTGAGTTTGATTATTTCCTGCTGTCTACTCCTCTTGGGTGAGTTTGCTTCCTTTTGTTCTAGTGCTTTTAGGTGTGTTGTCAAGTTGCTAATGTGTGCTCTCTCTAGTTTCTTTTTGGAGGCACTCAGAGCTATGAGTTTTCCTCTTAGAAATGCTTTCATTGCGTCCCATAAGTTTGGGTATGTTGTGGCTTCATTTTCATTGAACTCTAAAAACTCCTTAATTTCTTTCTTTATTCCTTCCTTGACCAAGGTATCATTGAGAAGAGTGTTGTTCAGTTTCCACATGAATGTTGGCTTTCTATTATTTATTTTGTTATTGAAGATCAGCCTTAGTCCATGGTGATCTGATAGGATGCATGGGACAATTTCAATGTTATTGTATCTGTTGAGGCCTGCTTTGTGACCAATTATGTGGTCAATTTTGGAGAAGGTACCATGAGGTGCTGAGAAGAAGGTATATCCTTTTGTTTTAGGATAGAATGTTCTGTAGATATCTGCCAGATCCATTTTATTCATAACTTCTGTTAGTTTCACTGTGTCCCTGTTTAATTTCTGTTTCCATGATCTGTCCATTGGTGAAAGTTGGGTGTTGAAGTCTCCCACTATTATTGTATGAGGTGCAATGTGTGCTTTGAGATTTACTAAAGTTTCTTTAATGAATGTGGCTGCCTTTATATTTGGAGCATAGATATTCAGGATTGATAGTTCCTCTTAGAGGATTTTACTTTGATGGGTATGAAGTGCCCCTCCCAGTCTTTTTTGATGACTTTGGGTTGGAAGTCAATCTTATCAGATATTAGAATGGCTACTCCAGCTTGTTTCTTCATACCATTTGCATGGAAAATTGTTTTCCAACCTTTCATTCTGAGGTAGTTTCTATCTTTTTCTCTGAGATGAGTTTCCTGTAAGCAGCAAAATGTTGGGTCTTGTTTGTGTAGCCAGTTTGTTAGTCTATGTCTTTTTATTGGGGAGTTGAGTCCATTGATATTAAGAGATATTAAGGAAAAGTATTTGTCGTTTTCTGTTATTTTTGTTGTTAAAGTTGGCATTCTGTTCTTGTGGCTCTCTTCTTTTAGATTTGTTGAGGGATTACCTTCTTGTTGTTTCTAGGGCGTGGTTCCCTTCCTTGTATTGGTTTTCTGTATAACATCTGTCCAGGATCTTCTGGCTTTCATAGTCTCTGGTGAAAAATCTGGTGTAATTCTGATAGGCTTGCCTTTTTATGTTACTTGGCCTTTTTCTCTTACTGCTTTTAGTATTCTATCTTTATTTAGAGCATTTGTTGTTCTGATTATTATGTGTCAGGAGGTATTCCTTTTTTGGTCCAGTCTATTCGGAGTTCTGTAGGCTTCTTGTATGTTCATGGGCATCTCTTTCTTTAGGTTTGGGAAGTTTTCTTCTATAATTTTGTTGAAGATGTTTGCTGGTCCTTTGAGTTGAAAATCTTCATTCTCCTCCACTCCTATTATCCGTAGGTTTGGTCTTCTCATTGTGTCCTGTATTTCTTGGATGTTTTGAGTTAGGATCTTTTTGCATTTTACATTTTCCTTGATTGTTGTGCCGATGTTCTCTATGGAATCTTCTGCACCTGAGATTCTCTCTTCCATCTCTTGTATTCTGTTGCTGATGCTTGTATCTATGGTTCCAGATTTCTTTCCTAGAGTTTCTATCTCCAATGTTGCCTCATTTTGGGTTTTCTTTATTGTGTCTACTTCCCTTTTTAGGTCTAGTATGGTTTTGTTCATTTCCATCATCTATTTGGATGTGTTTTCCTGTTTTTCTTTATGGACTTCTACCTGTTTGATTGTGTTATCCTGTTTTTCTTTAAGGATTTGTAACTCTTTAGCAGTGTTCTCCTGCAATTCTTTAAGGGATTTTTGTGCTTCCTCTTTAATGTCTTCTAACTGTTTACCAGTATTCCTTTGTATTTCTTTAAGTGTGTTATTAAAGTCCTTCTTGATGTCCTCTACCATCATCATGAGATATGCTTTTAGATCCGTGTCTAGCTTTTCCGGTGTGTTGGGGTGCCCTGGACTGGGCGAAGTGGGAGTGCTGGGTTCTGATGATGGTGAGTGGTCTTGGTTTCTGTTAGTAAGATTATTATGTTTACCTTTCGCCATCTGGTAATCTCTGGGGTTAGTTGTTATCGTTGTCACTGTTTAAAGATTGGAGCAGACTCTGTGTTCCACTCACCTGAAGTCTCAAATTCCTGTGGCGGGTGTCGTGGGTAGCTGGTGGGTGTCAGCTGACCCTGTGCTCTAGCTGCCCCGGTGCTGGTCCGGCCGGAAGAGGCCTGTGGCCCTACTCAGACCAGTTTTCTTCTTCCCTAACTAATGCAGTCTCAGGTCCCGCGCACAATTGGATTGGAGCAGAAGCTGTGTTCCACTCACCAGAAGTCTTAAGATCCTGTGGTGGGTTTGTGGGTAGTTGGCGAGTGTCAGTGGACCCTGCGCCCTAGCTACCTCAGTGCTGTTCTGACTGGAAGAGCCTTCCAGTGATCTTAATTGCCTACGATAGCAAGAAGATTAAACTACTTAGTGATGAATACACCACTGATTTTTGAATTATGTGCATGAAGAAATCAATCTTGAACTGACCATAATTCTCTCATCCTGCTTACATAGAGCCTGAGATGTGCTATGCAGTCCTCTGGGGGAGAAAAACAAAAATCAAACAACAACAACAAACCCACATCAATGACCTTATCCAGCTCTAGATGCAGTATGCTTCAATAGTGACTTCCTGGCAAGATATACCTATTGGTACAATAGTAACATGAAGGTTATGAGGATAATCAACCACTTTCTGATTACCAGCTCCACAGAAGGGATATTCCACTTGGTTCTGCAAACCCAGTCTAACACCAATAGTTGGGAAGATCTCTTGGTACCAAAGGGTGACCTTCCATTACTATTTTGCTACATTATCATGCTATATGTTGCAACCTAAATATTTGGTTGCACTGACTTATTTGTGCTGCTTTAAAATTTCTTCAGCGAAGTTTCTTTTGGCCATGGGTAGTGATTAATGATAGTTCTCTCAAAATGTCCTGGGTAGGTAATGCCATGTGAATAAATCTGGGTGAGGCATATGTCTGGATGAGTCATCTCTATCACCTTTCTACCTACTAAACTCAAGAAACTTCATAGAAGAGGGGGCAGAAAGAATATATAGCTGGCAGATTGGGAAGACATTTGTAAAGTTATGATTTCTGGACATGACCTATCTGTTACACCTATCAACTTACAGCACCAGTGGTTGCCTAACAATGCCTGAATGAGAGTAAGCCAGTCAAAATTACAAATCTATTGGAATTGGTCCCTGACTCCACAGCCCTATCAGAGGAGCTATAGGCATCTGGTGGGACAGTTATTCTCTGCTACTGTCATGACCCAGTGAATGTCACATGTGTTTACACACTTAAGAAACACTATATTCAGAGGTTACTAATAACAAACATGAAGACCATAAATTGAGATATATATATGGCATGGTTGAATGAGGGAATTGAGTAGTAGTAGGTGGATGTGATCAGTACACATTGGATAGATATATGGAATTTTCAAAATATAAAAGTGTTATTCTTAAAATAATGTAAAGAATAGTTTTCTGTATCTCTAGCCTTGGCAGAATATGAGTGGGAACCATTTAGATATGTCAGCATCAAACACTATTTAATTAGATTAGAGATGTGAAAAATGATCATTCCAACTTTGGCTTGTGAATTTTGAATGTTAACATTCACACTTTCCTTGATTTGCTAGAATAAATGTCAAAGAATCGCCCTCATACAGGATGAATTAAATACAAAAGCTTCCAGCTTCTCAATACATTTTGGCTTTGCTGGATGGCAACACTTCAGAAAGCAATGTGGAAGATACCAGGGTGAGTTGGGGGGCTACAGGCAAGTAATAAATTCAGAAAAAGTGGGCATGCCTCAATGTCTGAATCAGTCTATGCTAATGCTGGGACTTCAGGAAGCAGCTCTTTCTTCTCCTTCAGAGTAGACAGTGATAGATTGAAGACTTGAAGGTGAAGTAGATTAAATGAGATCTGAGTTCACAATAGGGGTTGCAGCTATTTTGACCTTTTTCTTGTGCTTCAATCCACATTCTGGATTTCTTTTAGTTCTCTATACACTATGGCCATTCCCCCCTATCTAACTCCTTTCTTTCTCATATAAAACAGAAGGGAACCATAAGGTTCTTTTTGCCTGTCTTTTCAATTATTCATTTTTATAACAATTACATGAAAACAATTTTTAAATTAATAAATTGTCTTTGAGGTTGTAAGAATAGTTTAAATCCATTGATTTAATATAGGAGATACCTGCTACCATGATGAAAGGCAAGAACAGAAAATTAAATTAACAGTTGAAATGTGTATTGCTTCTTAAGTTCCTTATTTCAATTCAAAGAGCATTTATAGTAAAGATTCTAAAATACTGAAATCAGTATGTCTTCAACTTGGAACTGATACTATTATATAGAAGGAATATAGTGAGACAGCAAGGACCTCTGAGTTGCCATCATTTTGTGAACTCAGCCTGTAGTTATACAGCTGAAATAATGCCCTTGCTCAGCATCAGGCCTATTTGATGATGATCATACTGCTGACTAAAGCAATCTTTCATGTTTGGATTTACATTTTCTATTTTTTTCCAGGTAGTCAATGCCACCTCCCTCGGCAGACTACTGTATAAATATGTAATGGCAGAGACATTTCAAATACTAAGGAATCTTATTAATGCAAAATGAATGAAATCCATTACATTAAGAAACTCTCGGTGCATCTAAATGGCCTCATGACACTTCAGCATGCCAATGCATGCTAAGCTGTAAGTGCATGTGACTTCTTTTTATTCATTTATAAAGTGTTCATAAAATAAAAATTAGTTACATGGACTTTAAGTCATCCGAGCATTTTGGAGGTCAACTTGATTATTACTTGATTGCAGCTATATCAATAATTTTGTGCCATGATATCTACTTATGTTAATCTGTTCAATAAAGATAACAAACATAGCAAGATATACAAAATAGAATCAATGTAACATTTTCTTTCATTTTTTTTTTAGTTTATTGTTAATCTGCATAGGTTATTAACCTGAGTAGTACTCCATTGTATAAATGTACCACATTTTCTGTATCCATATCTCTGCTGAGGGATATCTGGGTTCTTTCCAGCTTCTGGCTGATATAAATAAGGCTGCTATCATAGTGGAGCATGTGTCATTATTACAAGTAGGAGCGTCTTCTGGGTATATGCCAAGGGGTGGTATTGCTGGGTCCTTGGGTAGTTCTATGTCCAATTTTCTGAGGAACTGCCAGACTGATTTCCAGAGTGGTTGTACCAACTTGCAATGGAGGAGTGTTCCTCTTTCTTCACATCCTTGCCAGCATCTGCTGTCACCTTAGTTTTTGATCTTAGCCATTCTGACTGGTCTGAGGTGGAATCTCAGGATTGTTTTGATTTGCATTTTCCTGATGACTAATGGATGTTGAACATTTTTTTCAGGTGCTTTACAGCCATTTGGTATTCCTCAGTTGAGAATTCTTTGTTTAGCTCTATACCCCATTTTTAATAGGGTAATTTGTTTTGCTGGAGTCTAACTTCTTGAGTTCTTTGTATATATTGGATATTAGCTCTCTGTCAGATTTAGGATTGGTGAAGATATTTCCCAATCTGTTGGTGGCTTTTTGTCTTCTTGAAAGTGTCCTTTGCCTTAGAGAAGCTTTGCAATTTTATGAGGTCCCATTTGTTGATTCTTGATCTTACATCACAAGCCATTGGTGTTCTGTTCAGGAATTTTTCCCCTGTGCCCATATGTTCGAGGCTCTTCCCCACTTCCTTTTCTTTAAATTTCAGTGTATCTGGCTTTATATAAAGGTCCTTGATACACATGGACTTGAGCTTTGTACAAGGAGATAAGAATGGATCAATTTGCATTCTTCTACATGATAACTGCCAGTTGTGCCAGCACCATTTGTTTAAGATGCTGTCTTTTTCCACTGGTTGGTTTTAGCTCTTTTGTCAAAGATCAAGTGACCATAGGTATGTGGGTCCATTTCTGGGTCTTCAATTCTATTCCAATGATCTACCTGTCTGTCACTGTACCAATGCCATGCAGTTATTATCACAATTGCTCTTTATTACATCTTGAGGTCGGGGATGGTGATTCTGCCAGAAGTTCTTTTATTGTTGAGAAGAGTTTTTGCTATCCTGGTTTTTTTGTTATTCCAGATGAATTTGGAAATTACTCTTTCTAAATATATGAAGAATTTAGTTGAAATTTTGATGTGGATTGCACTTAATAGGTAGATGTCTTTTGACAGGATGGCCATTTTTACTATATTAATCCTGCCAATTCATGAGCATGGGAGATCTTTCCATCTTCTGAGAACTTCTTTGATTTCTGTCTTCAGAGACTTGAAGTTCTATCATACAGATCTTTCACTTCCTTAGTTATATTCACACCAAGATACTTTATATTATTTGTGACTATTGTGAAGGGTATTGTTTCCCTAATTTCTTTCTCGGCCTGTTTATCCTTTGGGTAGATGAAGGTCATTGATTTGTTTGAATTAATTTTATACCCAGCCACTTTGCTGAGGTTGTTTATCAGGTTTAGGAGTTTTCTGGTGGAATTTTTGGGGTCACTTTAGTATACTATCATATCATCTGCAAATAGTGATATTTTGAATTCTTCCTTTCCAATTTGTATCTGTTTAATATACTTTTGTTGTCTAATTACTATGGATAGGACTTCAAACACTATATTGAATACATGGGGAGATAGTGGGCATTCCCCTATATTGGGGCCTAGAATCTTCGCAAGAAAGACCAAGTACCTCTCCTCCCACTGATGGCCAACTAGGCCATCTTCTGCTACATATGCAGCTAGAGACATGAGCTCTGGGGTTACTGGTTTGTTCATATTGTTCCTCCTCCTATGGGGCTACAAACCCCTTCAGCTCCTTGGGTACTTTCTCTAGCTCCTCAGTTGGGGAGCCTGTGCTCTGTCCAATGAACGAATGTGAGCATCTACTTCTGTATTTGTTGGTGTCTTAGTTAGGGTTTTACTGCTGTGAACAGACACCATGACCAAGGCAAGTCTTATAAAAACAACATTTAATTGGGGCTGGCTTACAGGTTCAGAGGTTCAGTCCATTATCATCAAGGTGGGAGCATGGCAGTTTCCAGGCAGGCATGCTGCAGGCAGAGCTGAGTTCTACACCTTCATCCAAAGGCTACTAGTGTAAGACTGACTTCCAGACAAGTAGCATGAGGATCATATGCCCACATCCACAGTGACACACCTACTCCAACCAGGTCACACCTCCAAATGGTGCCACTCCCTGGTCCTAGAATAGACAAACCATAACAGAAAGGCACTACCCTGGCTTTCTGTTCAAGAGTATTTGGTGAGTCTGAGGACTTATAGTAGTCATTTGCTTTGGCTCAAGTTGGAAAAGATGCAAGAATATTGTATCTAATCACAAATGTAACTGACCTTTGGTTCATGCTATGAACTCTTTCTTGCTATTTTATACTGTATCACCATATTTTTGAAGAGATTGGACTCACCTTGTCACAAAAGTGGGAGCATACACTTATTAGTTTACACAGGCTTATGTCTGGACAAAATTAGTGCATGTTTTTGCTATGCTAATATAATATGTGTCATAAGAGTGCATCATTCATTTACACAAAGCTTTTCTAAATTTCTTCTGCAAATTGTGGGTACTTCTGTCTGGAGAAACCCTGATTTGATGAGGGTCAAACATTTCACAGACATACCTCTAAAGATGCCAAATGGAGCTATCAATGAAAATAGGAGCCATGGGAGAAACCATGTGAATTAACAAGAAACACAGCAAGGAACTCAGGATTAGACATGGTAAGATGATTGTACTTTAAACGAGCAAAGCAAAACAAAATAAAACAAACAAACAAAAAAATAGATGAACCATGAACTAAACTAAGGTAAAAGCATTTTTTAAATTTCTGACTACACATAAGAACATACAGCATAGAACTACAACACAGAACAAGATAGAGCATGACATGCACTTCACAAACCTTCCAAAGTCTGCTCTATAGTCATTTTCAATGCAAGTGACCATTTCGATAATATTCTTATCACAGGCTAATTTAGAATACCTTGAATATAAATGGATTTGTGTAGTTTTGTCTATTATGGTCATATTATTCAGTGGTGTGTTTATAATTTTATATGTAGTTTGTTATGCTTGAATAATTTGTTCTGTTTTAGTAGTGAGTCTGCTTGGTTAGATTGAGCTTCCCAAATGATAACTGTGCCCTAGTGTAGTGCCTGGGAATGTCAGTTACCTTATATCCAAAGGGACGTTAAGTTATTGACTAAGTTAAGGATTTTCAATTATCATTGCAGATCCAGTGAAACTGAAATGATATTGTAAGGGAAATTGGGATGTAAAAAGAAAGCAGAAGGCCATAAGATGATAGAATAAAAAAAGGAAATATTACTGTAAAAGCCAAGGAGGAAACAAGGAAGTGAATATTTCCCCAGCATGCCCAGACAGAACCAGGGCCAATAATGACTGGACTTTAGCTTACTAAAACTTAATCCAGAATCTAGCAGAACTATCTGAAAAATATTTAATTCACTGAGGTCATGGCACTTTGTTAAGGAGTAGTCTTGTACTAGTACATATTTGTGGTTCTGTTGATGGACATTAAAGCCATTTCTAAATTGGAGCAATTGCCAGCAATATTTCTGCACAGTATGTGTTATATGAAAAGCATTTATTTTGAAAAGATACTAGGGTAAAATCTATGGAATATAATTTTAGAAACAACATTTTCCCAATCAAATTAACATTTTATACTACCAATGTTTTACACGTATTTCTTTTTTATATATAATTTTCCAAATTCTGATGGACAGATGCTGATATATCTTAGTAGTCTTCATTTGTATCTCATAGACGTCGAATAGTGTTTTATGTCCTCACATAGAAAATGAACATTTCATTATTAATTTGAGATTTTATTAAATTGACAGATTGCTTTTAAAAGAGTACATATGTATTGAAAATCTTATACATAATTTGGGGGATTCAGCAAACCTTAAAGCCTCTATATAAGACTGTTGGCCAAGGTTTGTTTCTGACAGCTGCCATTTTCTCCACCCTTGCTCCTGCCCATATCCTGACTCTCATTTGCTACTCTAGAACACCAAAGCCTCTGTCCACAGTGTAGTTGACCATATCCTCTCTCCATGCACATGAAATGCCCCCTACAGTTAGTGTCCAGTTCCTACTTTATACTTAACTCACAGATTTCCGTCTTTAGATCGTTTCCTTAAGCAAACGTTCCCACCTCTCAGTCTCATCTAATTCATTATATTGACTCTCTGTGTTTTTCTTTCTTCTCTGAGCATCTTCAAATCAATAAGTCTACCTGTTAATATAAAAAGGGGCGCAACATGTTTAAAACTTAGGTTTGTATTTAGTAAATATATAAATCAATATAAAAATTTAATATAAGTATATATAAAAGTATATAAGTCAGTATACAAATTTAGTAAAACTACAAATCAGTTGACTTAAACAATTGTATCTCCATTTGATATTATGCAAAATGAATTTCCAGGAATCAATGTGGTTAGTGTAGCCTAAAAACAAGAATGCAGTGTCCTAATAATATGGAGTAGTAATAGAGATTTGATTTTGTTTTTCATTTGATATTAAAGAAGATATATTTATCCCTATTTTGTGTTAAAGTCCCTTCATATTTCTACTATAGATTGCATTCTAATATTTCTTAAAACACATAATTGTCTGTCAGAAGCATAAACTCCTTAAATCAGTTTCCATGATTTTTTTTAAATGGTACAAAGTAGTTGTTCAATAAATTCGTGTTAACTGGGATTGTTTTTCTGTTCTTCTTGCAAATACCAAAGTCAGATCACTGGCCACGAACTAGCCTAACAAATGTCATTGCTTGACATTAGCACTTGGGCTAGCTCTATTTTCTTCACTCCAAAAAAAAAAAAAAAAAAAAAAAAAAAAAAAAAAGTCAATAGACCAGCTAAAGGCGAAAGCCTGCCAGGAACTAACCTTCTAAAGACCAAGGCAGCAAGTCCACCACCAGCTGCTAAACTCCCATTGCTCCAGGGGAAGAAAAGGTCATTCCTCAATTGTGGTGAATGCCATGTTCCCCTTCATGAGGGAACACAGGCTGCTCAACATTGTGCAATGTAAACAAACTCATTTCCTCTTTGAGAAGCAAGAGTCCAGCTGGGTTCAAGCACAGGGCTTCCTTGGAGAAGGCAGACCTGCCAGCCCTGTCTGCATTTACTCACTCCCTAAATTGTATATATTGAGGCCTCTAAGGCGAATCCTCTATTGAGCACTGTGACTACAGGAAATTGAAAGGAGGCTACAGCCTTTGAAACTATTACACAAATAACTGCTGTCAATTTCTCCTCTAGTCACATATGCTTAATCTATTTATTTTTAATACATTTATATTGAGAGTTAGCAATACAGAACTGTTTGAAATAAGAAAGCTCTAGACCTATCATTTATGTTTTCAAATATGACCTCTTTGCTTTTCTCCCCCTTTGAATATCAGAACTTGGCTGCTCTCCTTTCACGTGGTTGCTCCACAAGAAATTCTGTTTCCACCTTTGGCCCCTCTGGAGTGTGCTGACCTATCACCTCCTCAGCTTCTCCTTTCTTTATTTTCATTCTTCACCTTGCTCTAAAAGGGTCCTTTCACTCCTTGAATAGCTCTTTATCCTACAACCTCAGAACTACTGAGCTGGCTATATCTGGAATAAATGCCTTTAAAAATACTCATTTATTAAATCTATTTTTGCTGCTTCTAAATGACCATGACTAGGTTAAAGAAAAAGTGGGCCATCCAAAAGTATTCCCCTGGCCTAAACCAATTTCCAAATATTTCTTGTTACAGAATATGTCTTTGGAAATTTAAAAAAAGAGGGGGAAATAAAATATCCACGATGCTTTAGAAGTATGGCCACCAGGAGGTAGCCAGAACCCCAAGTAGATGGCGTCACACTCAGGAGCACAGAGACACCACTAGCTGGATTCTGTGGCTTATGATAAAGAAGAAAAGAAGGACGTGAAGGCAAGAAGAGCTAGCATGTGTGGGTGGTAGGAGGGGAATGCGTAGGAGGATTTAGGTTGGCTAGGATCAAGATAAATTGCATGCATGTATAAAATTATTAAAGGGTGCATAAAATATTTTTAAAATTAAAAGAGGAAAGGCATAGTCATATGAAAAAATAATTAAAATTACAATTAAGTAAAAGTGTCACCCACTGTTAGCAGAGAATGGGTGCTTGCTGACAACGTGAGAGATGGTTATCCAAAGTTCTTTTACACACAGCTACCAGCATGCTGGAGTTCATTCTAAGTGTGGATTCATCTGTTTTTATTTTGCCCTAGAGTAAGAAGTTAAAGTAGAATATTAATATATGTAATTTTTCTAGATAGATATTAACATATATCTATTTGTTCCAGATGGGGCATCAACTCAGAACAGGGAAAATGTTCATGTTTAGCTTGGTGAATCAGTGCATGTACTAAGGTAGCTTATAAGAGTACCAGTGAGTAGTAACTTTCAGAATGGCTATATCAGGCAGCTACATCACTGAAAACCATTAGAACACAGATGCCTTACAAAAGCTATGTCACTGTGGTTTTCTATAGAAACTGAATGCAAATCTACTGAAAATTTTCTTCTCTGACTGAGTTGAGGCACAGCTCACAAGAGATGAACACACTCATAAACTAGCTTTGTCTCAGTATAGAATGGCTTTGAAAAGCATACAGGTAATACAATATTCATGATTGCAATGTGCATGGGGTACATAGGGGTTTATATCATGGATTTCCACAATTTTACTACCTTGTCTTACTAATATTTGCTACTGATTCTTGAAGATAAATTAAAATCTGCTAACAGAAAAAATTTCATTTTTAAATGCCCATAAAATCTAACTAACATGACTAACTACCTAAATGGGAGATTGACTTGGACAAGAGCAATAGACGTGTATGTAGAGGAAGGAAAGACCATGAGAGCTCAACCCTGAATGCAAAACTATAGGTAACTAAGGAGTAGTGAAGGCAAGAGACAGTAGTCTTCCCCTGGAAAGAGCATACCAATCGGTTATCTGGATGTTCAGCTCTAAAAACATGCATACCAGTAACATTATACAGATTATACAGACTGAGTAGGTTTTATTTATATATTCATGACTATAAATGTATTCATGTGTGTGTGTGTGTAAGTATAACAGCAATTTATGGGGGAAAGGGGTGACCAAGAGTTTGAATGAGAGCAAGGGGGGGTTATATGGGAGTGTTTGAAGGGGGATACAGAAGAGTGTAATGATAAAAGAATATAACAATGTCAAAAATAAATAATTTTTGAAGTGCTTATATCAGTTTAGTGGAGATTTTAGCCTCATGGCAGACTTTATAGTCTTAAAAATATTGAAAAGCCCACTCAAGCCTTTTGAAATATGAATCATATGCATAAATATTCAAGCATACTAAAAATTAAGCTCATAATTTTGACATGCAATCACTTAAAGAGATGAGCAAATGAATGAAGGCAGGGTGTTGTTGTAATGACAGCTTAGCACTGGTCCAAACATGAGATCCTAAGTTGTAGCTATCAATCCAAACTGATTTTTATTATATTCTACACAGAAAAAGGTTACTTGTGTTTTGGCACCTAATGATAGATACACTACATAGTCTTCTTTTAGGGATAGAGTAGGGGAGGTGAGTAACTAGTAAGTAAAATATCTGCTCCCAAAGAAAAGCTGGGAAGTGTTAGTTCTCTGACACGTGCGTATCCATATGTAGCATAATAAACTGAGACCTGAAATCTTAAAACGTCTTATCCACGCAGTATGACAGAAAAATATGAACACATGGAACTATGTTATTTCATCACATAAGCAGATTTCTCTTTTAATTTATAGTTGTAGGAACATGTAAGTAAAATCTACTCTCATATATATATATATATATATATATATATATATATATATATATATGAGATTGTTGAATGCAGTGATTTATCTATAGACTTGGTATTCAGATTTCTAGATTTATTCATTTCCATAACTAAGACTTTCTTGCTGTGGATCAGCCATCACCCATTTCTTTCCATCCCTAGCCTGTGAGATCATTTTCTTCCGTGCTTGACTATTTTTAATAATGCACACAATTAGAATTATGCATTGTCTGCTTACCTCATCTTGCTTATTTAACTCAGCATTAGAAATTTTTGCCTGCTTGTCACTGGGTGCACAGCACTGTAGCCACAAACTTCTGCTAGAGCCAAGGATGTTACAATGCAACTCAAAAAGAGACAGAAAAGTGAATAGCATAGTGTATACTCTGTCCTCTCCCTCAGGATTAATTTTGAATACTTATATGAAATTCTGGGCTCAAACACCTGTAAGAATACAGTGATCACCTGTGGCACAGAAAGATTATTCTCCTTTGCTCTGCTCTGACCTACCTCTGCTCTGGTACACAGAAGTTCTTCTCTGTGGAAATATGTGGGATATGTTAGACACACAAGTCCTCTCAACTTGTCTAAACTGATGTTGAATATTTAATGTCCCATGGATCTGTCAAAGCCCACACAGATGAATAACTGCCTCAGTCTATGCGCCATCATATTTCTTCAGTACATAACTCTCCCTTTTCCTGTTATTTCCTGTCACTGAAGAATGGGTAGCCACCAGTGAATTCACACCTCCTACCAGCAGTACAGAGAACTGTTATCCCATGCTTTTCATGGAAGAAGAAAGGGTTTTGTTTCTAGGAGACTCAACAAACTTTTGAGATCCATGTTCGTCACTAAAGTAACCCTGTAGACAACAGTCTAGGACAAGAAGCCAGTGTTGAGCCAGGTGTCAATAAAGGTCCACAACTGAGGAATAAAAAAAGAAAAACAAGTAGAGGTTCTTTTGGAATTCCCAAGGAGGGGAGAGAACGATTTGAATTTTGTGCAGTCTAATTGCAATGGGATAACTGAGCGAGGTGAGAGCGAATGCTGAGGAGCTACAGGCTTTCCTCGTCTGCACCTGATGTCCATAGCTTTTCTTGAGTTAGTTTTTTGAAATTTTCAAAAATAAAAATAATGTATATTTTGACTACTCTAACCCCTATACTCTCTGATTGTCCTTTCTTTCCTCCTCCTTACAAGGACTTTTCCTACATTCTGTCTCTGTCTCTATTTCTGCCATATCTGTTGCTTCCCCTACCCTCCCTCTCTCTCCACAGAGCTTAACTAGAATTATTTGTGTGGCCATGAATTTAGACTATCCAATAGAACCTGGAAAACAAAACAAAACAAAAAAAAACAAAAAAAAAACAATAAAAAACAAACAAACAAACAAACCAGAGATAACTCTCAAGCCATTTCTGATGAGTCTCCTTGGAAGAATTACCTCTATCCTGTTTTAAACGGCAACTGCATCTCCAAGAATTAAGGAGGAAACAGTTTAGATCTAAGTTGATGAGTACTTTGTGGTGAGGAATAAGTCTTCCAGATAAGAAAATGTGTCATTCTAAGTTTGTGACTTCATAGATAAAATATCTAACTACTCTTTCCTATCTCTTACTTTCCGAATACCATTTGTCATATTGTACTTTACGTCTTCATTATTGCTGCCCAATAGAAATACCATACATAAACAGTAAAAGTGCACATGGAGGGATCCATGGCTCCAGCTGCATCTGTAGCAGAGGATGGCCTTGTCTTGAATCAGTGTGAGGAGAGGCCCTTCGTACTGTGAAGGCTTGATACCCCAGTGTTTGGGAATGCCAAGGTGGTGAAGAGGGAGGGAGTGGGTGAGTAGGTAATGGGAGAAGGGGATATGGGATAGACGGTTTGGGTAGGGGAAACCAGGAAAGGGTATAACATTTGAAATGTAAATAAATAAAATATCTGATAAACAGCGACAAATACACTTTACAATGTATGGAACTCACATTTTAAGAACTCAAAAGAAATAGATAAATCCATTTCAACAATACTCCTTAACTATACTAAAAATATCAGTACTTTGCCTCTTCTTAGAATTGGGAACAAAACACCCATGGAAGGAGTTACAGAGACAAAGTTTGGAGCTGAGACGAAAGGATGGACCATCTAGAGACTGCCACACCCAGGGATCCATCCCATAATCAGCCTCCAAACGCTGACACCATTGCATATGCCAGCAAGATTTTGCTGAAAGGACCCTGATATAGCTGTCTCTTGTGAGGCTATGCTGGCGCCTGGGAAACTCAGAAGTGGATGCTCACAGTCAGCTATTGGATGGAACACAGGGCCCCCAATGGAGGACCTAGAGAAAGTACCCAAGGAGCTAACAGGGCGTCTGCAACCCTATAGGTGGAAAAACAATATGAACTAACCAGTACCCCTGGAGCTCGTGTCTCTAGCTGTATATGTAGCAGATGATGGCCTATTCGGCCATCATTGGGAAGAGAGGCCCCTTGGTCTTGCAAACTTTATATGCCTCAGTACAGGGGAATGCCAGGGCCAAGAAGTGGGAGTGGGTGGGTAGAGGGTAGAGAAATGTAAATGAAGGAAATACCTAATTTTAAAAAGGAAGGAAAAAAGTATCAATTTAACATGTTATCATTTTTAGTTTCATTCATTAACATTGCTTTGTGCGTAACATAAAGTCTTTAGAATCTACTATGCTGCCATATTGCAAGTGCTTGCCATCTGTGTCTTGCTAGGAGCTACCTCATGATAGTGCAGTTTCATGCTCCAATCAAATGAAATAAGATCTTCTCTCAGATGTCTTCATGTTTCCCTAATAGGAAAACATGTTTAATAGGGTTTTAAACTATTATAATTCTTATAAATATCTTAGTTATTTCTGTGAAGAGACAGCATGACCAAGTCTACTATTATATAGGCAAACATTGACTTTGGGCTAACTTAGAGTTTCAGTTCAGTCCATTATCATCATGGTGGGGATCATAGCATCATGCAGGCAGAGTTGGTGCTGGAGGAGCTGAGAGTTCTTCTTCTTGATCCAAAGGCAGTCAGGAAGAGATTCTCTTATGAAAGCAACCAGAAGTGGACATTCTTCCACACTGCGCAGCGCTTGACCAAAGGTTTCTCCTTTTATTGATGTGAGGCAATGCCATCCTCTGCTACATATGCGTCTGGAGTCATGGGCCCCTCCATGTATATTCTTTGGTTGCTGGGTAACTGCTATTCCAGTGTCATGCCTACCACCACACTTCCCACCATGATGGCCATGTACACGACCCCTAAAACTGCAAGCAAGTCCCTCACTAAATGTTTTCTTTTATGACTTGCTTTTGCTATGGTGTCTTTTCAAAATAATAGAAAAGTAGCTAAGACAGAAATATGAGATTATTGATCTTTGAATTTATTTTCCTCTAGTGACAGGACATAGCTATCTTCATAGTTACCAACTTTACTTTAAGCCAATGCATGGCATATAGCTGTTCTAAGCCTACTTTTTCTCTTTTATTATCCACTGTGTTATGCTTGACAGAGCTTTTTTATCTCAGTGATCTAATATTCTAGTGGAATTAAGTCTGAAACCCAGAAACCTCTCTAGGTCTGAGACTTTGTTTTGTTCATCATTGTATGCTCATGTATAGTAGTCTAACCTGCAGGCTCTGCTAGTATTTAGATGCCTCTCCAAAGACAAACTAATTTATTAAATAAACATTTTAATGTTATCTGATAAATCATCACTGCTGGGCCTGAGAGATCTGAACATGAATTGAGAAAGGGCAGAGGTGGCAAGGGGGAGTGAATACAGCCACTCTGTCATTACTGTTAGTGTGATCGTGGGTAAAAGTATTTCTGAGCCTCAATTTCCTTACTGTAAGACTGGGACAAAATTACCTCCCTTTAATAGAATTTTGCGAGAGTTGAAGGAAATATTGAGTGCAACAAAGTTAATATGTGCTGCAACATTAGAGAATAACGGTTTTTCTTCTTCTTTCATGGGTCTTTCTTTCTTATGAAGCTCTCCCCAGTGCTCTTTATGTTCTCTAATGACAGCTAAGGAAATTAAATTTCCTTACAACGCCATAGAAGAGAAGAGGGTTAATTAAAATGATACTTTGAGAGAATTACCTAAGTACTCTCAATTGTAATTATGGAATTCAAGCCTCAAGTAAATAAAAACAATTTAATCAAGATTAAATTGTGTGATTGGGATCAGAAGTGGCTCCATCAAGTACTCGGAGAGTTGTTTGGACTTCACAGTACTGCTCCCTGGGCATCTCCACTCATACTTTCTTCCTTTCTAAAAGCCCTGAGATGGACGTTTATCACCCATGAGCTCACTTCAGCGCTTCACATGCTTTTCTCCAATTCTGCCACAGATATGATTGGTTGACTTACTCAGTATTCATATTTAGTGTTCTCTGTGCCCTTCTCCACTCTAAAGAATAGCAGAACATGTATTCTCCTTTTCTAGCTTTCCATCCAATTTGACCAGACCTTGGAACATAGTCTCATAAAGAAAATTAGACAGAAAGTCTGCTGAAGGGGTTTTGAAAATCGAATCATGTTTGAAGATGAACCATTTCTTCCTTTAATCTTACTTGATCTCAATCTAGATGTCTCCAGTTTCTGTAACAATCTTAAACTAAAAGGAAATGGATAGAAGGAGTGACTGAAGAAGAACTCAGTTCCTTCATAAGATTGAGATATAATGTTCCATCTCACATGTCATCTATCAGCCATTCAGGAAAGAGATCAGATCACCTAAAATGTAATGTAGACAGCTCATCACAGCTTGCCAACTTTGCACATATGCCCTGAAGTCATTGATAGGTTATAACAAATGTGGAGTTAACCATTGCATTTCTTATGCAACTTACAAATGATTGAGTTTATTGTAAAAATTATTCATAGAGAAAATCTATTGCCAGAATACTTAGGCGATACAACAATAGAAAAGAATTTTCTCAGGCTTGAAACCATGTATATAACATTATGTGAACTTAGCAGGTTGTATTTGTGTGTGTGTGTGTGTGTGTGTATGTGTGTGTGTGTGTGTGTGTGTGTGTGTGTATGTGTGTGTGTGTGTGTGTGTGTGTGTGTGTGTGTGTGTGCATGTAACAAAAATAAAGCCATAGAGGCCTTGACCTTGATAGAAATCAAGGGGAGTTCATGGGAATGGTTCAGAGAAGAAAAGGAGGTAAACAATGTATTTATATTTTAATTTCAATATACACATATATTCATGCATAATACATACATAAATACATAATACATACATATATATATAGCAAAGTAGCACTAAATGAAGAGTTGTTAGATCCAGTCAAAGAGCTAACAGGATCAGACAACAAGCTTATCAAAGTAAGGCACCACTTCCTTTTTCTTTACAACTCAGCCACCTTCCTTTTTTCAAGAGTGCTTTACCAGCATCTACTGCAGGATACTAAATACCAACATCTTGATTTGCTCTGACCTTGGTTTCTGTCTCATCAAGAACTGAAATAAGGGTATTCAAATAGCACAGCATTGAAGCAGATAGACTCAATCCCTAGATCTAGTTCATTTGATGCTTTTCTTGAATAGTTTGTCCACTTCTCTGATTCCTAAATTTCTTCATTTATAAATAAGTGAGAGTGACCCCTTCCAATAAAACTGCTTATTTTAAGGACAAAGCGTGCTGCCTGCCACATGGAAATAACTTTTTTATTTCCCTATATTGCAGTTTCAATTCTCAGTAAATCTGTATGAATTTCTACTATATAGAATTGACTCTTCATATCAAAGCCCAGATGATGTCAACTTTTTCCACAGCATTTAGTCATAGCAATCCCATAGTTCTCTTTATTCTACATAATGGACTCATTGACAATACCATAGGTTTGTAGACTTCTTTGCTTTTAGGCGTGTGGTCTTTGTTAAAGAATTGGCTGTTTTTGAAGGGATTTTTTTTTTCATCCTATTCTTACCCCTAATACTTCAAACTGTGTTTTGTACAGGAAATTTAAATATCTTGACAAGATGCCCTTGGATGTAGCAACATCAGAATTCTAAACACGTCAAAGCCAATTCTCTGTATGTTTGAAACAGAGAGGTTTTTCTAACTGGCACAACATGTTAAAGGTCATGTATACCCCCAAATCCCAGAAGAAAGCAGTGTGGGAAGTGGGTAATCTATTTTTTTGTACTCATAAATCTGTGTCTCTACCATGGTTTCAATAATAAGGTTTCAGCGGGAATTCAATGTTGAAGAATAACTGTCACCTAGGAAACAAATTGTAAATTTCACAAAGGACTACAATTTTAAATTTCAGACATCTTTTACAAAAGATCACTCTCACAATAATATTTTTCAGTAACCTGGAGAAAATTAATCAGATGAAGTGATGTTTACATCTCTCTGTATTCTGAAAATTGCTCACACAAACTTCTATGCAAAGATTTCATTTTGATTTTCTTTTTGATCAATGTATAACTTTCACTGTTATTGGAAGATAGCATTTCTACAGCTCTATGTAATAACAAAGAATATTTTAAAAATTATGTCTTGGTTACTGGGTTGGTTGGTATACAATGATCACTCTTTACCTGGAAAAGGGATTGGAGGGGTAAAGGATGGCAGACTAACACCAAATTCTCCTCAAACTGAAGGTGAATAATTCTAGGAGTAAGTAAGATACAGAGATAAAATGTATTTGCATTCTCTGAAACTCTAAAAATGTCTGTAATAACATCATATCTAGCCCCGAAGAAACAAAACCAGTGCACACATGCAATATGTCATACTTACTTACATAGAGAAACTTAGACCTTTCCTGCTACTGTTTTGTGCTGCTGATATTTTTTTTTCTTATTAAGTAATCTTTCTTTAATATGTACTCTCTTTTCTGTCTTAATTTTTTTTGTTTTACTTAGTATTTTACATATTGGTAGCAATAATATAAAGCTTGACACTGCTTATGAATGTTATTGTTATCTTATTTTCTTCTTGCCTTTTCTTCAAAGTGGGTTTCTTACCCAGACCAGGCAAACTCTTATCAAAATGTTCATTTTGAAAATAGTTCCATTTTTCATTCTGCACTCTCCTGCCACAAACAAACCAACTGCTCAATCTAGGAATTATTCTTAGCAATATTTTTGACATTCTTTTAGAGAACAACCCTATTTCCTAATTTCTAATTCCTCTGAATTGAGGAAACTGCTTAATTACATAAAAATCTATTTAAAATAGTCTTTGAAACCATATACAGGCTGAAGGAGAAGCTACCAGCAACCTTTGCTTACTAAGAAGTGAGTAAAACCTGTGAGAGGATGTGTTCTGAGTCCATGTTTGCTTTATGTGCACTTCCATTCCTTCCTGTGCTTGCTTGCTGCTCTTCTCTTGTTTCATGTCAGTCTCTGAATCATACTAGTACACCATGCTTACTTGCTATTTCTTCTGTCCATAAAGTGCTCAAAATGAATCAACTTTTTGAGGAAATAATCATACATATTTAGCTAGTTCTGCCCCTGTTGTGTTGTCCTCTTTCTGTAGAACTCACTGAACACCATGCTCATGGGCAGAATTCGTACATTCAGTCCACTATTGTTACATACAAGGCCACTTATATAGATAAACAAGGGTAGAAAATGCATGAGGCTAGCTTCCAGCCCAGGAGACAAAACATCTCAATTCAGAATAAAATTTCCTTATCTGTCGGGGGAAGGGGCTAGAATGTATTTATTTAACAGGTTCCAGATTGATCTATAACTTTTTATTATTCAGACATGGTATATAGCTCTACAATGGATTTCTCCTCCAAGCCCAACAATTGTTTAGAAATCATGTTTTGACTTGTTCTTTGCTCAAACAATACATCCCAACTGCAGGCTCCCCTCTATCCCCCCTCCAACCCCCCATAAGCCTCCTCAATCTCCTCTCTCCTCCATTTCCCTTCATAAAAGGGTAGGTAGGCCTCCAGCTATATTAACTGGACATGATGCAATAAGACTAAACATATACCCTCATATCCAGGCCAGACTAGGCAACCCGGTAGAAAGAAAAAGGTCCTATGAGTAGGCAAAAGAGCCAGAGACACCCTCACTCTCACTGTTACAAATCCAACAAAAACTCCACGCTAAAGAATCACAGTATGGCCCAGAAGCTTGGAATACCCAAAATAAAATTCACAAACCACATGATACTAAAGAAGAAGGAAGACCAAAGAGTGGATACTTTGAACCTTCTTAGAAGGGTGAACAAAATACCCATGGAAGGAGTTAGAGAGACAAAGTGTGGAACAGAGACTGAAGAAATGACGATCCAGAGACTGCCCCACCTGGGGATCCATCCCATATACAGTCACCAAACCCAGACACTATTGTGAATGCCAACAAGTGCTTGCTGACAGGAGCCTGATATAGCTGTCTCCTGAGAGGCTCTGTCAGATCCTGAGAAATACGAAGTGGATGCTCAGAGCCATCCATTGGACTGAGCACAAGGTCCCCAATGAAGGAGCTAGAGAAAGGACCTAAGGAGCTGAAGGGGTTTGTAGCCCCATAGGAGGAACAACAGTATGAATTGACCAGTAACCCCAGAGTTTCCAGGGACTAAACCACCAACCAAAGAATACACATGGTGGGACTCATGGCTCCAGTTGCATGTGTAGCAGAGGATGGCCTAGTCGGTCATCAATGGGAGGAGAGGCCCTTGGATGGCTCTAAGCCCCAGTGTAGGAGGATTCCGGGGCCAGGAAACAAGAGTGGGTAAGTTTTTGAGAAGGGGAAGGTGGAAGGGAATGGGGGAAGGGAAACCAGGAAAGAGGATAACATTTGAAATATAAATAAAATATCTAATAAAAAAATCACAGCATGGATACAGAGGGCCTGGTGCCAATTCATGTAGGCTTTGAGCTTGCTGCTTCAGACTCTGTGCATACCAATGAGCCCTGTTTAGGTGATGCTGTGGGCAATGTTCTCCTGGTATCCTTGACCTCTCTGGTTCATACAAGCCTTTCTCCCCATCATCTCATCTTCTCTGGAGTTCCCCAAACTCTACCTAATGTTTGACTGTGGGTTTCTGTTCTGTATCTACTCCCATCAGCTGCTAGGGTCAGCCTCTCTGATGATTATTGGGCTAGGCACTCAACAAAGTTTAGCAGAATATCATTAAGAATTATTTCAGTGTCTTTTTTTGTCAGTTACGTGTCATGTTTGTTCTACTGAAGGTCTGTGAGCCATCCAGCTTCCAGATTCTGGCCATCTGCATCTAATAAGCTTAGAGCAGTCAATGGTTGGCCACTCCCACAAGCTCTGAAGAATCATTGCCTCAGCATATCTTGCAGGCAAAACGTGTTGTGAGGTTTAGATTCTGTTCCTGCATTGGTGTCCCAGTTCCACCACTGGGAGCCTAGCCTGGTTACAGAAGATGGCTGTTTCAGGCAGCATATCCTCCATTATTAGGAGCAGTCTCTAGAGTCAACCTCAGGTTGCAAGAAGTTTGACCTGCATTGGGTTTCCATATTGCCCCATAAATGCTTGCCTTTTCCAGAAGTATCTCCCAGTATGCTCTCACTCTGTTCTTTTCTCCCCAAGTTGATCTCTCCTGTTCATATCCTCACATATCCACAGTCTACCCCCAAAATCTATTTCCCCTTCCTAGGAAGTTCCCCATGTGCCCAATAGACGTCTCTTCTTTGTCTAACTTCTCTGGATCTTGGATTGCAGTGTGATGATTCTTAACTGAATAGCTAATAGTATCTATTTATATGTGAATGCATATCACATTTGCCTCTCTGGATTGGGCTGGTTTTGTTATTATTGTCATTTGTTTGTTTTGAGTTTTGTGTTTTTTATTTGTTTGTTTCATTTTCAGCTTTTAAGTTATATCTATAGAGAACATATAGAGCCCAAGATTTCTGACTCTGAAGGAAGAACTCATTAAATGAAATGTATGCAGGCTTCCCACCCTGCCAATAAACTTAGAGCATAACATCTAAATATTACTGTTTTCTTTTCTTTCACACCAGGAGGCTTAGTGCTCCAGGATAGAGGACTGAGGAATATATCACCACATACTTACAGGTTTGTTCTGATTTTCTGTCTTCAGAATCTACTTAGAAAGCTGGCCTTACTTTCTTACAGTAGATATTATTTTATACTGATTTGAGATACATAGACAATATGTGCCCCTTAGATCGCTCCCTTTGTCTAACGTCTCTGGATCTGTGGCTTGCAGTGTGATCAATCATCAGAGCTCAAAGTTTGGAGCTGAGGAACCAGTGAAAGAGAAAGTGCTTCTGAAGTGGACTGACCTCCTGGTATTTATTTATGATGGCTTCAAGTTTGCTTATTTAACTCATGATTCACAGGAACAACTGACTTATTTTGGTAAATTTAGCAAACAATAAATAAACCAAGTATAGAAAAGCATAAATTGCATTTAGTTCTTTAAAATTCTACCATCAGTCTATATGTAACTAATAGCTTGGTGGCTGTGCATGCAAATATTCACATGTTAAAATATGGAATATATGCATTGTTTTTATATATTACTCTATTTTATCACTTTATTAAAATGTTACATATCTCATTTCCTGTACATATAAATGTGTATTATTCTTCCTTATTGATGCAAACTAATCATTCTGCAGCTATATATGTAGCTTGATTTTTTTTCCCAGCTGCTTTAGAAAATATATTATTCTGATCTACAGAAACATCTGTAAAATGTTTCCATCATCAAGAAAAATAAAGAACCTACAAAAAAAACCTATTGTCATTGTATAGTATCCTGTTGGTTCTGGTTTAGCATAGACATAGGCAACACCAAAGAAACAGTGTAGATCAACCTGTCAAAATATTATGTAGACTACTGTTGTGGGATATCGATGTTCTCCAGATCCTCTGGAGTCTCAAATGTACCAGCTGGCCTTCCCATGCACTCCCAGTAGCATTAGACACTTGCTTTTCTCCTTACTGACTGCACACCTGTATCTAGCATTACAGATATTACTGATATCCACTGATATTTTGTTCCTTGAAGGTACAATGGGTAAAACACCTGAGTGTACAAAGATCTGATCTTGCTCCAGTAGCCACCTGTAGTGCCCCCATATCTCTGTATTCATTGAGTGTTCCTATCTGTAGCCATGTGTCTTACTGTTCAGCATAGTGACTTGAACCCAGAAGCATCTGCCTGATCTCCTCCTTGTCTGTTACTGGACTCTCAGCTTAGGTAAGGCCTGTGGCTTCTCTTTCCACATTTATGGCTTCAGTGAATCTCTGTTAACAACTACAACTAAAGTTTAACATGTTATACTTAAATAATTGCATGTTAGAGACAATATCTATCTAAGCAACAATAAGCATCCTGGGGAGATAAAGCAGCTGGTCACCTTAAGGAGCAAGCTGACCACTTGAAGTGAAAGGAATCTGGTCAGCATAATTGGTTCTTCTTAGTGGTATTAGATTTGTTAAATTGTTTGGCTTCCATTAATGAACAGTTTCAGATTTGCCCATCTAGAATGAGAAAATAATTGGGATATTGTGTGTTTTAACAAAATGGTAGTAAAGTCAGAAGTGTGCAGACAGGGTGACTGAAGAAAATGACTATATAGCTCTCCAATGTTTCCCATGCCTCAAATATAACTTTAACTAAATCTGCATACAACTAAATTGTATTCCATTAATAAATGCTCTGTTGCCTGCAGTGGACTTACTTCTGAGACCTTCTAAAAGAATAGAATTCTAATCAACAACAAAGTAATAAAAATACTCTGAAATGAAGGAAACCAATCACAAGCAAATAAGATACAACGTGAGAAGAGATAAAAATAAGCAAGCATACACTGAGTGAGGAACACTCTCACCATCTTGACAATGTAGGTTCTCAAGACTACCAGACTATCTCCTCAAACAGCTAGAAGTTTCCTAATAATAACTATGACCTGTCAGATGGGCACAGTTCTGTGTGTATATTTCAATACACAGTTAAGTCTGTGTACTAAGAAAGAGTGCCTCTGTATCATACAATGCTTCCCTGTGCATTCTATGTATTCATCCAGTTTCATACATACATTTCCCTTTTCTTTAACTATAAAAGTTAACATTAAGTTGATATTTGCATGGATGATATAGTTTGCAGTTTAAATTCGTTAGCAATTTTCATGTTAGCTTTATAGATTAGGTATTATTTACTTAATGATTAAAAGGAGAGGGTCTTTGAGGTTAAAGTATTTTTCAATATCTTCTGGCTAATAAGTAGTAAGTAATAAAAAATTTCCGTTTTTGTTCTAAACGTGACTCACAATAAAATGTTCCAAATAAATAAAATTAGTTATTTTTTGAAAGAGCTTGCAATGCAGCCAGTCTAAGTTTTCTTCCTTTCCATGTGTTCAGACTTTACCAAGATAAACTAGGATGAAATCTGCGATCACCTGGTGGGTATTAGGTAGACGTGACATGAGTGGTGTGTGATGCAGTTAAGGTAACTGGATGAAAGGCTTCTGAGAGGCTATAGTCAGTATTGACAGAGATGTGAGAATTCATAAAGATGTTACAGGTCAGAGCAGCCTCCTGTGTGCACAGTACACAGATAAAATCCTGTGTATCTGTGTCACGCAATGAGATTCTACAGGTATCATTAGCTATCACATGCACAAATAATATCTGAGTATGTTATATAATCCTCATAAAATTATGTTGCTACCAAACATATAAAAATTAGTGTGATATGAACAATATGTCAGAAATAATTTAAAGAAAATGAATAATGCCCGTGTATACTACTCTGAAAGAATATTTTAATGAAAGTAAAATGATGTTATTTTTACCTCCTCTCCTCCAACCCTTCCCCCATAAACCCCCTCCTTTGCTTTCTCTCAGATTAATGGTTTCTGTATGCTTTAATTTAAAAAAGAAAATAAAGAAATTACCACAAATATCCTGAGAGAAATGAAGGAAAGGATGGCGATATCTTTATTTTAATGAAATAAAACTTAATATAAAGCAAAGGAGGGGATAAAATAAAAAAGATAGAGGAGAGAAAATAGGATGGTATGGGGAAATATTCATCAGGATATTGAAGAATGAAGCTGAAGAAAACTGTCAGAAAGTGGAGCCAAGGCTGATGAGATAAAAAGAAGATAACGAGAGAACAAATCCAGAAAAATCTTTCACAGTGGTGCCAGAAATAAAGAACAGGGGAGAAGAAAAAAATACAGAGAACACGAAGTCATCAAAAGAGTTTCAGGATTTTTTCCAAGAACCAAAGAACATGAAATTTTAGTTTCACAGAGCCCATAAAATTGTCCATAAAAATGGAAGAAAAACAGATTTAACCCAAAGTGCCTATAAAAATGGAAGAAACAGTTCTCAAGAGAAAGTTTTATAAGCTGAAACAAAGAGAAAGTGGGAAAGAGGGAGAAAGGAGAGAGGGAGAGAGAGACAGACAATGGCTGCACGCACCCACTCAAAGACCTTAATGATCTGTAGTGACATTTTCAGGTATATAACACATTCAAGGCTGACCATTCTTGAGAATAAGAAGTAAAACACTCCAAGTCAATAAATGGAAAAGGAGAGATACTGAAAAGCTGGAAAAAATTGAGGATGGTGAGGGAATTGAGCAGCCATGTTGACAATGGTAATCCCTGCTGCCACCCTAGGTGAGTACAGACCATTTCTTCAGAAGTGATAGGTGAAAGGCACTAAATATAAGGAAAATTTGATGCATCTGGATATACTTAAAATGTTTTGGTAAGCTATAGGAATTATCTGTTTCAGGATATTGATGTTTGACATCCAAGTGTTTGGAAGTAAAGACTTTAGATTAAAACTTAAAGCTACTTTTTTGTATGACTTGACATAGATCATGGTACAAGAAATAATAGAGAACAATACACAAAAAAATGACATGGGACTACCAAACAATGACATAAAGAATGACATGGAGCAACATGTATTTTATTCTGAAACAATATGATAACTTTCAAAAATTAAATTCATTTTTGAGATATCATCTCTGTTAAGCAACCCAAAGGAACTTTCTCCATATCTGAGTAAAGTTCAAGTGTGCCAAGCATGGTTTTGGTGATGTTATTACTGTTTAGAATAGAGAAAAGACTGACAGAAAAGGCAAATAAATTTCGAGGAGCCAGAAATGGGGCTCAGTGATGGAGTGCACACGTTGATCTTACAGAAGACCCAAGTTCAGATCTCAGCCCTCATATCATGCAGCTCAGAACCATTTGTGACTCTAATTTGTGGAAGATCTTACGCTTTTATCTGGCCTCCACAGGTACGGCACACATGTGATACAAGTAGGCTTGCACACATATACATAAATAAAAATAAATGTTTATAATTAAAAAGAAAGGGTCAGCTGCCTTGGGGCTAGAGAGATGGCACAGTGGTTAAGAATGCTTACTGCAGATTGTATTATATATCTTGGGTATCCTAAGTTTTGGGCTAATATCCACTTATTAGTGAGTACATATTGTGTGAGTTCCTTTGTGATTGTGTTACCTCACTCAGGATGATGCCCTCCAGGTCCATCCATTTGCCTAGGAATTTCATAAATTCATTCTTTTTAATAGCTGAGTAGTACTCCATTGTGTAAATGTACCACATTTTCTGTATCCATTCCTCTGTTGAAGGGCATCTGGGTTCTTTCCAGCTTCTGGCTATTATAAATAAGGCTGCTATGAACATAGTGGAGCATGTGTCCTTCTTACCGGTTGGAACATCTTCTGGATATATGCCTAGGAGAGGTATTGCTGGATCCTCTGGTAGTTCTATGTCCAATTTTCTAAGGAACCGCCAGACTGATTTCCAGAGTGGTTGTACAAGCTTGCAATCCCACCAACAATGGAGGAGTGTTTCTCTTTCTCCACATCCTCGCCAGCATCTGCTGTCACCTGAATTTTTGATCTTAGCCATTCTGACTGGTGTGAGGTGGAATCTCAGGGTTGTTTTGATTTGCATTTCCCTAATGATTAAGGATGCTGAACATTTTTTCAGGTGCTTCTCAGCCATTCGGTATTCTTCAGGTGAGAATTCTTTGTTCAGTTCTGAGCCCCATTTTTTAATGGGGTTATTTGATTTTCTGGAGTCCACCTTCTTGAGTTCTGCAGATTGTATTAAGATATATAATACAATCTGCTAAGCACATGAAACTCAAGAAGAATGAAGACCAAAGTGGGGTCACTGTACCCCTTCTTAGAATTGGGAACAAAACATCCATGGAAGGAGTTACAGAAACAAAGATTGGAGCTGTGACGAAAGGATGGACCATCTAGAGACTGCCATACCCAGGGATCCATCCCATAATCAGCTTCCAAACGCTGACACCATTGCATACACTAGCAAGATTTTGCTGAAAGGACCCAGATATAGCTGTCTCTTGTGAGACTATGCCGGGGCCTAGCAAACACAGAAGTGGATGCTCACAGTCAGCTAGTGGATGGATCACAGGGCTCCCAATGGAGGAGCTGGAGAAAATACCCAAGGATCTAAAGGGACCTGCAACCCTATAGGTGGTACAACATTATGAACTAACCAGTACCCCGGAGCTCTTGACTCTAGCTTTATATGTATCAAAAGATGTCCTAGTCGGCCATCACTGGAAAGAGAGGCCCATTGGACACACAAACTTTATATGCCCCAGTACAGGGGAACGCCAGGGCCAAAAAAAAAAAAAAAAAAAAATGGGAATGGTTGGGCAGGGAAATGGGGGAGAGGGGGGAGGGTATGGGGGACTTTTGGGATAGCATTGGAAATGTAATTGAGGAAAATACGTAATAAAATATATTTAAAAAAAAAAAAGAATGCTTACTGCTCTTCCAGAGGACCCAGGTCAGCTTTCAGATCCTGTGTCAGACAGTTCACAATCACCAGTCAGTACAGTTGTCTGTAGAAGGTAGAAAAGTGTTGAATCCTCTATGGCAGTAGTAACTTTCCATACAGTCTCACAGAGTGCACGGGCACGCGCGCGCGCGCGCGCACACACACACACACACACACACACACACACACACACACACAGAGAGAGAGAGAGAGAGAGAGAGATGAAAAAATGACAAAACTAAATCTTTCTTGAGAAGATTATCTACAAAGCAGAACAAATTGTTCAGTGGTACTAATTATATAGCAATTATCCATTAAAAAGATTTCATAACACTGATATTTTCCAATTAAAGATAAAATAAGACTGTCAGGTGTCTTTCAGTAACTAGTACAATGATGAAGTTTTTTTTACCAGGAAGACACACGATAATTTGTTCCAAATAATAGCAAAATTTGTGCATAAACATATCTAATAAAAGCGACTATATGGTGGCACATTTCTTTTTATAGAAACAGGTCACAATTTTGTTAGCCTAATAATATGTACCTTTTATGTTTAGCCTAGGTCAGTGTTTTAGAATGTTTTATGTTTGCCACAAAAGCACTCAAATTTCACAATTGTTATCCAAACTTTTTACTGAGATAAACCATGCAGATTACCAGGAAATACAAGTTTTTATGTTATTATAAACCTGTAAGCTGCCATTCTAAGTTCTCTGAGTAATCAAAGAACAAATGCGTAAAGGAAGTCAACTGTCTTCCTTATATACTACTTCTGGAGTTAAGAAGAAAGACAAGGGTGAAACACCACGTTTTCAAACGATAGCACTTCTTCAAATTTGAGAAGTGCTATTTTGTCTTTCATACAAAGAACACGTTAAAACAACCGCCACGACAGATATCACACACTTCTGTTCCAAAGCAACAATAAAACTTGGTCAAGTGCAGAAAAACTATTTCTGAGTTCTAGAGTGCCCCCATGTGGAAGTAAGCAAGCATCACTCTCTTACAGTATGAGTCGTCTATTTGCTTGGTCTCACACCTAAAGGGTGCTAAAGATTTCTTAGTTTTATTTTATTTTATTTTATTTTATTTTATTTTATTATTTTATTCATTCTTCTCCCATATACTACATCCTGACCACAGCTTTTCTCTACCCACATTTCTCAGTCCCTCTGCTCCACCTGTTCTCTCACCTAGGTCCACTTCTCCTCCTTTCCCCTTCAGAAAAGAACAGGCATTCAAAGGATATCAACCAAACATAACATATCAAGTTACAATAAGACTAAGAACATATCTGCATTTCAAAGCTGGAGAGGGCAACCCAGAGGGAAAATAGGGGTCCCAAGAGCAGGCAAAAGAGTCAGAGACACTTATACTGTCAGGAATGGCACAAGAACACCAAGCTACACACCATGATATACACAATGCCAACCTAGCTCAGCCCCTACAGGTTCCTTTGACTTCAGTCTATGTGAGCCTCTGTGAGCCCTGCTAAGGGCTCTGTAGGCCATGTTCTTGTGGTCTCCTCAAGCCCTCTGGGTCCTTCAATCCTTCCTCACCCTCTTACCCTAGTTCTGCCTAATGTTTAGTCTCTAATGTGGGTCTCTGAGGTTTGTTTTCATCAATTGATGGATGAAGATTGGGCCAGGCACTAATGTATGAGTATAGCAAAATAATATGAGAAATCATTTCAGTGATTTTTTTTTGTGACAGTCAAGTTTGGTTTTATCCTGGATCTCTGGGCTCTCCAGCCTCTGTTTTCTTGCTCTCTAGGTACCATCAGGTGTAAGCCCCTAGTAGGGGCATGGGCCTCAAGTTGGAACAATCAATGGTTGGCTATTCCTACAAGTTCTGTGCCACCATAACCATACTCTAGCACATTTGGCAGGCAGAGCTGATTGTAGGTCGGAGGTTTTGTGACTGGGCTGGTGTCCCAATCCAGCCACTGGAATCCTTGCCAGGATACAAGAGATGGGAGGTTCAGGCTCTATATCCCCCATTCCAGGGAGTTTCTACAGCACTAGGTTCCCACATCACCCCCAAAATGCCCAATTCCAGTTGTCTTTCCCAGTACTCTCCCTCCATACCATATCCCTCCTATTCAGATTCCTGCTAGTCCCCAGTTCACTTGTGAAATCTATTCTATTTCCCCTTTCCAGGGAGATCCATGCCCTTCCACCTTGAGTGCTCCTTGTTACTTAGCCTCTCTGAGTCTGTGGATTGTAGCTTGACTATCTTTTACTTAACTGCTGGTATCCCCTAAAGTCCCTGAAATGACCCTAGCAGGGACAACTGGTAATGGAGGATACAGAGACTCTGTAAGCTGGCAAGGCTTCTGGTGATGGAACTAGGACACCAAGCTAGTCGCAAAGCCTCTGACCTTCAATTGGCCCTTTCTGTCCACTGTGCTAGAATAATGGTGGCACAGAACATATGGGAGTAGCCAAGAAATGTCTGGTCCAATTTGAGTGGGTACATGCCAGGTTTGTTTTCCTAGGTCTGGGATATCTCACTCAGGATGATTTTTGTGCATAGATTCTGTTGGGTTTGTTCACTGACAACTTCATACACATATACAGTTCTTTCTTTTTTATTTATTCTCACCTCCCTCTCTGATTTGTGTTACACATTCATTAAACTCTCATTAAAGTCCTCCTACAGGTTACTGTCCCACATTCAGGCCTCTTTGTTTTGTGACCCACAACTACTAACCAGAGTCATCTATGTAGTCATGAATTAGACTACTAATGAAATAGTCCAGTATTTTCATTATAATAAAATATTATGAGTTTGTCATGCTTTCTGATTCCTTTGATTAAATTATTAATAGACAGGTACTAACAATAGGAATAAAATGAACACTGTATCCTAATCTTTACCATCATTTCTGTTACAAAGCAGATACCTTAGTTTCTCATTCGTTGCTGTGATAAAATAACCTGACAAAGTCAACCTAAAAGACAGAGGCATTTTCTAAACTCAGCATTCTAGGTTACAGCCCACGATTGTGGGAGAAGTCACAGCATCAGGAGCCAGTTATGTTTCTCCCAGAGTGAAGAAGCAAAGGGCAAAGGATAAAGGGATGTGTGCTACTTAGCTCCTCTTCTTCACTGACACAGTCCAGAATCCAAACAAGGGAATGCTATCACCAATAGTGATTGCTCAGGCTGATCAAGCATTCAATGTTAGCAGAGGTTGTCAAAGACAGAACATCTACTAAGATTTCTCTTCAAGACAAAGAAAGAGAGGGGCTGGGAGAAAAGAAGAGAGAGGAAGTATGATGAAGAAACAGAATTTCTAATTTAGTGGAATAGGATGTTTGGTAAATTATCCTCCCCATTCTTATATAGCTGAAATTGCATAAAATGTTTAGGACTGCTAAGAATCAATGAATGGCAATGAGCTAAAACATCTTTTTCATGATTGTCAATAAACCATGCTTAAGTATGCATTCTGGTATTCATAGCAATAATCAGCAATAGCACTGTACCAAACTAAAATTTCACACACTACTACAATTTTTTTTTTTTTTTTTTTTTTGGTTTTTCAAGACAGGGTTTTTCTGTATAGCCCTGGCTGTCCTGGAACTCACTTTGTAGACCAGGCTGGCCTCGAGCTCAGAAATCTGCCTGCCTTTGCCTCCCGAGTGCTGGGATTAAAGGCGTGTGCCACCACACCCGGCCACTACGACAATTTTTAAAACTTTGTTAATCCTAATATATTTGCTCAGGTTTTTATCAGATATTATTTTAACATTTTTAACACATAAATATTTTGACTACTTTATGTCACTAAATGCAGTAAAAAGAACTAAACTTGTTTCCAGTCGTAGAAGTTAAGATCATCAAACTCCAGCTTTTCTTGTTTCTCAGGAGTCTATTGCCACTGAAATGAGTTAAGTCAAGGACAATTTTAACTAGAATATCACAACTCTCATTAAACTTATTCATGAAGAGAAAAAAAAGGCTAAGCTATTTAATATTGAGAATTGAAAGTACGTATCTCATGAGAAATTATGTTTTATACTTATTACTTTACCAAAATTATTAATACTTAGTTTAAATGTATGTGGTACAGGTTGAGAATTGAATAATAAGGAAAAAGAAGTTTGTCCATTATAATAATATAATAACAAATTCTTACAGTTTTACTTTTTCTGCTCTACAAAATGTTCCCTAGTTAATTTATAATTATCACACAAATAATGAGATAAAATTATATCCAACAAACTAGGGCCATTATTTTTGCTTTTATAAAACATTTAACAAAAATATGTTTTATAAATTCTCATACTAATCTGCCAGTCCTGGATTTTAGATGTGTATAGAATACCGTTAGTTGTTGTATTTTCTAGTTATTTCCACAAGAATATAAAATCAAGTTATCTCCAAATGAGTTCTCTACTTATATACAAAAACAGTAAATTCAATTATTCTGTGTTTGCTTAGAAAAAAATGAATCTTGTTAATAATTAAAGACATTTTTAGAAAAAATATATATGTACATTTAAATATGTACTCCATAAAAATACTAGTTGGCATAATCAATATAGGAATCCAATTCTTGTCCTACCATGTCTATCTCAAAATGCAGCTATAAGGAAGTTTATCTGTGGAAGTCGTGAAGTGGTTGGTTTTTGCATCATCAACCAAAGATATGACTCTAGTGGAAACAAGCCTTAGATGGTTCATTGCCCATTCTCCCTTTGAGTAGGTTCTGGTCCTCAGTCTGGTGGCCACATCTTCATCTTAGTTCACTATGTCATTAGATAAAGACAAACATAAATGCAGTCACTCTTCTTCACTTCACATGGTTCTAGTGGCCTTCACGAATAGTCAGAGTTGATTTTCTTATTTTGTCTGGGGAAGAGAATCCACTGTCTCCTTCCTTGTAACTCTTAAATCAGTGATGAGTGCTTTGTGCAAGTTACTAGGCCTCGGGGCTCTGTGAGGCCCACTGCTTCTTTTTCCTAATTCTCCAAGGATCACTGTACTCTACTTTACCTTCCTTTCACTGTCCCTGGAAAATTCATTTATTAGTACATAGGTCGCACATGAAAGAGGTATACCTTCCCATTCCAGGAAGAATCCATCAAGCAGTACGATTGTGTACCACCAGTGTCTCCTCCATGGTCATATTACTTCTCTCAAAGCTGATGTCTTTGCTTATACGTCTGCATTATAAGACAGCGAAGAAACCCACAGAGATAAGGAACAACGCAAGCAACATTTAGCAAACATCCTGAGATATGTTGGGCTATATAAAAAAAAATACTGAGTGAAAGAGAAGAAGTCTAAGACTTTAGAAGCAGAGAATTCCACTGAGGTTTCCATGGAGAAACTAATCAGGATTCAGTTCTTATGGAAGTTCTTGTGGAGTCAGAGATTGAAACAATGACAGCATAATGTGAGGATGGACAATCAGTCCTGGAAACTCAAGAGGCTACATATGGTTATTCTATATAGATCATTTCCCATCGGTATGCTCATTACTTTAACCATAATACTTTTTAGTGCCTTTGCTATATTTGACTAGTTTAATATTTTCATACTACGTAAGCTTACATTGACTCACATTTTCATTGCACTTAACATAAAGAAGTTTGTATCATTACTGTATAGAGAAAAATTAGTATTGTGCCCCAAGAACACAAATCACACTTAAGTATAATGGGAGGTTGGTTCTAGTTAATGGCACAGTAGGTAATTAGGACTAATCCTCCCACTAAGATCAACTAGGAAAGCAAAACAAGATATTTTTAAAAGGAGGGTTTTAAAAAAAAACACAACATACACATTAGAGATCTTCCAAAGCTAGGCAAAGTTAGAAAGCTAAATCTTGGAGAATGTAGGAAAATAATGAGCTGAGTCTCTCACCAGACTCTACCATCAACCCCTTTCCCCTGCAAAGTCCAGTTCTGTTATGTTTTGGTTCTCAGCAGTCATGATCTAATGAAGAAAAAGAAATGTATCTTAAACCTGCCAATTTGTTCCTACTGCTGTGATGAAGACCATGGTCATAAGAAGTCTGTGGGAAATGGGTCTATTTCAGCTCACGTGTCCAGTTTATAGTTTCATCACTACAGGGAAGCAGGGAATGAACTCAAGGCATGAGCCTGGAGGCTGGAAGTGAAGAAACAGCATGGAAGACTGCTTCTTACTGCCTGGCTCTTTCCAGCTTGCTCAGTTAACTTCTGCTACTATCCAGGACAACCTGCCCATTGGGTGGCACTGCCTCTGGTGAGTTGGACCCTCTGACATCAATCTGTAATGAAGAAAATGTTCCAAGGACTTGGATACAGGCCATCTGATAGAGGCAATCCCTGCGTTAAGGTTTCCTCCTCTCTGGTAACTCCAGCTTGTGTCAAGTTGGAAAAAAAAGGGGGCGGGGGCAGCCTACACGCATTCATAATGACAGGGTCTTGTGGCAACTTCAAGCTTTCAAGCTTGTACAGTGAAATCTCTGCCGATAGGGAAATTGCTCACAGCTACCCCAGTTTTTAAAGCTCAGCCTTGTTTGACAATGGTGTCCTCTTCCTTTGTCAGCATATATTCAGCCACAACTAAGCCTCCACTGCCTGTTTCTCATACTTTCTATTTTGTTCACACACTTACAACACTTCCTGGGTCTTGTGGAGCGAGAGTTCATCAGTACAAATTTAGAATCGCAGAGATCTGATAGAGACAGTTTTGTTTCTAACAGGTCTGTCTCTGCAAAACACAAATGAGAAACAGTTGTTTTACGACAGTATCAGTCCCTGGAACTCTGGAAGTGTCTCACGCAAGTGAATCTAAAGTACAGGAGGACAGAAATAATGAGTGACTTCGGAGCTTTTAACATTCTAGAGGAGCAAGTATGGTAATCAGCTTACAGAGATTAAAAGATTGCCCACATCCCTGCTTACCTTGTCAAGTGCTTTGTCAATGTTTTCCTCTAGCATTTTCAAAGATTCAGTTCTTATATTAAGATCTCCTATTGATTATCCATTTATCTTCATTCACGGTGAGGAAAATATGACCTAGTTTCCATCCTTTGCATATAAAATGCAGGTTTCTGGCATCCTTTGTAAAAGCAGCTGTTTTATTCCCCAATGTATGAGGTTTTTTTGTTTGTTTGTTTGTTTGTTTTTGCATCGTAATTGAAAATTTACTGTTCCCAACCACATGAACTTATTTCTAGACATTCTATTTGGTTCCAATGGCCTATTTGAGCTTTTTGTGTCAGTAACATGCAGTTTTTGTTACAATGTCTCTGTAGTGTAATTTTCATTGGGATGTCATGATACTCCCAAGTTGCCATTTCTGCTTAGGATTGTTTCAGCTACTTGCTGTTATTTCTACACCCATATGAAACCCTGGTTTTCTAGTTGTGTGACAAATGCAATTGTAACTTTGGTAGGCAGTGTCATAAATTGGCAGATTACTTTTAAAATTAATAACTATTTCTACAAAGTGAATTTTGTTAATCCTTAGACAAGGGAGATACATTCCTCTCCCTGTGTCTTCTTTATTTATCATTTTAATTTTTCAAAAGTACACAACCGTTTTATTTCCTCGGTAATGTTTATTCCTAGGTATTTTGTTAGCTTTATCGCTTTTATGGATGAGATATTTTAACATTTTTTTTCTTGCCAAGTTTCTTATTCTATGGGATGGCTATTGATTTTTTGGATGTTAATTATATATCCTGCTACTATACCAAAAGTATTTAGCAGATGTAAGACTTTTCTAGTGGTAATTTTTTTTTTGTGGACTTTTATGGAATTGATTGTGTCCTCTAACTAGGAATAATGTAACCCCTTGCTTTCCTGTTTGGATCTTTTACTTCTTAATTGTAGCATGTGTTTCAAGGTTATTAAACCATATCAGAAGTAAAAGAAAAAGTGTTCATTAAAACAGAAATGAGGAATTATATAAAAATGAAAATTATTATATAATAGTTGTATGATTATAGGAAAATTTTGTAACTATAAGAAAAAAAAAAGGACTTGTGTTTAACTCTCCATATTGCACTCAGGGAATGAAAGCACATTTTGTCCTTATTCCTAAGAGAACTTGTTTGGTAAGAGTCTGACAGTGCATTCATTCTCCTTTTTACTGATCTTTTAGGGTTTTTTTATTTGTTTGTTTGCTTGTTTTGCTTTTTTTTTAAAAATAAAGCATCAAGAATTCAAAAAGATCTAGAATTTTTAGTGTGTGTTATGCTAACCTTTGACCATTGTTTTTAAGTAGCATATAAAAAAGCCAACCAAAAATTCATTGGGCTTCTAATTAATTTAAATGTTTTTTGATGCTGCCTTTCCTAATTCTAGGCCCAGATTCATTGAAACAAAACTATCTTTTAAATGTCAACCGTGACTGGTGCTTCTATGAAGGCTTCTGGATAATTATAAAATCAGGTCATTTGAGGATTAGAAATGGGTGTTTTAATTTCATATTTTATTTAATACAAGATAATTTGAAACTCTTCTGTCTGTGAAAAATATGTAATTTTTCCTTGTTGTTTTTTTAAACTAAATATTTTATTTATTAACATTCCAAATGTTTCTTCTGCTCCCAGTCACCTGGAAGCTCCCAGAAACTAAACCACCAACCAAAAAATAAGCAGTTTTGAAAACCATATTAATAACCAGCATAGCTGAGCCTTCTAGAATAATTACATGGAATTAGCTCACATGTGCATGTTTGGTGACTCCGTTATTTCCAGATTGAAATAGGTTTCTTCATACTCGCACATGAAGACTGATTCTGGATACAAAATTAGATTATATGTATAAAAAAACCATTTTTTTTGTCTTTAACTTATGCATGTAGGAATCTTACCACTTCTGAGAGGCAAGGAATGACATGAAATAAGGGATTCCTGCTGGTAGCTTTTGGGAGTTTCTCTTGTTTTTCTTTACTAACTCAACTTTCCCCAGTTTCTCACATTTCTGTAATAACAATTTATGTTGTCGTTGTTGATAATGAAAAGAAAAAAAAATGGCTATATATTTAATGTGGTCATATTTTGAGGAAGAGAGAAAGAAATTCAATGACAGTTCAAGACCATCTTTTGGGGTGTTAGTGTGAAATGTTGAGGTCAGGAGTAATGAATATCAAACCAGTCCTTGCCAGCACCCTGTGCTGCACATCCATGCAAGCTTCATCATTGTGTCTCCAGCAGGTGATCTAACAGGTTGTAAATCTCTTTACTAGAGAAGCCCCCACTCTGGCTGGCCCAGACTTTAGACTTTCTCTTCTCCCCTCATGATATCCTTAAGAGGATTCTGATTAATTGGCATCCATTGTTTCAGGAGTCTCATAGACAAAAACGAAAGGCAAAATGTCTCCTCAAAATATTCACATCCATTTCTAAAAAGGCTCCATTTCCCTGTTTTCTGTTTCAGTCTCTCAGGCTTGAGTTGGAAATACTGAAAGAAATATTGTTAGAAAAAACCAAGGTTAGAACATGTCCTGTTAGATATCAATGTTATAGAACCATTTTTTTACAACCCCTTGGATTTTCTTTAATTACTTTTGAAAAGGCTGGCACAAACAATTCCATCTTGGTTTGAGATAAGCTAGTATCAGCTGTAAGATCCTCTTGCTTCAACATACCAAGTAAATTCTAGGCATACAGGCAAGTATGATTCTGCATGATTTCAACACACTTCTGGCAACTTTAAACTTGTTTATAAAAAACATTGATTATCCAGTTGTCTGTTTTTTTTATTGTCCCTAATTATAAGGATAAAATTTATCATTTTGTGTAATTTGAATGTATATGGGTGACAAGTATCAAGGATATGTTTCAATAAACCCTTTACGGACAAATGTAAGCAGCTAAGAAGTATAGAAGGAATAGAATGAATGGCTCCTAGATAAGGCATACCTGGGGTCCATTTTATTTGTCCTCTAATGTTCTTTGAAAAATGTTGTTCTGGTTCCTTTGCAAAGATCTGTATCTGTGCAGAATATTAATGATTAATGGCCATTTTGCAAAGAGATTAAAAAGTAAGAAAATCTGAGGAGTTTGAAAAATGTTCTTCCCCTTCCTTCCTTCCTTCCTTCCTTCCTTCCTTCCTTGCTTCCTTCCTTCCTTCCTTCCTTCCTTCCTTGCTTCCTTCCTTCCTTCCTTCCTTCCTTCCTTCCCTCTTTCTTTCTTTCTTTCTTTCTTTCTTTCTTTCTTTCTTTCTTTCTTTCTTTCTTTCTTTCTTCCTATTTTTCTTTCTTTCTTTTCTTCTTTCTTCCTTCTTTCCTTCCTTCCTTCCTTCCTTTCTTCCTTCCTTAATAATTTAAGATTAGTTGTAGGTCTTATGTGAAAGTCTGGGAGACTTGTGCTATTAATAGATATGGGCCTGTTCTATTTTCTTTTAGAAGACTTTTTTCACTTAAAACTCATTTAACAATTAAGTATTGCTTTCAGAGGTACCAACGTTCAATACCATTTAATTATCACAAGGTCGCGCTTAAGGTCCCTAGATGAGACTAGGTCCCATCTAGTGGTAAGAACAATCACAAGTCCACTAGGAATATAAAAACATAATAGCTGGAGAAGGTTAGCAACACAAATACTTGTAAGTTAGAAGCTTCGGTGTCTGTACAGTGTTTTATAAGTTTTATGTAATACAAAGATCATATAATACACATCACAAAAGAGCCAGCAATAATTAACCTCAGTGTATAGGTGAATTATGCAAATTTGCCTGAGCTTAATAAGCTTCAATTATTGAAGAAAACTTTAGAATCTTCTTAAAATTTTAAAATATTTCAAATCATTTTAAAAGTTGTTGGGGGAACTTCATACATGAGCACCATAGTTATATCATTTTTAGGTCACATGCTTTCATCCTATCCCCTTGTCCCCACCTGTGCTCCTTCACAAATGCATAACATATACGGTGTGTGTGTATGTGTGTGTGTGTGTGTGTGTTTCTATACATAAATAAAATCTATTGAGCCCATTTCTTATTATTTGCATGTTCTTTTAGTGCTGGCTACTTGGTATTGAATATGCAATTAGAGTGCCCATCCCTGGGGCAGACTGATTCTCTGTCAGAAGAATCTTTAATAGGACTATAGCATTCACAAAACTCAAAAGTTTTAGCATCTCTTTCATATTGTCAGACTTTTTCTCAGGTACTATATGTCTGGAAGATACTAAGAGTTCAGCATTTTATCATACATATAATAAACCTTCCTAAATAGGGTTGGTAGCATCTCTGAAGTCCCATGGTTTCAAGAGTCAATAGCTAAGGAAACTACAGAAGAATGTTTGCAAGGTTTAATATAACATAGACAGATTTCATCACTTGTCTCAATTATACCTTTAAAAACCAAAGTCAGGTCTCATGCTGAAGACACAACTCTGTGAGTGTGAAGTGTCTCCTGTTAGTCCCTAATAACTTCCCAAGAGTCCTCCCGCCTGATCAATGGTGCTGCCGCTGGGCTGCTTTACACTTCTCTACATTAGTAGGGGTTAGCTCAAGATAGCCATTGAACTAAGAGTAATTAGGATTGCACTGTGGTCTGATGTACCAATTGATCAGGCTCTGGCTATAGCCACCATTATTGATCCTTCCTTAGTCAGGATGCTGTTCAGAAGGACTTGAGATAAATAGCAGCAGCTACCAGGGATTTTCCAGGTATTAACCTTATATGCCTCTAAATTAATAAATATTTTTATGATATATAAAGTTTAGAAACAAAGATATATTCATTGATGTATATGGTATGACTTTAAAATAGTTTCTAAAAGTATTTTTAACTATATTTAAAAGATATTAACACAAACAGATACATAAAGAAACATGGACTATGTTAAGGTAATTTTTTCTAGCCCAATTTTGAATGTAAACGGCAGAAAGTATCAAACATTTTCTCATAACAAAACATAAAATCTTGTCTTAGTTATAAAATATTATGAAGAGAATAACAATGTCCTTCCTCGAGTTTCAACTTTCAAAAGACAGAGTGCAGTTATTTATAAAAACAGACAGTCTTAGATCTTCTCCCAGTTGCCAACAGGCAAATACTGTACAAAGTGTAGAAATAACCATCCACTTCTACCCACTTTATGTTTCAAGAGGCAAGAAATGAGCAATCAACTCTCAGCATCCTTTTGCTTCTGAACTTCTGATGTCATACTTCACAGATGACCAGAGTGAGATTGTATCAGGAGTGAAAATGAAAACTCAATGTTCATTTTTCTGCTAGAGATAACAAGCCATTGATGCTGGAGGAAGTTGGAAGATAGGAAAATGCACATGGACAGAAATGACACCAGAAGCTACTGAGACCTTCCAGTTTTTCTTCTTTTTCTGGCATCACATTCCTGCAGGTGACGCATCCTACAAAATGTGATCTTTAGTCCTGTTCTGGTCATCATGATTGTTTCAGGACTAGGATGATAACCTACATCTCTATAAGCCAGGTCCAAGCATGCATCATTTGTAAGACAATCAAAACAAGTAAGTTAATAGTGAAAGCAGAAAGGGGAAATTTACTCATTATGGGGGCATTGGGGAGAAAGTCATGATCCCCTAATCCCATATCCTCTATAAAACTTTTCAGTAAAGTCTTCTCTCACTTTATTCCCAACACAATCTTCATGTTGATTTTTATTTGCACACTACCATGAACCTAAAAGCACTGTCCCAAGTTGATCTTTGATTAGTGTGAGCATCTGGTATTTTACATCCTTCTGTAGTATGAATGGTTCTGTTATTCTTAGAAGCAGGAAACACTGTGTATGATATATTTCAAAGAATTGGTTTATGTCACCATCAGGGTCAAATGAGACAGATTAAATTTTGTTGGCCAGGTTACCAGAAGGGGCAGCCAAGAAACCATTGGTTCATGCCTAAATTACTGTCTACTGCTATATCTTCTTTTTTTTTTTTTTATATTTTTATTACATATTTTCCTCAATTACATTTCCAATACTATCCCAAAAGTCCCCCATAGCGCCCCCCACTTCCCTACCCACCCATTCCCATTCTTTTGGCCCTGGCATTCCCCTATATTGGGGCATATAAAGTTTGCAAGTCCAATGGGCCTCTCTTTCCATTGATGGCCGACTAGGCCATCTTTCGATACATATGCAGCTAGAGACAAGAGCTCCAGGGTTCTGGTTAGTACATCATGTTGTTCCAACAATAGGGTTGCAGATCCCTTTAGCTCCTTGGGTACTTTCTCTAGCTTCTCCATCCCTGTGATACATCCAATAGCTGACTGTGAACATCCACTCCTGTGTTTGCTAGGCCCCGGAATCGTCTCACAAGAGACAGCTATATTTGGGTCCTTTCAGCAAAATCTTGCTAGTGTATGCAATGGTGTCAGCGTTTAGAAGCTGATTATGGGACGGATCCCTGGATACAGCAGTCTCTAAATGGTCCATCCTTTCATCACAGCTACGAACTTTGTCTCTGTAACTCCTTCCCTGGGTGTTTTGTTCCCAATTCTAAGAAGGTGCACAGTGTCCACACTTTGGTCTTCATTCTTCTTGAGTTTCATGCGTTTATCAAATTGTATCTTATATCTTGGGTATCCTAAGTTTTGGGCTAATATCCACTTATCAATGAATACATATTGTGTGAGTTCTTTTGTGATTGTGTTACTTCACTCATGATGATGCCCTCCAGGTCCATCCATTTGGCTAGGAATTTCATAAATTCATTCTTTTTAATAGCTGAGTAGTACTCCATTGTGTAAATGTACCATAATTTCTGTATCCATTCCTCTGTTGAGGGACATCTGGGTTCTTTCCAGCTTCTGGCTATTATAAATAGGGCTGCTATGAACATAGTGGAGCATGTGTCCTTTTTACCGGTTGGGACATCTTCTGGATATATGCCCAGGAGAGGTATTGCTGGATCCTCCGGTAGTACTATGTCCAATTTTCTGAGGAACCGCCAGACTGATTTCCAGAGTGGTTGTACAAGCTTGCAATCCCACCAACAATGGAGGAGTGTTCCTCTTTCTCCACATCCTCGACAGCATCTGCTGTCACCTGAATTTTTGATCTTAGCCATTCTGACTGGTGTGAGGTGGAATCTCAGGGTTGTTTTGATTTGCATTTCCCTGATGATTAAGGATGTTGAACATTTTTTCAGGTGCTTCTCTGCCATTCGTTATTCCTCAGGTGAGAATTCTTTGTTCAGTTCTGAGCCCCATTTTTTAATGGGGTTATTTGACTTTCTGGAGTCCACCTTCTTGAGTTCTTTATATATATTGGATATTAGTCCCTTATCTGATTTAGGATAGGTGAAGATCCTTTCCCAATCTGTTGGTGGTTTTTTTGTCTTATTGATGGTGTCTTTAGCCTTGCAGAAGCTTTGTAGTTTCATGAGGTCCCACTTGTCAATTCTCGATCTTACAGCACAAACCATTACTGTTCTATTCAGGAATTTTTCCCCTGTGCCCATATCTTCAAGGCTTTTCCCCACTTTCTCCTCTATAAGTTTCAGTGTCTCTGATTTTATGTGAAGTTCCTTGATCCACTTAGACTTGACCTTAGTACAAGGAGATAGGAATGGATCGATTCGCATTCTTCTACATGTTAACAACCAGTTGTGCCAGCACCATTTGTTGAAAATGCTGTCTTTCTTCCACTGGATGTTTTTAGCTCCCTTGTCAAAGATCAAGTGACCATAGGTGTGTGGGTTCATTTCTGGGTCTTCAATTCTATTCCATTGGTCTATTTGTCTGTCACTATACCAGTACCATGCAGTTTTTATCACAATTGCTCTGTAGTAGAGCTTTAGGTCCGGCATGGTGATTCCACCAGAGGTTCTTTTATCCTTGAGAAGAGTTTTTGCTATCCTAGGTTTTTTGTTATTCCAGATGAATTTGCAGATTGCACTTTCTAATTCGTTGAAGAATTGATTTGGAATTTTGATGGGCATTGCATTGAATCTGTAGATTGCTTTTGGCAAGATAGCCATTTTTACAATGTTGATCCTGCCAATCCATGAGCATGGGAGATCTTTCCATCTTCTGAGATCTTCTATAATTTCTTTCTTCAGAGACTTGAAGTTTTTATTATACAGATCTTTCACTTCCTTAGTTAGAGTCACGCCAAGATATTTTATATTATTTGTGACTATTGAGAAGGGTGTTGTTTCCCTAATTTCTTTCTCAGCCTGTTTATTCTTTGTGTAGAGAAAGGCCATTGATTTGTTTGAGTTAATTTTATATCCAGCTACTTCACCGAAGCTGTTTATCAGGCTTAGGAGTTCTCTGGTGGAATTTTTAGGGTCACTTATATATACTATCATATCATCTGCAAAAAGTGATATTTTGACTTCATCTTTTCCAATTTGTATCCCTTTGATCTCCTTTTGTTGTCGAATTGCTCTGGCTAGGACTTCAAGTACAATGTTGAATAGGTATGGAGAAAGTGGACAGCCTTGTCTAGTCCCTGATTTTAGAGGGATTGCTTCAAGCTTCTCACCATTTACTTTGATGTTGGCTACTGGTTTGCTGTAGATTGCTTTTATCATGTTTAGGTATGGGCCTTGAATTCCTGATCTTTCCAAGACTTTTATCATGAATGGGTGTTGGATCTTGTCAAATGCTTTTTCCGCATCTAACGAGATGACCATGTGGTTTTTGTCTTTGAGTTTGTTTATATACTGGATTACTTTGATGGATTTCTGTATATTGAACCATCCCTGCATCCCTGGGATGAAACCTACTTGGTCAGGATGGATGATTGTTTTGATGTGTTCTTGGATTCGGTTAGCAAGAACTTTATTGAGGATTTTTGCATCAATATTCATAAGGGATATTGGTCTGAAGTTTTCTATCTTTGTTGGGTCTTTTTGTGGTTTAGGTATCAGAGTAATTGTGGCTTCATAGAATGAGTTGGGTAGAGTACCTTCTGTTTCTATTTTGTGGAATAGTTTGTGAAGAACTGGGATTAGATCTTCTTTGAAGGTCTGATAGAACTCTGCACTAAACCCATCTGGTCCTGGGCTTTTTTTAGTTGGGAGACTATTAATGACTGCTTCTATTTCTTTGGGGGATATAGGGCTGTTTAGATCATTAACCTGATCTTGATTCAGCTTTGGTACCTGGTATCTGTCTAGGAACTTCTCCATTTCATCCAGGTTCTCCAGTTTTGTTGAGTATAGCCTTTGGTAGAAGGATCTGATGGTGTTTTGGATGTCTTCAGGATCTGTTGTTATGTCTCCTTCTTCATTTCTGATTTTGTTAATTAGGATGCTTTCCCTGTGCCCTCTAGTGAGTCTGGCTAAGGGTTTATCTATCTTGTTGATTTTCTCAAAGAACCAGCTGCTTGATTGGTTGATTCTTTGAATAGTTTTTCTTGTTTCCACTTGGTTGATTTCACCCCTGAGTTTGATTATTTCCTGCCTTCTACTCCTCTTGGGTGAATTTGCTTCCTTTTGTTCTAGTGCTTTTAGGTGTGTTGTCAAGCTGCTAATGTGTGCTCTCTCTAGTTTCCTTTTGGAGGCACTCAGAGCTATGAGTTTTCCTCTTAGAAATGCTTTCATTGCGTCCCATAAGTTTGGGTATGTTGTGGCTTCATTTTCATTGAACTCTAAAAAGTCCTTAATTTCTTTCTTTATTCCTTCCTTGACCAAGGTATCATTGAGAAGAGTGTTGTTCAGTTTCCACGTGAAGGTTGGCTTTCTATTATTTATTTTGTTATTGAAGATCAGCCTTAGTCCATGGTGATCTGATAGGATGCATGGGACAATTTCAATATTTTTATATCTGTTGAGGCCTGCTTTGTGACCAATTATGTGGTCAATTTTGGAGAAGGTACCATGAGGTGCTGAGAAGAAGGTATATCCTTTTGTTTTAGGATAGAATGTTCTGTAGATATCTGCCAGATCCATTTGATTCATAATTTCTCTTAGTTTCACTGTGTCCCTGTTTAGTTTCTGTTTCCATGATCTGTCCATTGGTGAAAGTGGTGTGTTGAAGTCTCCCACTATTATTGTATGAGGTGCAATGTGTGCTTTGAGCTTTACTAAAGTTTCTTTAATGAATGTGGCTGCCTTTGTATTTGGAGCATAGATATTCAGGATTGATAGTTCCTCTTGGAGGATTTTACCTTTGATGAGTATGAAGTGTCCCTCCCTGTCTTTTTTAATGACTTTGGGTTGGAAGTAAATCTTATCAGATATTAGAATGGCTACTCCAGCTTGTTTCTTCATGCCATTTGCTTGGAAAATTGTTTTCCAGCCTTTCATTCTGAGGTAGTGTCTATCCTTTTCTCTGAGATGAGTTTCCTGTAAGCAGCAAAATGTTGGGTCTTGTTTGTGTAGCCAGTTTGTTAGTCTATGTCTTTTTATTGGGGAGTTGAGTCCATTGATATTAAGAGATATTAAGGAAAAGTAATTGTTGTTTCCTGTTCTTTTTGTTGTTAAAGTTGGCATTTTGTTCTTGTGGCTGTCTTCTTTTAGGTTTGTTGAGGGATTACCTTCTTGTTGTTTCTAGGGCGTGGTTCCTGTCCTTGTATTGGTTTTTTTCTGTTATTATCCTTTGAAGGGCTGGATTCGTGGAGAGATAATTTGTGAATTTGGTTTTGTCGTGGAATACTTTGGTTTCTCCATCTATGTTAATTGAGAGTTTGGCTGGGTATAGTAGCCTGGGCTGGAATTTGTGTTCTTTTAGTGTCTGTATAACATCCGTCCAGGATCTTCTGGCTTTCACAGTCTCTGGTGAAAAATCTGGTGTAATTCTGATAGGCTTGCCTTTATATGTTACTTGGCCTTTTTCTCTTACTGCTTTTAGTATTCTATCTTTATTTAGAGCATTTGTTGCTCTGATTATTATGTGTCGGGAGGTATTTCTTTTCTGGTCCAGTCTATTTGGAGTTCTGTACGCTTCTTGTATGTTCATGGGCATCTCTTTCTTTAGATTTGGGAAGTTTTCTTCTATAATTTTGTTGAAGATGTTTGCTGGTCCTTTGAGTTGAAAATCTTCATTCTCATCCACTCCTATTATCCGTAGGTTTGGTCTTCTCATTGTGTCCTGTATTTCTTGGATGTTTTGAGTTAGGATCTTTTTGCATTTTACATTTTCCTTGATTGTTGTGCCGATCTTCTCTATGGAATCTTCTGCACCTGAGATTCTCTCTTCCATCTCTTGTATTCTGTTGCTGATGCTCGTATCTATGGTTCCAGATTTCTTTCCTAGGGTTTCTATCTCCAGTGTTGCCTCATTTTGGGTTTTCTTTATTGTGTCTACTTCCCTTTTTAGGTCTAGTATGGTTTTGTTCATTACCATCATCTGTTTGGATGTGTTTTCCTGTTTTTCTGTAAGGACTTCTACCTGTTTGATTATGTTATCGTGTTTTTCTTTAAGGATTTGTAACTCTTTAGCAGTGTTCTCCTGCAATTCTTTAAGGGATTTTTGTGCTTCCTCTTTATTGTCTTCTGCCTGTTTAGCAGTGTTCTCCTGCATTTCTTTAAGTGTGTTATTAAAGTCCTTCTTGAAGTCCTCTATCATCATCAGGAGATATGCTTTTAAATCCGTGTCTAGCTTTTCTGGTGTGTTGGGGTGCCCTGGACTGGGCGAAGTGGGGGTGCTGGGTTCTGATGATGGTGAGTGGTCTTGGTTTCTGTTAGTAAGATTATTACGTTTACCTTTCGCCATCTGGTAATCTCTGGGGTTAGTTGTTATCGTTGTCACTGTTTAAAGATTGGAGCAGAAGCTGTGTTCCACTCACCAGCAGTCTCTAAATCCTGCGGCGGGGGTCGGGGGTAGCTGACGGTACCCTGGTGCTGGTCCAGCCGGAAGAGGCCTGTGGTCCTACTCAGGCCGTTTTTCTGCTTCCCTAACTAATGCAGTCTCTGGTCCTGTGTGCAATTGGATTGGAGCAGAAGCTGTGTTCCACTCTCCAGAAGTCTTAAGATCCTGTGGTGGGTGTTGTGGGTAGCTGGTGAGTGTCAGCCGACCCTGCGCCCCAGCTGCCCCGGTGCTTTTCTGACCGGAAGAGGGTTGTGGCCCTATGTAGGCCGGATTTCTCTCTCCCCAACCAGAGCAGTCTCAGGTCCCGCGTGATTGGACTGGAGCAGAAGCTGTGTTCCACTCACCAGCAGTCCCAAAATCCTGCGGCGGGGGTCGTGGGTAGCTGGCGGGTGTCAGGCAACCCTGCGCTCCTGCTACCCTGGCGCTGATCTGGCCGGATGAGGCCTGTGGTCCTACTCAGGCCGATTTCTGCTTCCCTAACTAATGCAGTCTCAGGTCCCGTGCAATTGGATTGGAGCAGAAGCTGTGCTCCACTCACCAGAAGTCTTAAGATCCTGTGGCGGGTGTTGTGGGTAGCTGGCGAGTGTCAGCAGACCCTGCGCCCCAGCTGCCCAGGTGCTTTTCTGACCGGAAGAGGGTTGTGGCCCTATGTAGGCGGGATTTCTCTCTCCCCAACCAGAGCAGTCTCAGGTCCCGCGTGATTGGACTGGAGCAGAAGCTGTGTTCCACTCACCAGCAGTCCCAAAATCCTGAGGCGGGGGTCGTGGGTAGCTGGCGGGTGTCAGGCAACCCTGCGCTCCTGCTACCCTGGCGCTGATCCGGCCGGATGAGGCCTGTGGCCCTACTCAGGCCGGTTTCTGCTTCCCTAACTAATGCAGTCTCAGGTCCAGCGCAATTGGATTGGAGCAGAAGCTGTGTTCCACTCACCAGCAGTCCCAAAATCCTGCGGCGGGGGTCGTGGGTAGCTGGCGGGTGTCAGGCAACCCTGCGCTCCTGCTACCCCGGCGCTGATCCAGCCGGATGAGGCCTGTGGCCCTACTCAGGCAGGTTTCTGCTTCCCTAACTAATGCAGTCTCAGGTCCCGCGCAATTGGATTGGAGCTGAAGCTGTGTTCCACTCACCAGCAGTCCCAAAATCCTGCGGAGGGGGTCGTGAGTAGCTGGTGGGTGTCAGGCAACCCTGCGCTCCCGCTACCCCGGCGCTGATCCAGCCGGATGAGGCCTGTTGCTATATCTTCTTTATCCTGTTTTCTAATGCCTCTCAGCCGGTTGAATTGGGCCTGCTCACATCGTCGAAACTCTCTAGATTACATGAATTCAATTAATTATGACAGCAATGGCATCTGCAAAGTATCTGTAAAGCAGCATCTACATTTATATTTGTAACCTAGTCAAGCTCATGTATCAGTAGACTAGCCCATAAAAAGCTTTAAAGTTTGAGCCGACACCACAGTATACAATGCTATGGTACATTTTTCTAGACTATAATCTGATTTATTGCCCTTCCCTAATAGCCTTCATTCACATTTGGTTCATTCACTACATGCTTAAACTTTTAAAGACTGTAGTGTAGTACACATAACTGCTCTTGGGGAGAAGTTGGACCTGATCTACTTTTCTTTTTTTGCAGAGTGGTCTTTATTTGCAACTAAGTCTTCCAACTTTTTTATTAGATGTTTTCTTTGTCTACATTGCAAATATTATCCCTTTTCCCTCATTTCCCCTCGGACCCCCCCTCCAATACCCCTCCCCTTACTCACTAACCCACCCACTCCTGCTTCCCTGTCCTGATATTTAGCCTAGGGAATTGAGCCTTCACAAGACCAAGGGCCTCTCCTCTCATTGATGTCCCACAAGGCCATCCTCTGCTACATATTCATGGCCTGAGACATGGATCCCTACGTGTGTACCTTTTGGTTGGTGGTTTAGTCCCTGGGAGCTCTGGGGGTACTGGTTGGATCATATTGTTGCTTCTCCTATGGGGCTGCAAACCCTTTCAGCTCCTTGAGTCCTTTCTCTAGCTCCTCCATTGGGGACCATGTGCTCAGTCCAATGGATGACTGTGAACATCCACTTCTATATTTGTCAATAGTGTCTGGGTTTGGTAACTGTATATGGGATGGATCCCGAGGAGGGACAGTCACTGGATGGCCTTTCCTTCAGTTTCTGCCCCAAACTTTGCCTCTGTATTTCCTCTCATGGGTATTTTGATCACCCTTTTAAGGACTGAAGTGGACCAAAGAAGGACACTGTGGTCTTCCTTATTCTTGAGCTTTATGTGGTCTGTGAATTGTATCTTGGGTATTCTGAACTTTTGGGCTAATATCCACTTATACCATGTGTATACCATGTGTGGAACTGATATATTTTTCAAATATTGTCTTTTTCTAAAATGATAGGTTGCACTTTCAGAATATTTCCTTTGAAGTCTCAGGAGTTTTATCTTCTTTTATACATCAAAGTAATCAGCCTGAATTCTAATATTTGGGTGAATAAAAAGTGTGTCCTGACTGATCAATAATATAAAAACACATTTAAAATAATTAAAGGGATGCTCTCTCTACCTTCATGCCCAGAACAGTATAGGGATAGCCCAGTTCTACACAGCATGATAGTACAAGTCTTTTGGCTAGAAGAGAATATTTCCATAGTAGATCAATTGTGTTAAATGCAAAAATGTGAAGTCCCTTTAACGTATTTTATATCAATTCATTTTGCTTTGTAATCTTGTCTGGTCTCTGTCATGTTCCAAATAGTTCAACAGAAAGATTTTAAACCACTTTCCCTATTCACAGTGACTCATTTTTTCCAGGAAATCTCTGTTCTGTCTCTTTTCATTATAAAAGAAATGACTACCTATTCAACCAGCAATTTTCAGTGTCCCTGGAAACAAACTAGGGTGACTTCTTTTCAATAAAGAACCAAAGAAAGTCACATGTGCTCTGAAAACCAATTTATCTAAATTATTTTTTAAAAGGAAAATATGCCAGTCTCCTAGTTTAATCATCCTGTATAGAAAGCTGTCAAAATATAATAGAAACAAACCATATTTAAATGAATAAATAATTTAAAATCAGGCGGGAAATCCTACACAGCAAGTAAGATAAAGGACACTTCTTTTTATTCAGTAATTATTAAACAGGAAACATTTTCTTCTACTCTCAACATTTCAGGCTTTTCCTGTATTATATTTTTCTTTATCATTATTGACAAAAATTAAATGGAAAATTTTCACTGTGTAAAATTTGGTTCCTAAGAATCACTGGTTTAAATGGACATTCATTGACCTACTTGACCTCAGAGTAGCTGTGGGAGGACACTGTATGTACTCAATTGGAGTGTTTGTCTTCTGTGTTTGAAAGCAGTGGGAGGAATTTCCTGTCTCTGAAAGAGAGTGATGATATGCTTGCTAGAGTCACCAAGAGGTCACTATATTTTTCTTTGTCTATAAACTGACAATTCTCAGGATGGGTGAGGTTAACCAAGATGTTTATGCAACTTCTTACAGTCTACAAATCTTCCCCTTGCTTCATTTTACCACTTAAATGCTTAGTCATGATTATTTTGGTACTATGACTGCTCATGATTTTATAGTGACTGAAGATTTTAAAATTTGACTCCAATGCCCTGGAGCATTTAGCTACATTTCTGACTTTGAATATTATACATCTTTATATGGATGAAATTGTATCTCAAATTATACATCACAATGCTTCATTTCAGAAAGATAATAATGTACATTTTTAAGGCAGATGGCTTGGGATTGGAAGCTGAAAGAGAAAGGAATTAGCAACAGCCAAACACATTCTTTAAGGCCATGCTGTTGGAATTGGTTTTTCTCCACCAAGGCCCCTGCTCTGCCTGCTCAACAACCTAAGAACTCTTCAGTGGATCATGAATTGTTAAAGTCATAAATTTTATGTTTCAGTGACCTCTCAGTGGTCTCTTCCCTCTGTATACTGCTGCTGTTATGGGAACCAAGCATTCAGTGCACCAGCATCTTGTGTTATTCAAACCATAACATGTCTTCAGACATTAATCCAAATGCCTTGGTCTTCTATAGCCCCGACCCTAGATTATGAGATGTATTTTATTATTTATAATATGGTTACTTTAATATACTTATTCTTTATTAAATAGTACCCAAAGCAGATTAAGGCATGAATAAAATGGCTTTTTTTTAATTTTCTTTTTATTTTATTTCTCCTTCTCCTAGTAGGTCCAGAGATTTACAAATGGTACACTGCCATTTGCTATCCAGCACTTAAATTAAGAAAACACAATTAGCTATAGTACTTTCAAAGAAAAGAATAGTAAAAATAAACATTAAGATTTAAACATTAATGGAGAACAAATAATCATGTTTCTTTAATGATAATATGGTAGAATACAGGACTCAAAGCAGCATCAATAAATATTATAGGATTGAAAGAGAATGGAGATGCCTCCAGCCAGAGCTCAGGACTTTCCTATTATACTTGTAGGATACCAGGCCAAGCCTACTTCAGTGGTTCTCACAATAAAGGAATAAATAACAATGTCAGGTACTTTGTCACAATGCTTGGAATTTGAATAATATCCCCCAAAGAGAAGACAATACATCTTTGCAAGCCATATATCATATGGTAATTTCTTATATTAGCTCTAGCTAACTAATACATTCCCTTTCAAAATTCAAAATTTCCAGTAAGAATATAGACACACACACACATACACAGACACAGTAGAGAAAACTGGTGTCATGGTTTGAAAAAGAATTGTCCCTCTAGGGTCACATATTTGAATAAATGTCTCCAGGGAGTGTCACTGTTTGAAAGGATTCGGAGATGTGACCTTGTTAGAGAAACAATGTCACTGGAAGTCCACTTTGACAATTCTAAAGCCTAAGCTGCCCAGTGTCACTCTCTCTTCCTGCTACCTACAGATACTGATGGCAAACTCTCAGTTATCTCTCCAGCATCATTCTGACTGCATGTTACCATGCTTCCAGTCATAAATCCAATGGGCTAAACCTCTGAAACTATAAATGAGCCATAATTAAATGAATTAAATGCTTTAATTTGCAGTAATTGCTATGACCATGGTGGCTCTTTATAGCAATAGAATATTTCCTAAGACACCTGGCAAACACTTCTCAACCAGGCTATCAGGGTAATTGCAATAGGGATGTGGCTAGCATAAAGTGTGTGCTCTTTATACGATGTGGTGACAGACGAGTTCAACTGCAGTCTTCTATAGATGTTTCCAACTCAAGGTAGGTAAGAGGCTTAGAAAGTTCCTAAAGCTAATGAAATTTACAGACTAGGGAAGCTTTTGAGATCACAAGATTCATAAGCCCTTTCCCAAAATATCTGTAAATATTAATCATTGCTGAAAAGAGGAGATACCCCCATTAAGCTGAATTTAAGTTCCACAGAGAGCTCCAGGTTTACTACGTTTGAGGGACCTCTTCACGAGAAGGTAGGCCTGTCAGTGATATAGCTTTCTTTAATTCAGTCATGTTCTTGTTAGTGCTCCCTCATACATATTCATGTATCTCCTCCCTCATATTCATGTAAATAATGTCTTATGCATCCTACCCCATGGTTCTGTAAGTAACCCCAACAGACCCACTAGATAGCCAGAGATTGAAGGAATTGTTTCTTTGGTCTGTTGTCAATGTTTTATCTGGGATGATTAGACATTTGCCTTTAAAAAAAGGTCATGCAACAGGTTGACCTCACAAATGCCACTACACAAGATTTGTTAGGAGAAAAGTACCAGAGAAATCACAGGTGAAGAACATTTTACAAAACACTTGATCAGTATTTCCCACAACTGTCAAGTCATGAAAATGAAGAGAAGTTCGGGGAACTAGTGGAGCCCTAAGGCGATGTGGTCATAGAAAATATAAAACAATATTTTGTTCTAACTAGAATTTAAGAATAAAATAAGTTAGGTTAAATGTGGTTAAGTCTCAGTAAAGTACAAGATACGGCTAATAATATGACAATATTGATTAATGTGTCATGCTAATACAATACATAAGTAATGGAAACACTAGGCATGGAATACATGGAAATTCTCTGTTTTATCTTATCAACTTTTATGCAAATATAAATCTAGTTTATAATAATGAGTTTACTTTAACATATTTTTAAAAATGTGAGCTGCACATGAATCATATATTTAAAATGTCTAAGACAGACCATTTCAAATTTAAGTATATTTTTATGTGAAATGCACTTTGTTAAAATCCCTACATGCTCATAAAAGTTAATGTGTTCATTAAATAAAAATAATATGATCATAAATAACTTATTTAAATCTTGGTGTTTGGTGAAGCTGAATGTATATTTTTATCTTTTTGAAACCACAATGAGGACATTTTCTAGAAGACTATCTTTGACATATTATCCTACACAACTAAGTAAACAACTTGTGCTTCATTAATTTTAATTGAGCAATATTTTATGTTCTACAGTAATGATTGAAAATGTAATGCATCAAAATTTTATCACTAGATTTTATTTTCTGTGTTAAATGCAAAATAAAAGTTATCTGAGGGTCTGACACTGAGTTACCCTGTCATTCCTCCACTTGGACATGTCAGACTACCATATCTTAAATCAACTGAAGCCAATGTAGATGGCCTGCAAAAACATTTGAGAAATGAAATTTCCAAGTCATGTCTGGCATATATCAGTAGGTGTGATTGTCGACCTTGGTTGTCAACCTGGCTTCATCTAGAATTATCTAAAACTTGAAAATTGAGGTCTAATCTGTGAGGAATTTTTGCTTAATTTTAAGTAGGAAGATCCACTTTTAATCTATATGTCAGAGGTAGGAAGACTTGTCTTTACTCCTGATCATTTGAGCTGGAAAATCCCACCTCTAATTTGGGCTACACCTTCTGCTCAAAGTCTATATTAAGAACATCGAAGAAGGAAGCTTTTGGTGTTTGCCAGGTTGCTCTTAACTCATTAGCATGTCAATTTCTTCACTAACATTGCAGTCTATTTATTTGAGATTTCAGCATGTACTGTAGACTAGCTGAGAAACTCTGCCTCATGGATAGAGCAACTACTAGATGCTTGGACTTTTCATCATAGCCAACAGTTGTTGGCCTAGCTGGACCACAGCCTGGAAGTCATTATCAGCTGCTGGATGAAGCCCCTCAGAAGACAGTTTTGCTAAGGTCCTGTTTGCAAGGATACCAGAGAATCATTAATAGTGTCAGAGATGTCTCTGCCCCTTGGGATGGATCTCAAGTTGGACAAGTCGTTAGTTGGCCATTCCCTCAATCTCTCCTCCATCTTTATCTCAGAACATCTTGCAGCAGGTCAAAATTGGGGTCAAAGATTTTTTTCCTGTGGGTTGGTCTCTTCTCCCTCCACTGGAAGTCCTGCCTGGCAACAGAAGGTGAGCATTTCGGTCTTCACAGCTGCTGGTAGTCTCAGCTAGAGCTACCCCCAAGACTCCCAGAAGCTTCCCAGATTCCAGTTTTCTGGTTTGTTCCACAGATTGCCACCTTCCCACCATGAATTTCTATTTGTTCTCCAGCCCTCTTCTGCCTCCCTTAACCCCAATTTCCCTATACATGATCCATCCCCCTCCTTCCTCCATCTAGCTACCTCTGGATGTCTATTTTATGTCCCCTTATGAGTGAGATTCAAGCATTCTCCCTTGGGCCCACACTGTTACTTTCCTTGGGTCTATAGACTGTAGCATGGTTATCCTGTACTTTCTGTCTAATATCCACTTATAAGCAAGTATACATCACATGTGTCTAGGTTACCTCCCCTACAGAATCCTTAGAGTCTTCCTTGTCCCAAGTTTCTGGCTTGTCCCTGAGATGCACCCCCAAAACATTTTATTTACATTCTCTCTGCTAGTTGTCTTCCACTCCCCAGCTCTCCCCACTCCTCATTCACAACCCACTTTCACTCCAAACCCAATCTGCACTGAGTTCCGCCCTCCCTTTGTTCACCTCTGATGTTGTTTCCTGTGCCAACTTGTTCAAGGCAGTTCCCTCACTCTCTCTTCTATTATATTTAGTGTATTCTGATTAATGTTGATGTTTGTGATCCACTTGGCCTTGAGTTTTGTACAGGCTGATAAAAATGTATCTATTCACATTCTTCTATATACAGACATACAGTTAGACCAGTAGCATTTGTTGGAAAGAGTCTTTCTTTTTTCCATTGTATAGTTTTGATATCTTAATCAAAATCAAAGGTCCATAGGTATGTGGGTTTATTTCTGGGTCTTCAGTTCTGTTTCACTGATCAACCTGTTTGTTGTTACACCAATACCATGGAGTTTTTATTACTATTGCTCTGTAGAATAGTATGAAATTAAAGATGGTGATACCTCCAGAACTTTTTTTTAAATTTTTTATTAGATATTTTCTTCATTTACATTTCAAATCCTATCCCAAAAGTCCCCTATAACCCACCACCACCCTGCTCCCCTACCCACTCACTCCCACATCTTGGCCCTGGCTTTCCCCTGTACTGGGGCATATAAAGTTTGCTAGACCAAGGGGCCTCTCTTCCCAATGATGGCCAACTAGGCCATCTTCTGCTACATATGCAGCTAGAGACATGAGTTCTTGGAGTACTGATTAGTTCATATTGTTTTCCACCTATAGGGTTGCAGACCCCTTCAGCTCTTGGGTACTTTCTCTAGCTCATATATTTGGGGGCCCTGTGTTCCATCCTATAGATGACTGTGAGCATCCTCTTCTGTATGTGCCAGGCACTGGAAAAGCTTCACAGGAGACAGCTAAAATCAGGGTCCTTTCAGTAAAATCTTGCTGGCTTATGCAATAGTGTCTGTGTTTTGTGGCTGATTATGGGATGGACCACCGGGTGAGGTATTCTCTGGATGTTCCATCATTTCATCTTAGCTCCAAACTTTGTCTCTGGAACTCCTTCCATGGATAATTTATTTCCTATTATAGGGAGGAATGTAGTATCCACGAGTTGGTCTTTTTTCTTGATTTTTTGTGTTTTAGAAGTTGTTTCTTGGGTATTCTAGGTTTCTGGGCTAATATCCACTTATCAGAGAGTGCATATCAAATGACTTCTTTTGTGATTTGGTTACCTCACTGAGGATGATATCCTCAAGATACATCCATTTGCCTAAGTATTCATAAATTCAGTTTTTAATAGCTGAGTAGTACTCCATTGTGTAAATATACCACATTTTCTGTACCCATTCCTCTGTTGAGGAACATCTGGGTTCTTTCCAGCTTCTGGTTATTACAAATAGGGCTGCTATGAACATAGTGGAGCATGTGTCCTTATTACCAGTTGGAACATCTTCTGGATATATGTCTAGGAGAGGTATTGCTGGATGTACCTATAGTACTATGTCCAGTTTTCTAAGGAACCCCCAGACTGATTTCCAGAGTGGTTGTACAAGCTTGCAATCCCACCAGCAATGGAGGAGAGTTGCTCTTTCTCTGCATCCTCACCAGCATCTGCTGTCACCTGAATTTTTGATCCTAGTCATTCTGACTGGTGTGAGGTGGAATCTCAGGGTTGTTTTGATTTGCATTTCCCTGACGATTAAGGATGTTGAACATTTTTTCAAGTGCTTCTCAGGCATTCAGCATTCCTCGGTTGAGAATTCTTTGTTTAGCTCTGTTCCCCATTTTTAATGGGTTTATTGGAATTTCTGGAGTTCAGCTTCTTGAGCTCTTTGTATATGTTGGATATTAGTAGCCTATAAGATTTAGGATTGGTAAAAAATCTTTCCCAATCTGTTGGTGGTCTCTTTGTCTTATTGACAGTATATTTTGCCCAATGGAAGCTTTGCAGTTTTATGAGGTCCCATTTGTCAATTCTTGATCTTACAGCATAGGCCATTGTTGTTCTGTTTAGGAATTTTTCATTTGTGCCCATATCTTAGAGGGTTTTCCCCACTTTCCTCTCTATAAATTTCAGTGTCTGGTTTTATGTGGTGTTCTTTGATTCACTTAGACTTGAGCTTTGTACAAGGACATAAGAATGGATCAATTCACATTCCCCTACATGATAACTGCCAGTTGTGCCAGCACCATTTGTTGAAAATGCTATCTTTTTTCCACTCGATGGTTTTAGCTCCCTTGTCAAAGATCAGATGACCATAGGTGTGTGGGTTCATTTATGGGTCTTCAATTCTATTCCATTGATCTAGTTGTCTGTCACTGTACCAGTACCATGAAGTTTTTTTTTTTTTTTTTTATCACAATTGCTCTGTACTACAGCTTGAGGTCATGCATGGTGATTCCCCCAGAAGTTCTTTTATTGTTTGAGAATAGGTTTTTTGAGAAAATCACAAGATAGATAAACCCTTAACAAGACTAACTAGAGTGCACAGGGACAGTATCAACAGATCCTGAGATAATCCAAAACCTCATTAGATCCTACTACAAAAGGCTATACTCAACAAAACTGGAAAACCTAGATGACATGGACAACTTCCTAGACAGATACCAGGTACCAAATTAAATCAGGATCAGATTAACAATCTTAACAGTCCCATTTCCGCTAAAGACATAGAAGCAGTCATTCATAGTCTCCCAACCAAAAAATGTCCAGGACTAGATGGGTTTAGTGCAGAGTTCTATCAGACCTTCAAAGACCTAATTCCAACTCTCCTCAAACTATTTCACAAAATAGAAACAGAAGGTACTCTACCCAATTCATTCTATAAAACCACAATTACTCTGATACCTAAACCGCACAAAGATCCAACAAAGAAAGAGAACTTCAGACCAATTTCCCTTATGAATATTGATGCAAAAATACTCAATAAAATCCTCGCTAACAGAATCCAAGAACACATCAAAACGATCATCCATCATGACCAAATAGGCTTCATCCCAGGGATACAGGGATGGTTTAATATACAGAAATACATCAATGTAATTCACTATATAAACAATATCAAAGACAAAAATCACATGATCATCTTGTTAGATGCTGAGAAAGCATTTGCCAAAATCCAACCCCCCTTCATGATAAGCCTTGGAAAGATCAGGAATTCAAGGCCCAATATGTAAATAATAAAAGCGATATACAGCAAACCAGTAGCCAGCATCAAAATAAATGTAGAGAAGCTGGAAGCAATCCCACTAAAATCAGGGACTAGACAAAGCTGCCCACTTTCTTCCTGCTGAAAGACCCCCAGAGGGCAGACACTCACTCAAGCCTCGGGACAGCCACGCACCCAAGAAGACACTGAGACCGAACTTAAGATGTAGAGAGTAAGATTTAATAAAGCAACAACAAGAAAGCACATAAAAAGCACATAAACCAGAGCTCTGGGGTCGAAACTCATACACCCAGCATGGTGTAGAGGAGAATCGACGCCCGGCCCAAATTTTTCACAGGCATTTATAGGAAAAAGCCAGGGGAAAAGTACAAGTTTTACGTCACCAAGGAGTCGTGTCCTATATTTTGGCAATGTACCCGATCTATTGGAACATTCTGGGGTAGTACCAGGAGACCCTTATCTAAAAAATGTTCTTGGAACAGTTTTCAATTGGGAGGGGGTCGGACTCTGGGGTGAAGAGTTCAGGAATGTACTCTGGGGTGAAGAGTTCAGGTGTGTTCCGGGAACAATCTCTAGATGGGAGGGGTAGGAGGACTCTGAGTTGAAGAGTTCAGGTGTCCAGTAATTTTCCTCTTTCACTGCCTATTCAGTATAGTACTTGAAGGCCTAGCCAGAGCAATTTGACAACAAAAGGAGATCAAGGGGATACAAATTGGAAGTAAAATACATCACTATTTGCAGATGATATGATAGTATATATAAGTGACCCTAAAAATTCCACTAGAGAACTCCTAAACCTGATAAACTGCCGTAGACCCTCTGGGTCCCTGTGTCTGTGTGGAACGGGGTCTTTCGACGTGGGTGGGCAAAGCGTGGATGAACGACAAACAGACACACACAGGAGAGTTCGTGTGGAATCTGAGTGTAATTTTGCAACTCGAGCATCAGAGTTTTTATGCAGAGGACAATAAGAAAGTTGGGTGACATATTCGCAAGGTACAATTGAGGTAACCAGAATCTTACATAAAACAGAGGAATGCAAACACAAAAGGTCTAACGGGAACCACCTGGGATAGAATTCATTGATAACAGCTGGGATCAACAAGGGCTCCACCTAAGATTACAAGCTCCACTAATCTTAGAAGCCAGGGTCAAGGGCTTCGCGTCCTTGCCATAGTTTCTATTTTAGTCTCTTGTATAGTCCACCTTCCCCTTAGGCCATTGTAAATACGTGTGTGTGTGTGTGTGTGTGTGTGTGTGTGTGTGTGTGTGTGTGTGTGTGTGTATGGGTGTAACTCTGCTATAGTATCTATTCTGGTTTCTCCTTTGGTCTGAAACTTCCTTCTTCCTTAGTGATGGTAAATTCCTGTGTAAGGGAGTGACTTAGCTTTTACAATCTTTTTAAATTCTAAGCCCATGATTTTGCTCAAGGACATTTCTAGGACTGTTGGAACACTGGTGGAAGGCTTAAGTCATGTCAGAATTCAATTTTAAAAAGCACTTATAATAGGAAAATACTGAAAGAGAGCACATGGATCCATACACTAGACTAATGCGGGAATTGAACTCGGGAATGAAAAATTACTGTATGGGTTGGGAACGCTAGACTCTAGGAGGAGAGCTTCCTTGAAACTCTTTTGCCTCATGAGTGACTTTTAAGCCTCTCTCCTTGTCCAGTTGACTCGACTGGGGCATAGCAATAAACAGCTTCAGCACAGTAGCTGGATATAAAATTAACTCAAACAAATCAGTGGCCTTTCTCTACACAAAAGATAAACAGGCTGAGAAAGAAATTAGGGAAACAACACCCTTCACAATAGTCACAAATAATATAAAATGCCTTGGTGTGACTCTAACTAAGGAAGTGAAAGATCTGTATGACAAGAACTTCAAGTCTCTGAAGAAAGAAATTGAAGATCTCAGAAGATGGAAAGATCTCCATGCTCATGGATTGACAGGATCAACATTGTAAAAATGGCTATCTTACCAAAAGCAATCTACAGATTCAATGCAATCCCCATCAAAATTCCAACTCAATTCTTCAAGGAATTAGAAAGGGCAATCTGCAAATTCATCTGGAACAACAAAAACCCTTGGCGTGCATCTCTTTCTTTAGGTATGGGAAGTTTTCTTCTATAATCTTGTTGAAGATATTTGCTGGCCCTTTAAGTTGAAAATCTTCATTCTCATCTACTCCTATTATCCATAGGTTTGGTCTTCTCATTGTGTCCTGGATGTTTTGAGTTAGGATCTTTTTGCATTTTGCATTTTCTTTGATTGTTGTGTCCATGTTCCTTATGGAGTCTTCTGCACCTGAGAGTCTCCCTTCCATCTCTTGTATTCTGTTTCTGATGCACACATCTATGGTTCCTGATTTCTTTCCTAGGGTTTCTATCTCCAGAGTTGTCTCCCTTTGAGTTTTCTTCATTGTTTCTACTTCCATTTTTAGATCTTGGATGGTTTTGTTCAATTCCATCCCCTGTTTGGTTGTGTTTTCCTGTAATTCTTTTAGGGGATTTTGTGTTTCTTTAAGTACTTCTACCTGTTTAGCAGTGTTCTCCTGTAATTTCTTGAGGGATTTTTGTGTTTCCTCTTTAAGGGCTTCTACCTGTTTTCCAGTGTTCTCCTGTGTTTCTTTAAGTGAGTTATTAATTCCCTTCTTAAAATCTTCTACCACCATAATGAGATGTGATTTTAAATCTGCGTCTTGCTTTTAGGGTGTGTTGCAGTATCCAGTACTCGCTGTGGTGGGTGTACTGGGTGGTACAAGCCCAGTGGTCTTGGTTTCTGTTAGTAAGATTCTTACATTTGCCTTTCGCCATCTGGTAATCTCTGGTGTTAATGTTCAAGCTGTCTCTGGCTGGAGCTTGATCCTCCTGTGCTTCTGTTAGCCTCTGTCAGCACTCCTGGGAGTCCAACTCTCATCTGAGTTCCAGTGGTCAGAGCACTCTCTACAGGCAAGCTCTTCTCTTACAGGACAGGTGTCCAAAAGTCTGGAGCTCTGAACTACCTCCTGAGTCCTGGGGTCAGACCCCTCCCTGTAGACTGACTCTCCTCTGGCAAGGAAGGGTCTGGGTCTCCTGGTTGAAGCTGAAGGCCCAAAGGGACCCTGTCCTAGAAGCTCTGTTTCTTCTGTCGCCCATGTGCTCTCAGGTGATCAAGAGATCCTGGGTGTGCTGGGGTCCTGCAGAGTGAAGAGTCCTCTGGGGCCCTAGATGCCATCAGCCAGGTTCATGCAGAAGAAGGTGGGGCTGGCCCCGACCTGAATAGATCCCAGCCTCTGGTCAGGTGGGGTTATTCTCTCCCTGTTTCTGCTGGCACAGACCCTCCTTGATTCTTTGGAGCTGATGTTGAGTTCCACTCACCCGTGATCCCAAGGTGACTCCCAGGTCCTATGGTGGGAAGGAGAGTACTCTAGGGTCCCTCGTGGCCTTTGGTGGGTTCAGGCAGAATATGTCCGGGCTGGCCCTGACCTGAACAGATCCCAGCCTCTTGTTGGGTGGGGATCCTTTGTCCCTGTTCCTGCTTGCACAAGACCCTCCTAGATTCTTTGGAGCTGATGTTGCGATCCACTCACCTGTGATCCCGAGGTGATCCTGAGGTGATCCCGAGGTCCTGCGGTGTGGAGAGTATTCTGGAGCCCTTTGCAGCCTCCACTGGGTTCAGGCAGAAGATCCCAGAACTTCTTTTAACTTACGGTATTGTTTTAACTATCCTGGGTTTTTTATTTTTCCATATGAAGGTGAGAATTGCTTTTTCAAAGTCTGTAAAGAATAGAGTAGAAATTTTGAGGGGATTGCATTGATTTCTTTTGATAAAAAGGACATATTTACCATGTTAATCTTATTGAACCATGAGCTTGGCAAAACTTTCCATCTTCTGATATCTTCTTTATTTTCTGTTTCTTTTGGTTAGGAAAATTTTCTTCTATGCTATTGTTAAAGATATTTTCTGCGACTTTGCATTGCGACTATTCTCCACCTATTCCAATGATTCCTAGGCTTGGTCTTTTCATACTGTCCCAGATTTCCTGGATGTTTTGTATCAAAAACTTTTTTTTGTTTTTTGTTTTGTTTTGTTTTTTCAAGACAGGGTTTCTCTGTATAGCCCTGGCTGTCCTGGACCTTACTTTGTAGACCAGGCTGGCCTCGAACTCAGAAATCTGCCTGCCTCTGCCTCCTGAGTGCTAGGATTAAAGGCATGTGCCACCACGCCAGGCTCAAAAAACTTTTTAGATTTAGCATTTTAACTTATATATCAATTTCTTTTATTGTATCTCATATGCCTGAGTTTATCTCTTTCATCTCTTGTATTCTGTTGGTGATGTTCTTATCTATAGCTCCTATTCCCTTTCATAGGTTTTCCATCGCCAAGACTGCCTTTGTTTCTTTTCATTGTTGCTTCTATTTCCCTTTTCAGATCTTGAACAGTTTTGCTCATCCCTTTCACCTTGTTAACCTGTATTTTTCAGTTTATCTTTATATTTATTTGTTTCTTCTTTAAAAACTTCTACTAGTTTGATTCTATTTTTCTGCATTTCTTTACGACATTTATTTGTTTCCTCTTTAAGGGCTGCTATCATCTTCATAAGATTAGGCTTATGGTCATTTTCTTGTGCTTCAAGTGTGTTAGGATAGCCTGGGCTTTCTGTAGTAGGAAAGCTGAGTTCTTGTTGTCCACTATTGCCCTGGCTTTACTGATCATGTTCTTAAATTGGGTTTTAGCCATCTGGTTGTCCCTTGTGTTGGCAGGCCTGGTCATCATTCGTGGCAGCAGGCATCTGGGATTGCAAGTACAGCTGGAAATCCAGAGTGGCAACAGGCCTCTAGGGATGCAGGTAGAGCTGTGGCCTGTGGAATGGAGTGCAAAGAGGACAGGGTAGCTGCTGGGTTTGCCAGCAGGAGCTGCAGACAGGCAGGAAGTTGGAGTAGGTGTCTTACCTGTGTGCTGATTGCAATGTGTAAGATCCCCCCCCACACACACACACCAGTCCGGGACCACGGCCGGCAGCTTAAAATACTTTTTTTTTTCAATAAAGAAAGCTAATGAGAAAAATTAATGAAGTGTGATATGCTCTAAAATCAGAAAAGGTTACATAAAATAATCATTATTAGTAAAATAAATGTTTACAAATGAACCCATTTAAGAGAAGATGTGAAGATAAATATTTTATTTTGTAATAATAGTGACTACAAAGAAATAATGAGAGTATAGCAAAATGAGACATAATTTTCAATTAATAGTTCAAGTACATAATTTAGCAGTAATTACTTGATGTTACTGTTTAAAACAATAAAGCATTTGGTTCTTACATGAAGCACATATAAAATTCACTAGGACAAGTAATTGGACATATACACAACCAATATTCATGCTTAGACTTTGACAACTGAATGTTAATATGGGCCCTGAACTTAGAATTTTTTGAAAACTTCAGGACAATAGGTTTTTTTTCACCTATAGGTCAATATTTATTTGTACTTTTCTGCACCTGCTAATGGTTCTTGGAGACAGCCAATAAATATCTACATAGTCTGAAAATTCTTCTACTACTGTTAAATTTTTCCATACCTTTTCTTCACACAACAATAAGGACACAAGAAAAGAAAGCTTGATTGTTATCTACTATACTTAACCTAATCTTTCAAACAAATTAAATGATTAATTAATGTACTGAAAGGTAATTGATTGGGTGGTATATATATATATATATATATATATATATATATATATATATAATTGATAAATATATATTAGAATAAAAATTTGCCCTGTATGATATTCATAACAGATACTATTACATTCAGTTATTTGTCAGTTCTATCGATTACCCCAATATACCCTACCATCAAAATATTTTCGGAAGATAAATTTGATGTTGACTTTCCAATAGTCTAGAATTCTCAACAGCTTGAGGAGAGCCTTAGGAACCAGTTGTCTCTAAGATGCTCTTTTCTCAACAGCACTTTTTGCCGAATTCTTCCCAGTGAATGTTTACTTAAAGGTTTTTAGTGATTTCTTTTGGCTTTTATTTCTGGCCTTGGGCACTGTACCATAACTACACATAACAAAATGCTGTAATTTTCCAGAATTACTTTGAAACACTAAAAGGCATATGTCATTTGTGTCTTATTTTTTTCTTTTAGCTTCTAGAGTAGCAAATGCCACTGTTGTTTCATGCAACTTTCCTAGTATCTTGCATATCAAGTGGGGATGTAAAATGTGTTCTGTTAAAGGCTAAGTCATCTCTAAATTCTAGGGTGAATGTCCACACCTCTCCTCATTTCTCATTTGTGGTGACCCTGTTTGCCATATTGACATAAGAGATTGAACAAATGAAAATGCACAAACCTCAGACCAAGCTGTTGAGAATTTTATTTTACTATTTAATCAAATAAGAGGATCTATTGTGTGAGATGAGTTTGTCTTTGCAAAGATTGGATTGTTAAATATATTAATTTCTGTAGCTAAGAGCATGTGATGAGAGTAAAGAATAAGAAAAAAAAAGACTTCACATCAAATATAGAATCAAGTCCTTAAAATAAGATAAAAGGTCAGAAACTGTAAAAGATATGTTCTCTAGTCAGAGAACTCAAATTAATGATGAGTATGTCCAACATGTGAGAGATAGAAATTTTATCATTCACTTTTCCTTTTCTGTACTATAATTCTCTTTCTTTTCATGAAATATATCCTAGAACTCAATGATTAGGATATATATATATATATATATATATATATATATATATATATATATAATTGGATAATTATTATTAGTTGCATAACATTGGGGAAATAATGGCATCTTGTTGTTGTTGTTGTTCTTCTTCTTGTTCTTCTTCTTGTTCTTCTTCTTGTTCTTCTTCTTGTTCTTCTTGTTCTTGTTCTTCTTCTTGTTCTTGTTCTTCTTGTTCTTCTTGTTCTTGTTCTTCTTCTTGTTCTTGTTCTTCTTCTTCTTCTTCTTCTTCTTCTTCTTCTTCTTCTTCTTCTTCTTATTCTTCTTATTCTTATTCTTCTTCACTGATACATCTATAATGGCAAAAGCCATTTCAGAAAAGAAATTTTTGACAAACCAATTAGAACAAATATTTAAATAAGAGAATAAAGAAGACAGAAAGAAATCAATAGAATAACATGCTAGTTAAAGGTCAGTGTTCAAATGTTTTAAATGAAACAAAACCAAAGAAAACACAAATACCCACAAATGTTGACTATATTCAAACCTCACAGTGCTGCAGTTAATACCATAGGAAGAGCCCTAGGAAAAAGTAGGTCAAAAGGCAGGGTGAAGTGCACTCTAGTCTCCTCCTTGAAGACAGAAAATATAAAAACTGTGCATGTTTCACCATAGTTTTGTTTTATAAATGAATGAGGAAATTCCACAAGTTTCCATCAAGGACTAAATTATGTTTGCTAACTAAAAAAAAAACTCAAAGCATTCTCTGACTATTAGTGAAGGTGATAGGTCAGTCAGTCATTTCATCTGTGCTACTAGTGAAGGTGATAAGTCAGTCATTTCATCTGTCCTACCCAAGGCTTTCACTTTTGCTGCTTCCCTTTGATTTCTAAATCATCACTGTTGCAGGATGTTTGATCACTCTGAGAGCACTGATATTGTATTGTTTAGTGGGGAGAAAATCTGTTTCTAGTTGTGTTGTGGCTCAGCCTTAGCACACACCTTTAATCCCTCTAGTAGAAATACAGACAAGTCTTTAGTACACACCTCTAATTCCAAACAATGAAGGTAAAATTAGTTTGTAGAAAAAAGCACCCATGTTTGAAAGTGATGTATAATTGAGGGTAGACAAACAGACAAATCAGAGAAAGATTTGACAGAATAGGATATGTCTAACTCTCAGAAGAAAAGAGAAGCCACCTAAGATATAGCAGCCCTGAGAGAAAAGCGGAGAGAGAGAGGGCACTTTTACCAGGAGAGTTTTACAGAGACAGATTGAAGAGAGAATAAACTAGACACAGGTGAAGACATAAGAAGCCAGAGTTAGTTTGAGGTCAAGCAAAGCAATTCAGTCAGAGGCTGAGAGAGAAGCCAGATTGAATCATTCAAATTGGAGAGGAATTTGAACCAGAATAGCTGAACTGAACCAGCCAGCCAGAGTTCAGAAAGAATAAAAAAGGGTAATCTTATAAGACTCAGAGGTTGAAAACATTCCTGACCTAGATAAGATTGTAGGGAAACTAGAAGTTTCCAGGACTAGGTTAGTAGATTGAGGCAGTAAGCCTCAAAGATGACAATTACATCAAGTAAATAAAAATTACTTTAACTCATCACAGTTTTCTTAGTTCCCCCTCAAAAAACATACAAATATTGTTGTAACCCTCCCCCCAAATTACTAATACTACTTCAGTGTGTGTACAGTTTGCCTCTGCGTTCCCCCCCCCACCAGAGGCTCCCATCCTCCCTCCCCAGCAGCAAGCATGATAGGCAGACTGCTGGTTTCTGTGCCCAGTCCTCCTGCAGCAGCCCCTCCCCCTCCCCTAGCATTAGAATGGCACCACCTCTGTATCTCCAAAAACCAATACTCCTCTTGATAATTCTCCAGATGCCTGTCTTTGAGACCTTAGAGAAATAACAAGCTCAAGGGAGACCATGGACAAAGAAAAAGGTCAGAGATCAGGTCACAGACTGTTACAATTGGCCATAAAATTAGTCCTTGAACAGACACCCATTAACCCCTCTTCCTGCTTCAGTACTATTCCACTGTCTACTCCTCTTTTCTGTAAATATTCACACTATTCCTATACTGTATAGAAACGCAATGTTTTCTGGACTCAGGGTCACTTGCCAGCATTCAAGCAGTGAGTGGTAGGTGGGCTAACAGGATTTGAACTTGAAACAATAAAAGACTCTCTTGCAAGTTTCAGTGGACTTTGCAGTTCTTGGCCTTGTCTGGGTTTCCTGTGAACTCAGGGCACAATAATATGATGCTGCTCCTCTATTATATTTAGAGATTTTTCATACTACTTTTGATGGTTTATCTTATATTTCAACTTTACGTGATCTAAAAATCAACTGTAAGTCTTGTAACTGCTAAAAGAGTTTTTTTTTGTTTTGTTTTTTGTTTTTGTTTTGTTTTGTTTTTTTCTAATCCGACTAGTTGGTGTGAGAAAGCCCACCCATAAACGTGGGTAGTACCTTCCAGTAGCTCCTCCTGCAAAGTTTAGCCATCCTGTTTCTACCACTGCTCCACTCCTTCACAGATATTTACTATCTTCTTTGGGCTTCCATCAGAGACTGAAAACCAACAACTCTCCACTCTCCCCTTACCCTCCCCCGCCCTTAGGCTTTTAGTACCAGTTCCAAACTGCTGTGACATACAACCTTGTGCACTGAGCAACTATATAAGAAGAGAAGGGAGAGAGAGGAGGGAAGGGGGAGGTAGGAGAGGAGATTTTAGTACTCCAAAGCCCATGGTTATCATAAACAATCAAAAAGAAAATTATCGTCCTACATCTCCAATTTCTCATTAGTTTTCCTTTGAAGTTGAAATATAGGCAAAGATATATTTTCTATTTTTCCTGGTTCTTTTACCATTTCCATATCATCTCCAAATATGTGTTTCTTCTTCAACTTTGCACCACACATGGTGGACACATTGTTCCATCATTCTGCCCTCCTGCTACCTAGACGACCCTACATCTAGACTCATAAGGCTAGTTCACAGATTTCCTATGGGCTGTCAACAGTCTGAAAATAGAAGCCACATTAGCCATTTCACAGAACAAGATTTGATGTGAAACTGGCTGTTGAAGGATGTTGACAGGAGGTGTTGAAAGATGGTTACAGTTCTAGGAAGCATAAAGATGAACATGAAATAATAAATGTGAAAAGCAGCTTCCATCTTTCCAATGGGTAGAAACAACAGAAAAAACTGTAACTCAGACATCTAAGTCTGAGCCCTGCCCACCTGGTAGTAGAATTTGGGGAACCGAGAAATAAATGCACCACAAGTCTTGTTGTCACAGCCAGAAGAAGTCTATGTTATGAAACCATTGTCTCTCAAAATTCACAGATCAGAACTCCTAATGCGACCCTATTTCAAGATGGGAGAGCTGAAAAGGCAACTAGGAATAAATTACATAAACCATGTGGGTGGGTCTGTCCTGCAAGATGACTGATAAGTAGCAGAGCCACAGCTCTGAAGTAGCAATGGTAAGACGATGGCTATGGCAAGCTGCCACAGAGATGGTCCTCCAAATATTCCTTGGTTTTGAACTTCTAGCTTCCACAATTATTGCAAGTCATCTAACCTGTTGTGTTCTAGTAGGACATCCAGAGCTATTTATTAAGTTCCCTATCCATCAGTACCCTGAGAAATCAAGTGAGGAGTTTGTAGGCATAAAATTCAGAGGGAGAACACCATTAAATCAGAACTACTAACAAAAGCTGAAAGCTAACATCATGTCTTCCAGAGTGAAAGGATCATCTATAAAGTGATGCCAACAGAAAGGAAAAGTAGAATGGGGAAGGGCCTTTTTTACTCCATCTATTTTCTGTCTCCATCTGGTGAATTCTCCTCAAAGCAATTCAACAAAGCAAGAGAACAACAAGAAAACATAAATACGAAAATCTCAGTAATTAATAGGCAAAATACTACATAAGAATCTCTTGATTCATGGGCTCCTTGAGAAAAAAAGACTCTAAGTCTTAGGGGAGTACCATGCATAGGTGTTTTTAGGGTCTTTTGTTTATTCTAGAGATCATCTGGTAGAAAATCTCAGACCTAAAATAAGCCCTCACTTTGTAATGCAATAAAGTGACTGTTGCTCTCTAATTATAAAGTTCTCAATAAATGTCAGAAAACAGTAAATCTTAATATCTTAATATCCTAAACATTTGACATCACAACCTCTGTCTGCTGAGCAAAGCTCATTTGTACTTCCATAATTCTTTACTCAACAACTGTGTGGTTCAAATCACATATAAACTACATGTTTTTCAATAGATTTATTAAAAAGCCACTGACAAGTATTAGATGAAAATGATGCACCGTGCTGTGTGCAGACACTCAGTGGCTATAGGTGAGCATCACAAAATCCCAGTGTTGAGTCTGGTGATGTCTAGTAAAATGTTTGAGACCTCCAAAAGACATGTGACAGCACTGATATGATATATGGATGACATAAAAATTGAGTGGGATGGAGTTGGCATCAAAGGGCAAGAGAGTGTATTACTTATATAGAGTGAACAAACTGTGTTAAATGCAGAAAATACTTATCTTAATATAGCATAATGAACATTATCCAGTAAAGTAGATGTGAACAGCACCAGGCCAGGTTGAGATTGTGGTTTCCTGTGCAATTGAAGAAGCAATTCATCAACAAACAATTTTAGTGGTGAATAATAAAGATTTTTTTCACTGTGAGCTAACGTGTGTCAGTACTCCTGGGGGAAAAGCTATCTCTGAGCAGGATTGGGGTGCCAAAAGCTCTGGCACAGCTTCAGCTCCTGGGAACAGATGGAAAACAGAAGGTTCATGTCCCCTGATGTGCCGTGGTTCCTGGGTCCCTGGGCCCCAGGTGGGTCCCACTTAGGCCAGTTATGGCAGCAGTAGTGGTGGTCTCACCTGCAAGCTTAGTTGTGTCAGCACTCCTGGTGGACAAGCTTTGTCTGTGTGAGATTGGGGTGTGGAGAGCTCTGTCTAAGGCATTGAGTGATGAATCTTTACAAATTAATTTAATAAATGCTCTAAACATTCATTTATCAAATGACCAAACTAGTGTCAATAAAAGAGGCTCTAAATGTACCCTACCCTGTGCAATTGGAAACAGCATGAATACTAAACAATGAGTGGCTACACTGGGGAAAAATCAGAGATTATTAAATTTATGAATAAGATACAAACTTGGCCATGTCTACTTAGTTGTCCCCTGTATTAAATTATAAACTAACTTTTGTTAGGCTTGTGATTTATTTGCAATGATAAAGCTGGTTTTTTGATGTAAAGATCCTGTGAGAATTTCCCCCTGCATTTCATCCACGGCTCTACCAAGAACAATACGCAGAGAAAGAATCCATGAATTGGACTTCACATGACATCTGGTGGTTAATCGTGTGCATGGTACAAAGGCTCATTTTTCTTTTCTTCAAATATATAAAAATAGCTTCCCCAAGTTCACCTGTGTGAGGGCAATTCCTCCAAACCCTACTTTTACTCAAAGAGTCCCAAAGAACCCATTCTTTCAACAAGATTTCATTCTGCATAAGTAAGCACGAACAAATTTTAGAAGTGATGATAGTCAACTTGAGATATTTGAACCTTCTCCTGTCCGGTATCTAATTAGCCTTGGAGCTCTGAAGTATGCCTCCAAACCTAGGTACAGCATGCAATGGGAAAGGCTGGAAAATTGTTGATTGACTAAAAGCAGAAGTAAATTTTAATAACATGAAAGGTCAGTGCTAAGGTTAACAGTTTGTAAAAGTCCTTAGTCAATTAGAGGAAAACTTCATCAGCCAAAAATATATCCTAATATTTCCTTAAAATTTAAATTATAAGATTATGTATTAATTTAGACAGCTCCCTTTATTTACATTAAATATTGAAATATTAAAGTATATATATTGGGAACATTATTTGAGTATGTTTCATGTTGAAAACTCCTATATGTCCCCTATCTAGAGTTGTCCTCTGCTTTCCTCTGACTCCAAAGTTAACCTGGGAAACCCAGGTTCTCTTATAGACTGCTTTCAAATTGGAATGCCCAATAGGAAGCAATATAGGAAGCAGGTGACTGGAAGATTGAGATACTGTGTTGGTCTTGTTCATGTCTATCCTGCTCAATGCTGTCTCTCAAAGGAGCCAAGTGTTCTTCATGGCTAAAATTCCTATTGAAATTCTAGGCCTAACACTTCCTTCTGCTCTAGAACTTCCTCTGTCTAGGTCTAGAACTTCCTCTCTCTAGAACTAGAATTTCCTTCTCTGTAGAGGAATTCTTTGCTATTTTCTAAGTACAACAGCAGTCCTTTTTCGGTGGTAAAGTTTTTCTATGACTCAGAAAAATGGCTTCTAAAACAAATCTTCACTTAGACCTGTTTACTTGACAAGACTTTTGAGGATATCTTTCTAGAGATGAGACTGTTTATATACAGGGAAAAACATGAAAGGGATGGCATGAAAAGGATGAGCAGTAAAGGGCTAGAAAGCTGCCAGGCTGGATGACATGTGTCTTAAGTAAACAAGGACTTTCTCAAAGAGACACACTTAGATGCAGGAAACCTTCAAAATTATAGTATTTGTCTTGGTAAGGGAGGTTGGATGTTGTTTTGTTTTGTTTTGTTTTTATTAAATTTGGCTTTCTAAAAGTATGACTGCTTTGTTTTATAATTACTATTTGCCTGTTTGGTCCATCAATATTCAAATAGCTAGAACTTAGAGTACAATCACTACTTAATAGCTATGCAAATTGAAAATGTGTCTGAATTTTTATTTGAAGTTAACAGCTTAACAAGTGATTAGGTCAATGGTTTAATTGATTTATGGATTGATAGATGGATGAATAGATAGGCACTAGGTATTCTATTTAAATCATCTTCATATCACTTATTCTTACTTTGATTATTTTTCAGAAATATTGTGTTATATACTAAAAGAATCTCAGAATAGATTAAGGGAAGAGATATGCTGTACTTCAGAAGGTGAGCATCAAATATGTTGCAAAAAAATTGTCCAGTTTGAATTTCTATTTCTGGGATGTACATGATGACCAAAGTGACTCTGAGATGAAAGGGCTTATTTAACTTACATTTTGTGATTGTTCATTAAGGGAAGTCAGGGCAATAACTAAAGGTGGGACCCTGGAGGGAGAAACTAAGAAATAGAGAAAAGCTGTTTACTGGCTTACTTGATGGCTTGTATTCAATTACCTTTATTATATCTCCCAAGGCCAACTGCACAAGAGTGGCAACACCCATGCTGTGTGCTCTTGGTTTTATCACTAATCTAGAAAGCACGCTACAGCCTTGCCTTCAGGTCAACCTGATGGAAGCATTTTCTCCATTGAAATTTCCTCTTCCCCAGAGTCCCGAGCTAAGTTAAGCTGACTAAATAAATAAATAATAAAATCACAGAATAAAGAAATAAATTAACATTTTTTAAAATTCATGCATATTAATTACCACAAATATTTTAATGAAACAACTGAATTTCATTTGGTTCTTTCTGTTAAGTTTTGAACTTCTCCATATTTCTATTTCCTTATAATTTGTCTTAGAAAATTTTGCTATTACAATAGCAAAATTTAATATTATAATTAAATGGTGGAATATACTAAATGGTATCCAGTAGGATTAAAAAAAGCCTCATTTATGACATTTACTGATTTTATGTATAAATTCTGCCATTGGGTTCATTCACTGTGAGATTGTTTGTAGGGTAACGCTTTCTGCTTGGACTGTATCTTACTACTCCTATTTTGACACTCCTTTCTCTTCTTGTAGGTAGGAAAGAGTCTCCACTGCTAAGAGCTCATTGATTAGAAGGAGTTTGGCTGTAAGTCAGGACATTTTACCTAGCTCAATGTCCTTTCCTTTCAACATATCTTTAAAGTCCCCTTTCACAGATAAAATAATATAGGTACAAGTTTTTGACAGTCTAATATGGATTTCCTTTCAATAAGAATTGAGAGCAGCTAGAGAAAGTAGCCAAGGAGCTGAAGGTGTTTACAGCCCCCTAGGAGGAACAACAATATGAACTAACCAGTACCCCAGAGCTCTCGGCGACTAAACCACCAACGAAAGAAAACACATAGTGGGACTCATGGATCTAGCTGCATATGTAGCAGAGGATGGCCTAGTTGGTCATCAATGGGAGGAGAGGCCCTTGGTCCTGTGAAGGTTCTATGCCCAAGTATAGGGGAATAACAAGGCCAAGAAGCAGGAGTGGATAGGTTGGGAGCAGGGGGAGGGGGAGGGGGAGGGGGATTTTCAGAGGGGAAACTAGGAAAGGGGATAACATTTGAAATGTTAATAAAGAAAATATCTAATTATAATAAAGAATTGAGAGCAGAGATAATACATGTAATTATAAAATATACAAAGTCAATACATGTTTGCCACAGTTTTCATACTTATTATCTTTTTAAACACTTTTATGTTTGATATTAAAAGAACAAATGTTCATTCATACAATTAAGCTAAGCAGTAAATCCATATACAAATAGTGATCAAGTAATTAGGGAGCACAAGGTTTATATTTTTTTTCTCTAAGGTACCTGTGCTTACTGTTCACAATAATTATTATAATGTGCATTTACAGCAAGATCACAGGCTATCTGAAACGTCAAAAGTAGATGCAATCAACCTGCTGTTTTACTGTTGCATGTATACCAAGCTAGCCAATTCCCTCTGTGCTGAACGAGGGACTTTTCTAGTGAGTACAATATCAATTTCTGATATAGAAAAGGTACGTAAAATTAAATAGCAAAGTGGCTTTGGATGAAAGAAAAAAATAGTAACTCATGTTAGGAATTTATTCTGATCAATAAGAACACAAATGAAGAATAAAGAAGGAGGAAGGAGCCAGGTAGAAGGTTCTTCTAAGTTCAATAGGATGCTGACAGGGAATTTTATCTTCAACAAAGCCCAAGTCAGGCCCACTTTTGTATTGAACATGTCCCTCTGAAATCCTCTAACCAAATGAAAGGTTTCAAACATTTTCCCATCATAAGTACACAAAATACTTCCTGCTCTTGGAACTACAACATTGCCAAATAAGATAAAACACACTTATCACTAATTAATTGTTCACTAGTGTGTATTCTGATCCAGAAATAAATTATAAAAGTGAACTGTAGACAAAGGATATATAAGCACACACCCGACCCCAGGATCTATGAATTTGCTTACTGCTCTTACTGTCTCCTAAATTCAATTATTGCAAGTATATGGAATAATTCCTTAGTCACCTAAGTTCATGAAACCATGGAGGTGGACTCTCTGAGTACTTGACATAAAGGGTCCAGAAGTATACAGAGAGGCAGAGACAATCCCTAAAAGCCTGAGACTGAAATATGGAGATAGAATGAAATAGATACACATGGAAAATGCATATAACCAATGGATCTCTTGCAAAGGATGAAGGGACAAAAGACTAACTACAAATAGACAAGACCAAAGTGTAAAATGAAATCTGAGGAAATGTTTGGGAGCTGGAAAATCCATGAAGGATAAAGATGTAAATTATGTGTTGACTGTCTAGAGGCTTGAAGGGAAGAGTATGTTCTAGAATAGATAAGTGACTATGCAATTGCAGCAGGCCAACACTGCACGGAGTTTTGTTTGAGGATAGAAGGAACTATTGGCTCATCTTCCCCTTATCCAAAGTTTTCTCCTTCTAATGTGGAATACTGAATTTCACTTCATTCATCAAAACCTAACTTTCTAGCTGTGATGGGTATTCTTGGTTGTCACCATGACTGGTGACATCTGGGATTAACTAAAACCTCAAAACAGAGGGCATACATGTGATGGACTTTTTCATAATTTAAAGCAGGAAGATCCACTTTTAAATCTGGATTTTTTTTGAGGTAGGAAGATTTGCCTTTAATCTAGATCCATTAACCTGGAAAAACACACACCTTTAGTCCAGATTATTTTATTAGGGAAAGCAAACACACCTCTAACCTAGACTACACCTTCTGATGGAAGCCCATATTGGACACATGGAAGAGAAGCTATTGTTCTTTGCCTGCTTGCTCTCACCTTGCTAACAAGTTCCTTCCTTCACTGGTATTAAAGACTTCTTCTTCAGGATTCTAATATCTTACTGAAGACCAGCTGAGACATCCAGCCTGTGGACTAAACAACTGCTAAATTCCTGGACTTCTTATTCATAGGCAGTGATTGTTAGGTTAGTCAGACCACGATCAGCTTTTAAGTCATCTTACTAAACCCACTTTATTACATATCTATATTCCCTTTATTAAAAACTATATTCATTCTATATGTTCCATTACTCTAGAGATCCTTGACTAATTAGGGTTTTCTTATTTCACTAGCTTTTCTTATTTCAAAAATTTTTTTTAAAAAGAGTTTTACAAGCAGAGAAGTTTTGTATAAATTATTATTTCATTGTCACTTTAATCCAGCAACATGGCTGCTCTGGCAAGGGATCACATCCAAAGACCTTCTCTGTCTCAGATATCCTCCTGGAAAGCGAACTTGCCACAGACATTTAATCCCTCTGATTGGAATACAGATAAACCTTTAGTGTACACCTTTAATTCCCAACAGTGAGGTCTAATTGAGGGGTTGACAAAGTGACAAATCATTTGACAGAATGAGTCAGAGAGAGGATAAGCCAAATTCTTTCAAGAACAGACAGAAGAGAGGTTGCTTAAGAGCACTACAAGGAGAGAGAAGAGTGGAGTTGAATGGCTTGAATTTGATGGAGTTCAGTTTAATGCAGTTGAGTTCAGTTAGGTTACTTCAGTCAGTCTGTGCCGTTAGTAAAGTCAGAGCAGTTATTTCAGTTCCTGAAGGTCAGAGGTAGCTTTTCCAAGCAGAACAATTCGGTTAGAAGCTGAAAGACGACAATCTGAATCAGTCATCTTGGAAAGGAGTTTGAGCCAAAACAAATGAATTGAACCAGCCAGCCAGAATTCAGAAAGAGCTAGGAAGAATAAGTTATTCAGCAGTAAGTCTCAGAGGCTGGTACATTCTAGGACTAGGTTAGCAGATGGAAGCTGGAAGCTGAAGCCTTTAAGGTCCAGCTTGCAAATGATTAGATTGAATGGAACCTAGAAACTTCCATGCCTGCGTCTAGGCATAGTTAGGTAAAAATGCTCTGCGCTCAGCCTAACCCATGGATTCATATAGTTTGGGTGTGGCTCTTATCCATTCCTCTGAGGAAAGTAAACAAACATTTACACATGGGTTCCATTCTTTTGTGGTTTAATTAAAAACATTTGTATTTATCTACTTTCTTTAAAAAAAAAAACCTTTATCTTTTATTTTCAGGTGTTATAAAATATAGCTAAATTTAAATCTTAGGGCCAGCTTTTCTAGAGATGCCAAATGATCTAAAACAATAATCTCACAGAGGGAGTGTTCTATATCAAATGCCTAGAGGGTTCACAATTCTATTTAATGTCTGAATTTGTCTCAGCATTCTGAACTCTCACTGGTGGAGTTAAGCAATCTCAACGTAAAACATTCTAGAATTATTTAGCCTGCACCTCCAAAATCTTGCAAGTTTTTCTTCATAAAAGTAACTGTAAAAATGCTGGGATTAGGTTTTTAAAAGCAAGGACTCTACTCCTCAGTATTCAGTTTCTGTATGGTTTTTCCTGTTGCTGTGAGAAAACAGCTAACAGAACAATTTAAGGGGAAAAATTATTTATTTTACTATGAGATTTCAAAGGGTTAATCTGTATGACTTCGTTCCTCTGATTTTGACAAAATATAATGGCAGTAAAAATATGTGATAGAGAACAACCATTTACTTGTTACTCAAACAGAAAGCAGAGAAAAACAAGATAGGGATAGCATCCCTAAGGACCCTTTTAACATGACCTAGTTCTAAAAGCAAAGTACCATCTCAGTTTTAGAACCTCACAAAATAGTACCTCTGTTTGGGGACTAAATTTCTTGGCGTGAGCGTATAGAGAGCGTCACATATTCAAACCATGATGTGGTTTTCTAATGCCACCACTCTCCTTTCACTAGGAAAAACATATCATTTGGGCATCAGAATCAGGCAGCAATCAGTAAAACAGTTGAATTGGCCCTAAATGATCCTCAGTTTCTTTTCTAGCTCTATAAAGATTTACTCAGAGCTGGTAAAGATCACCACAGTGATCTCCTAGATAATACCTATGGTCACAGAAAAAGTCTCTAGAACAATTCGTTTAACATTTTTAATTAATTACTTTATTTCTTTACATTCCAAATGTTGCCCTCTCTCCCAGTCTCCCCTCACAAATTTCTTCAACTCGCCCCCTCTCATCTATACCATGAGAGGGTACTCCTTCCTGCCCCACTTTTTATAATCAATATTGAGAATTGTAGGGTGTCTCGAATTACCCTTTTGCTAAAAGTTTAAATTGATGAAGTGTATTTTATTATCATATATGAGCCAAGACTGACATAGTGTAATAGTCTAATTCCTTAGAATTCTACTACTCAGACAGACCATATAATGTTTATTCATCAGCAACTCTAGACATTTTTTCTAAGATTACTTCTCAGTTTAATTTTTGATGGCCTTGTCAGGTAACAGATGTCAAAGAGTTTCTTAATGTAATTCACACAATGCCTCCTAATTGAGATTTGATTAATGTTTTCTCATTAGTAGGCAGAGTTCTGGAGTTTTCAAGGAAAATACCAAATAATCCCTTTCATAACATTATATCATTGTGCACTTGATCAAGATGGAGTATTTCTTTTATAATTAATGTTTATTTTTCTCTTAAATAGCATGCTTTTGGTAGACTGTTGCTAAGTGGTATGTTTTCATTCTCCTTCCCTGTTAGATTCAGTGTGGCCAATACGTGCTGAGCTAGCCTCAGCTTGACTTCTTCTTGCCTTGGTCCCTTCAAGTCCACTGGGAAGTCAGTGAATGTTATTCTTCATCTGCATTACTGTCCTTCGACTTGTATATGACTTCTTTCTATAGTCTCCATCTTTGCTGAAATTCTCCATGTTTCTACCCACAACATCCAACTTTTCCTACAAAGCTTTACCACATCACCAAGCAAACGCTCTTTGCTGCTTCCAGTTTCCTGATCATACACAAGTGAAGCTTTGTATATTACTTTCCTAGGTCTGCCAACTTCTCCTCAGACAAATACCTTGGTTCCTGCTATGTGATGCTAACTAACTGGTAGTGATAGACAGAGGTAAGGTTCCTAAAGTGACTTGATAATGATGTATCATGGGACTTCTGTGATTTCTGCCTTACTTGTATACTGACATCAAATTTTTTCTTTAAAATTTTGGCCTTAGCTCTTCCCACAAACTTGCCAGCTCTATGTCCAATCTGTGACCTTTTATGCATATCATTTGGTATGGACTGTATCTTTTCCCTTATAAATAACTATCTTTCTTTAAGTTCAGCCTAGTTTGTGACCTAAAGTATATATTAGATACAAGAAGATTTATAATTTTCTTCTGGCTATTCCAATGTAGGCAATACTTTTTTCCAGCTCTTTATCCCTAAGCAGAAACCAAAACTTCCAGTTAATATTTAAGGGGATGCATAATAATGATTTAATAAACCTCCTTTTCCACATAGTATCCCTAAGTTTATTATGAGAATTCTAAATACTAGCCTTACTGGGGGAAATGAACTTGATTTTTCCCCCAGTAAGTTCAGTATACAGAATGTTACCCCAACACTCTGAACTTTATCTGCAAAAGGGAGATATTATACGCCCTTATTTTCTCAAGACTCCCCATCATTTTCTTAAGTAAGAGTTCATAATTATGTTAGGAAAGGATGTATTTTCACAGGCTTTTAACTGTATGCCTCCACTTTATATAATGGAATGTTGAAATTAAAACCCAGAGATACCAATTTTTCTGGGAGCAAATTGGGGCTTGATCAATCATACGAAATGCTCTTGGTTGGGAAATGGTGTTGGAAGCCCTGCAGAGTGCCTGGGCTTCACTGGATGAAGAGTACATTAATTCAACAATTTATCAGGGCTCTTGGCAAAGTATAGAATCAGCTGCTAACTGGGATAACACAGATTGAAAACACAAGCTTTCTCTAAATAGCACCCATCAAATTAGATTCCCAAAATTATTAATAGGAAGTGGAATTTTTATTTCACAGGAAATTGTTTCTGCCTGTATTAACTGGTTCTCTTTTCTAAAGAATATTTTAATTGAAATAGAATTGCATCACTTTTTACCCTCCCTCCAAGCTATCCTTACTCTAACAAAACATGCCTCCCAGTTTTGAAGTTGATAGCCTCTTTCTCCTGTTATTATTGTTACACACACACACACACACACACACACACACATACATATACATACATACATATATTTTACATAAGCTCAGCCTGCTCAATCTATTTTTGTTGCTTGAGCATGTTTGTTTCCAAGTCTGACCCCTCTCTACTAGATAACCAATAAGGAGGTTTATCCCTGGAAAAAGCCAATTCTTCTTCTAACAGTTATTAGTTGCCTGTAGTCCTTTGTCTGTGGTTGGGACACCATGAATTTTTCTCATTTTAATGTTAGTATGTCCATTGATACTGGTCTTTGTTCCAATCTTTTTTATGCAGCTATTTCTAGGTTGGATTGTTTCATAATGGACTTCTTGGTATTCTGGCTCTTACAAGCTTTATGCTCTCTCTTCTTCAGTGTTCCCTGAGTCATAGATGGAGCTTTTAGGTAAATGAATCTATTGGTGCTTAGTTCCTAGTGGTCCATTGATTTCTGTGTTACATCCAGTTGTTTTCTATGATCGTTCTCACTTGCTGTACAGAAAAGCTTTTTGGATGAGGGGTGGTAGCTCCTCTTATCCATGAGTATAATGATAAGATTTAGAATGTTAGGAATTCGGTCTAGCAAACTCACAGTACTAGATTATGGAGAGCCATGCCGTGAGCAATCACCATTATAAGATGGCACTGGCCTCCGCTGTGCCTAACTAGTAAACAAGCCTTGTACACAGGTGCGAGAGTGAACTCATGCCTAGTCACTGCCCATCTCAGGACGTAGTAATGGGGTGATGGGCGAGCAACGAATCAGGAGCTGACACGCCACATCAGGTGCTGAAACGCCATGGCTGAGGGCTATATAAGCAACGCCATTTTCTGGGGTCTGGGTCTTCCCTCCTGAAGAAGCAATAAAGCTTTTGTTGCAGAAGATTCCAGTTGTCCAAGTGTGTTCTTGCTGGCGAGAACGATAGCTCGGAACACTAGATTTCTACTCTTGGCCCATGAATTCACTAGCCCTGGGAAGCTGGCTAAATTTCTAGCACAAGGTTTTGTTTCCAGCCTGTTTAGTGGACTTGTTGAGATCAACCACAATGACCAAGGTGAGGACTAGGTTCCATGATGGCAGAATAAAGTCATGGTGAAAAAACAGAAAGCTGTTGCCCAAACATGTGTCTTGGTGGTTAGATGGCTGGTTTCTAATTGATGTTTTAGTTGTCATTTCCCAGAAGTTACATTTAGACTTGGGACATACAGTATCCTCTGTCTAGGTAAAGGAGACAGTTCCTCTATTGGAATCTCCATGCTCCTACTTTCTTTCTCTTCCCCTACTGAGAAAAACAAATAAAGGTAACAAGTCATGGCCATTAGCATTGCCTTCGTTTAGAGTCAGCTCTGCCATATAGCATTAGTGAAGTCCAGTATATTCTTAGAGTAGAAAGTACACATCATTGATGACAAGAAATTGAGTGGTTCTGGACATCACTTTAGAAATCTGCCTACCACAGAATTTGATGGAATAGAGAGAAAGCAAGCTTCAGAATTAAGGACAGAAGTTTAAAAATAGAATTTTGCAATTTGACTTAAAATATCAGTTTGATGAATATTTATTTATGTAACTATCAGCAAGCTAGTAAATGGCTGAAAAGCAAGGGAAAAGGCAAATAAAAAATAGCTGACCATTTGCAAACCTATTTTGTCATGGAGAAATAAATAATAACACCAAATTGAAGGCTATCTAAGAGAATGAAATAAGATAATATACTAAAAGCCTATGATATGTAACTGGCACTCAATTAATTGATACTTACTACTAATATTTTATAGTAGAAATATATGGGCGTAGAACCCCAGCTGCAAACTGTTTCTAGCCTTGAGAAAAATTTAACTCTGTGTATGTTCCATTTATCTGTCTTCCTTCTAAAGCCTATGTGCTTACTACTCTTTTCAACATTTCTCAAAAATCTCATAGCCTTAGCAGCGAATGTACAGTTTTGTCCCTTGAGTTTGATAAATGCATCCAACTAATTCCATTGGGATAATGACAGGCTAGTGTTTCCACAAAATTTCTTGCATATTTCTTATGTATTATACCTATGTAATCCACCCTCCAACACAGAGGCCAGGGAAACATCTCTTACAGACATAATGTTGTTGTCAAATCAGGAAGAAAAGGAATTGGCAAAAACCATTCTCACTCAAATATGATCTTGTATGTTGTGGTGCACTTTGAAACCCATATTAAAGCAGGGCATCAATCGACAGGAATATGTTACCATCCCACAGCAAGGAACAGCAAACACGCTGACACACACACCATAGTCCAGCAGTCCTTAGCCATCTACTTGTACTTGTGCTATTTGGGTTTGCCTTCTTTTCTTTTTGGGTGCATCTGCCATCCTAACGTTGGTTTACAGTTGTGAGACACACTGTGAAAAAAAATGCTAGTACTCAACTCTGAGTAGAATTTATCTCAGGAAATATGAACTCACAGCTGAAAACAATATGCTAAAAAAAATCACACGATCAATTAAAAATAACTGTACACTCCGAAATACATTTTAATGCATATATGTTAGGTAGTTTTACTTGTTACCAAACCATAATAACAAAATATGGTTCAAAATATTTCAAAATTAGAAATTAATTCCTGACTCCAAAGAGTCAAGTCGGTTAGTAAACAATTACTGGAAACAGAATGGAATTCAGAGTATACCATTAATTTTGCTTATATTTACTCTTCTTTGAAATTTGAAAAAGTTACATATTGCTCCAATAATCAATACTACATTGCATTTTCATTTAAATCACTTTGCTTAAAGAAACACTGGATTTATTATAACCTTAAAGCCCAGTACAACAATTTTGGCATATTTTGTTTTGTAATTTCACAATGAGTGTTAGAGTTTGAATTTAGCTAAAAATAATTACACTCACATGCTTTGACCATATGTCACATTCCTTCCTATATTCTAATATGTTATTGTTTAAAAATAATGTAAAATGTTTTTCAGTGTGTAAAGGAATATTTTTGTAGTCCTTAGTTTATCCTTGTGTGGGACATGGGTTCCCCCTTGTGGTTATATGGACTCACTTGCATTCACTGCTTAGAAAGGAAAGTATCTGGATGTGGTAGCAACAGTGAAGCAAGGCCTTTTCATGGTGGAGGTCTGCAGTATCTGTACAAATGACCCCAAATGAATCTAAGCATCAGTGTAAAATTAATGTGTTGTATTTTAAATCTTTTAGTGTGCACAAAAACTTTGGAGCACACTTTTATTAAATGTATAGTTGAAAATGAAACTATTGAAATGTCAGTCCATGTTAGCTATTCAATAAGCACTTCCTGAGAAGCCAGAGGGTGAAGAGTTCCTCAGCTTCACTCCCTTATCTCAGCTCTGGGCTCCACAGTGCCCCGCCTTGTGGACAGATACATCTTCTCAAATGACCTCTCCAAAGGAAAAAGCCTTTGTCCTCAGCACACACAGAGCTTTCTCTGTTTAGTTTCTCCGCTCCTATTCCTCTTGGCCCAGTGCTAAGCACAAATATCAAAAATTGAAAGAGTGTTCTGGGCATGAACTAGAATACAGTGGACAATGCCCTTCAACTTCTATGGGCATATACATGACCTGAGGAAATTGACATTATGCATAGTCCAAAACTGGTTTAGAGAAGGAAAGTTTTATTTTGTGTGACTGAAATACACCCACTCTACATTCGTCTGAATCTATTTGATCAGAAAAGAAATCTATGCGAGTAACTTTATGACTGTACTTCCTAGGGCTCACTCCAAGCCAAATTAAGCAAGATTTACCAGAATCTGCCCCCAGATAACTGCTGTTTTAATACACAGCTAGTCTGAAAACTACTGTGTAGAATACAGGGGCATCATAAAGGTAGAACAAATGGGGAAGGACCACAGGAGCACTCGTGGAATACAACAAAATCAGGTTTACTGATTCATTTGAATTAAGGAGGATATATCTAAGGGATGGTCTGTGTCTTGTTATACAAAATAAAGGAGTTATTTTAGTACACAGGAGAAGGTTTATTATTTCAATAAACACAAAACAGAGCCACATGTGCAGAGGTCAGCATCAGGTCTGCCTTGCAAAGTGCACCTTAAACCTAAGGTGGGTGTGCATCCCTATATCTACAGATCTTTTATCTGGACAAAGACAGGCACCTCAGCTGTAAATAGAGAATGCTTTTCTGTGTGAAAATTGTTTCAACCTTCCAGGCAAGAAAGGGATTTCTTCCTGACTGATACAATTTCAAGTGGCAAGTTTTTCTTTTATTGGATGATTTGGAGAACAAAGTTTCTCAGTGTGTAAGGAAGCAGCAGTCACCTGCCCTGCAGGAGACACTTTACAGCTGTGATGTGTGGGGCTGGGTTGATTCCTGTGAAATTTGTGGCCAGCTTTGCCTGTGCCTTGCTGAATGGTGGAGCTGACTTTAGAATCTGAGCACATTTTTTTTTTTTATCTTTGCAAACAGGACATTTGCCTCACAAGGTTGTCTTGAGGAGAGAGAGAGAACAAATGAGTCCAGATGGCCTGACAGTATGTTCGAGTTACTTTTTCATTCATTAATTGGATAAAGAAGCCTTGAATGCCTACTATATGCCATTTTCCTTTACAAAGCTCTGGGACTGCACTGATGGATGAAAACCAAGGAATTGTGTGCAAGAATCCTCCAAGGTGACTGGGAAAAAAATACACATCAACAGACAGTAGTGATTATGTACAGACAAGTTGATAGGTTGATATTTATCTTATCCTTGGAATGCAGAAAATGAAAAAACATTGTCAAATTTATAAGCTCTAAAAGACTGGTGGGGAGTTAGGGATGCAGCCCAGGGTAGAAGAAGCCCAGGGTAGAAGAGAAAGGACTCTGAAAACATTATCGTCTAAGGTCTTATCTGTTGTTCTGTTTGTTTTGGATTTTTGAGTCAGGGTCTTATTGTGTTGCTCAGGCTGGACTTGAACTAGTCACTCTTGGTGTCACAGCTTCCAGATTAGTAGTATCCAACCCAGGTGCTACCCTGACCAGCTGAACCTCTAAGTATCAAATCAAGTTGCATTTTTTTCCCTTCTTGTATGAGTAACCAAGAAAGAAAGGTTTACAGTTGAGCACGCAGTCAAGGAGCCAAAGTTCTGCGTAATAGGAATATGTCAGTGAGCAAGAAACAAGAGCCTGACCTTTATGAGTGTGTGCACAGAAGAGGGTGCTGACTCCCAAGATGCAAGCAAGGGTAACAAGCAAAGAGACTACTTAATACATTAGATGATAAACTGGGGAGGACTGGAAGAGGTTGTGAGTCAGGGATCAAAGGACTGACATGACATCTCTGCAAATGTGCACAGCCTGCTGTGGCTTTCTGAGAAGTTAGATTACAGAAGGAATGCATGGCTAAGCAACTGGGAATCCCCCAGCCTACATGAATCCGTACATTGACCTTATGCTCTGTTTCCTTCTCCCCCCATACTGTTGGCCTTTTAACTTTAAGGAGGATGACTCTCGCCATCAATAAGCATCTCACTCCATCGCACAGTTCCTGTCTCCTCACTGAGAAAGAGGAATATCTAAATATTTAGATTCCCATTTCTCTATTCACTCTCCACATCAAGCCAAGGGTTGATTCAAGTGACTCATTCTTACCACATTTACCTTCTCAACCACCTATCCCTCTCCGTGTGAGCAGAACACTGTGGAGAGCTGTTTAAATGCGTGAATTTCATGAGCCAGTTCAGGTTAGATTCTTTTAAAGCAATATTGCACTTAAAATATCATAACAACCTTCTAAGAAGTACTAGTTTAGAAAAACAGATCTTTCGCACAGAGGTTAACTCCTTTGAAGACTGAATTATGATGTTCTCAAGGCATACATTGCTTATTTAATAAAGACTTTTCTATTTTTCTCTGAAATACTTTGGAATTTTATACTCCAGACACACCCATTTAATCAAGGTGACACTGATTAAGCACAGTAGATTTTGGTAGTTTGAATAATAAATGTTAATTTTATTTAATTTGTAAAACAATGTGCTTAATAATGAGCAGGATAAAATTGATAATAGGCTTTTTCACCGGTGAAGTTGGTGATTAATGTAAATGATAGATCATCCTTAATTCTGTTTGGTATCAAACAAGCAGCAAGACTAAATTAGCATATATATACTAAAGAGTATGCAAAGAATTTTCACAATAACAGTGTATATAACTATCTGAAAGGAGAACTTATATCTGTGTCAGTCTACAATAGACTATAATGAATAATGCTGTGGTGGTACACACCTTTAATCTCAGCACTTCGGAGGCAGAGGCAGGAGGATTTCTGTGAGTTAAAGAGCAGTCCTATCCACAGAGTAAGGTCTAGGTCAGACAGAGCTACACAAAGAAATCCTGGCTAGAAAAACAAGCAAAAAAAAATGTGTAATTTTATTTTTCCCATAATGAATTATTGAGCAATAATGCAAATGAACAAATTATGGCCATACATGGCAACATTAGTGCATTTCAACAAAACAAAACAAACATCAGAGAATACATGTTATATTTTTCAATTCAAACATTTTCTATGATTAATTATGATATGATAGGAACTTTCATGTGAAGCACTTAAAGACACTGAAAATGCACATAAGTAAGACATTCTTTTTTAAAACTATAAATTACATATAAATACATCACTCCCCTTCTTGTAAAACAAGTTTCATGAGTGTGAGGTGAGGGTATAGAGATGAATTGGCTGGGATTTCAATAAGAAACAGATGGGGTGATAAATTAGCAATAATTAAAGAATGCTTGTCTTAATAGAAGGAACTCATGGGAAGCAAAGGAATAGTGCAGCTTCTCCTGAAAGGATGCTGGTGTAAGCTCCAGTACTGAGGAAAGGAGAAAAGACAGTTACCAAACCCCAGTAGGTAAGCCCTGCTGGCAGGAGTTTAGATGAGGGCTACAGCTTTAGAATCATGGCCCTAGGAAGGAAAAGTATGGTGTGATGCAATTCACTTCTCTCCTGCCTTCCAGTCACTTGCTAGGTCTTGCCATTAAGCAAATCCAGCTGGAAGCCAGAGGTACTACTAATGTGATCGATGCAAGTCAATGCATCAGACAAAATGCAGTTACATGAGGCTGGGGTGTGGCTGTTGGGAATTCTGGAGCAGGGGAAAAAATACCTCACATTAGGCCAATTTCCCCATATTATCTAAAGAAGAGGTAGTACTGAAAGATGCTGGGCTTTTTTTTTTTTTTTCATTTTTTATATGCCTCTTTATTCTTTTTGTTTTTGTTTTTTATATAATTTATTTTTTTATTAGGTATTTTCCTCATTTACATTTTCAATGCTATCCCAAAAGTCCCCCATACCCACCCTCCCAATCCCCTACCCACCCACTCCCCCTCTTTGGCCCTGGGGTTCCCCTGTACTGGGGCATATAAAGTTGCAAGTTCAATGGGCCTCTCTTTGCAGTGACGGCCGACTAGGCCATCTTTTGATACATATGCAGCTAGAGACAAGATCTCTGGGGTACTGGTTAATTCATATTGTTGTTCCACCTATAGGGTTGCAGTTCCCTTTAGCTCCTTGGGTATTTTCTCTAGCTCCTCCATTGGGGGCCTTGTGATCCATCCAATAGCTGACTGTGAGCATCCACTTCTGTGTTTGCTAGGCCCCGGTATAGTCTCATAAGAGACAGCTATATCTGGGTCCTTTCAGCAAAATCATGCTAGTGTATGCAATGGTGTCAGCGTTTGGGAGCTGATTATGGGATGGATCCCTGCATATGGCAATCACTACATGGTCCATCCTTTCGTAACAGCTCCAAATTTTGTCTCTGTAACTTCTTCCATGGGTGTTTTGTTCCCATTTCTAAGAAGGGGCAAAGTGTCCACACTTTGGTCTTCGTTCTTCTTGAATTTCATGCGTTTAGCAAATTGTATCTTATATCTTGGGTATTCTAAGGTTCTGGGCTAATATCCACTTATCAGTGAGTACATATTGTGCAAGTTCCTTTGTGATTGGGTTACCTCACTCAGGATGATGCCCTCCAGGTCCATCCATTTGCTAGGAATTTCATAAATTCATTCTTTTTAATAGCTGAGTAGTACTCCATTGTGTAAATGTACCACATTTTCTGTATCCATTCCTCTGTTGAGGGGCATCTGGGTTCTTTCCAGCTTCTGGCTATTATGAATAAGGCTGCTATGAACATAGCATGTGTCCTTCTTACCAGTTGGGATATATTCTGGATATATGCCCAGGAGAGGTATCGCAGGATCCTCCAGTAGTAATATGTCCAATTTTCTGAGGAACCGCCAGACTGATTTCCAGAGTGGTTGTACAAGCTTGCAATCCCACCAACAATGGAGGAGTGTTCCTCTTTCTCCACATCCTTGCCAGCATCTGCTGTCACCTGAATTTTTGATCTTAGCCATTCTGAATGGAGTGAAGTGGAATCTCAGGGTTGTTTTGATTTGCATTTCCCTGATGATTAAGGATGTTGAACATTTTTTCAGGTGCTTCTCAGCCATTCAGTATTGCTCAGGTGAGAATTCTTTATTCAGCTCTGAGCCCCATTTTTTAATGGGGTTATTTGATTTTCTGGAGTCCACCTTCTTGAGTTCTTTATATATATTGGATATTAGTACCCTATCTGATTTGGGATAGGTAAAGATCCTTTCCCAATCTGTTGGTGGCCTTTTTGTCTTATTGACAGTGTCTTTTGCCTTGCAGAAGCTTTGTAATTTTATGAGGTCCCATTTATTGATTCTCGATCTTACAGCACAAGCCATTGCTATTCTATTAAGGAATTTTTCCCCTGTACCCATATCTTCAAGGCTTTTCCCTACTCTCTCCTCTATAAGTTTCAGTGTCTCTGGTTTTATGTGGAGTTCCTTAATCCACTTAGATTTGACCTTAGTACAACGAGATAGAAATGGATCAATTCGCATTTTTCTACATGATAACCGCCAGTTGTGCCAGCACCATTTGTTGAAAATGCTGTCTTTTTTCCATTGGATGGTTTTAGCTCCCTTGTCAAAGATCAAGTGACCATAGGTGTGTGGGTTCAACTCTGGGTCTTCAATTTTGTTCCATTGGTCTACTTGTCTGTCACTATAACAATACCATGCACTTTTTATCACAATTGCTCTGTAGTACAGCTTTAGGTCCAGCATGGTGATTCCACCAGAGGTTCTTTTATCCTTGAGAAGAGTTTTTGCTATCCTAGGTTTTTTGTTATTCCAGATGAATCTGCTGATTGCCCTTTCTAGTTCGTTGAAGAATTGAGTTGGAATTTTGATGGGGATTGCATTGAATCTGTAGATTGCTTTTGCAAGATAGCCATTTTTACAATGTTGATCCTGCTAATCCATGAGCATGGGAGATCTTTCCATCATCTGAGATCTTCTTTAATTTCTTTCTTCAGAGACTTGAAGTTCTTATCATACAGATCTTTCACTTCCTTAGTTAGAGTCACGCCAAGATATTTTATATTATTTGTGACTATTGAGAAGGGTGTTGTTTCCCTAATTTCTTTCTCAGCTTGTTTATCCTTTGAATAGAGAAAGGCCATTGACTTGTTTGAGTTAATTTTATATCCAGCTACTTCATTGAAGCTGTTTATCAGGCTTAGGAGTTCTCTGGTGGAATTTTTAGGGTCACTTATATATACTATCATATCATCTGCAAAAAGTGATATTTTGACTTCTTCCTTTCCAATTTGTATCCCCTTGATCTCCTTTTGTTGTCTAATTGCTATGGCTAGGAATTTAAGTACAATGTTGAATAGGTAGGGAGAGAGTGGACAGCCTTGTCTAGTCCCTGATTTTAGTGGGATTGCTTCAAGCTTCTCACCATTTACTTTGATGTTGGCTACTGGTTTGGTGTAGATTGCTTTTATCATGTTTAGGTATGGGCCTTGAATTCCTGATCTTTCCAAGACTTTTATCATGAATGGGTGTTGGATTTTGTCAAATGCTTTCTCAGCATCTAACGAGATGATCATGTGTTTTTTTGTTTTGTTTTGTTTTGTTTTGTTTTGTTTTGTTTTGTTTTGTTTTGTTTTGTTTTTTGGTTTTTCGAGACAGGGTTTTTCTGTGTAGCCCTGGCTGTCCTGGCACTCACTTTGTAGACCAGGCTGGCCTCGAACTCAGAAATCTGCCTGCCTCTGCCTCCCGAGTGCTGGGATTAAAGGCGTGTGCCACCAAGCCCGGCTGATCATGTGGTTTTTGTCTTTGAGTTTGTTTATATACTGGATTATGTTGATGGATTTCCGCATATTGAACCATCCTTGCATCCCTGGGATGAAACCTACTTGGTCAGGGTGGATGATTGTTTTGATGTGTTCTTGGATTCTGTTAGCAAGAACTTTATTGAGGATTTTTGCATTGATATTCATAAGGGAAATTGGTCTGAAGTTCTCTATCTTTGTTGGGTCTTTTTGTGGTTTAGGTATCAGAGTAATTGTGGCTTCATAGAATGAGTTGGGTAGAGTACCTTCTGTTTTTATTTTGTGGAATAGTTTGTGAAGAACTGGAATTAGGTCTTCTTTGAAGGTCTGATAGAACTCTGCACTAAACTCATCTGTTCCTGGGCTTTTTTTTTGGTTGGAAGACTATTAATGATTGCTTCTATTTCTTTAGGGGATATAGGACTGTTTAGATCATTAACCTGATCTTGATTTAGCTTTGGTACCTGGTATCTGTCAAGAAACTTGTCCATTTCATTCTGTTTTTCCATTTTTCATGAGTATAGCCTTTTGTAGAAGGATCTGATGGTGTTTTGGATTTCTTCAGGATCTGTTGTTATGTTTCCCTTTTCATTTCTGATTTTGTTAATTAGGATGCTTTCCCTGTGCCCTCTAGTGAGTCTGGCTAAGGGTTAATCTATCTTGTTGATTTTCTCAAAGAACCAGCTCCTTGATTGGTTGCTTCTTTGAATAGTTCTTCTTGTTTCCACTTGGTTGATTTCACCCCTGAGTTTGATTATTTCCTGCCTTCTAACCCTCTTGGGTGAATTTGCTTCCTTTTGTTCTAGAGCTTTGAGGTGTGTTGTCAAGCTGCTAATGTGTGCGCTCTCTAGTTTCTTTTTGGAGGCACTCAGAGCTATGAGTTTTCCTCTTAGGAATGCTTTCATTGTGTCCCATAAGTTTGGGTATGTTGTGGCTTCATTTTCATTAAACTCCAAAAAGTCCTTAATTTCTTTCTTTATTCCTTCCTTGACCAAGTTATCATTGAGAAGAATGTTGTTCAGTTTCCAGGTGAATGTTGGCTTTCTCTTAGTTATTTTGTTATTGAAGATCAGCCTTAGTCCATGGTGATCTGATAGGATGCATGGGACAATTTCAATATTTTTGTATATGTTGAGGCTTGTTTTGTTACCAATTATGTGGTCAATTTTTGAGAAGGTACCATGGGGTGCTGAGAAGAAGATATATCCTTTTGTTTTAGGATAAAATGTTCTGTACATATCTGTTAAGTCCATTTGTTTCATCACTTCTGTTAGTTTCACTGTGTCCCTGTTTATTTTCTGTTTCCATGATCTGTCCATTGGTGAAAGTGGTGTGTTGAAGTCTCCCACTATTATTGTGTGAGGTGCAATGTGTGCTTTGAGATTTACTAAAATTTCTTTAATGAATGTGGCTGCCCTTGTATTTGGAGCATATATATTCAGAATTGAGAGTTCTTCTTGGAGGATTTTACCTTTGATGAGTATGAAGTGCCCCTCCTTGTCTTTTTTGATTATTTTGGGTTGGAAGTCGATTTTGTTAGATATTAAAATGGCTACTCCAGCTTGTTTCTTCATACCATTTGCTTGGAAAATTGTTTTCCAGCCTTTCATTCTGAGGTAGTGTCTATCTTTTTCTCTGAGATGAGTTTCCTGTAAGCAGCAAAATGTTGGGTCTTGTTTGTTTAGCCAGTTTGTTAGTCTATGTCTTTTTATTGGGGAGTTGAGTCCATTGATATTAAGAGATATTAAGGAAAAGTAATTGTTGCTTCCTGTTATTTTTGTTGTTAAAGTTGGCATTCTGTTCTTGTGGCTGTCTTCTTTTAGGTTTGTTGAGGGATTATCTTCTTGTTTTTTCTAGGGCGTGGTTCCCGTCCTTGTATTGTTTTTTTCTGTTATTATCCTTTGAAGGGCTGGATTCCTGTAAAGATAATGTGTGAATTTGGTTTTGTCGTGGAATACTTTGGTTTCTCCATCTATGGTAATTGAGAGTTTGGCTGGGTATAGTAGCCTGGGCTGGAATTTGTGTTCTCTTAGTGTTTGTATAAAATCTGTCCAGGCTCTTCTGGCTTTCATAGTCTCTGGTGAAAAATCTGGTGTAATTCTGATAGGCTTGCCTTTATATGTTACTTGACCTTTTTCCCTTACTGCTTTTAGTAGTCTATCTTTATTTAGTGCATTTGTTGTTCTGATTATTATGTGTCGGGAGGAATTTCTTTTCTAGTCCAGTCTATTTGGAGTTCTGTAGGCTTCTTGTATGTTCATGGGCATGTCTTTCTTTAGATTTGAGAAGTTTTCTTCAATAATTTTGTTGAAGATGTTTGCTGGTCCTTTGAGTTGAAAATCTTCATTCTCATCCACTCCTATTATCTGTAGGTTTGGTCTTCTCATTGTGTCCTGGATTTCCTGGATGTTTTGAGTTAGGATCTTTTTGCATTTTCCATTTTCTTTGATTGTTGTGCTGATATTCTCTATGGAATCTTCTGCACCTGAGATTCTCTCTTCCATCTCTTGTATTCTGTTGCTGATGCTCGCATTTATGGTTCCTGATTTCTTTCCTAGGGTTTCTATCTCCAAAGTTGCCTCACTTTGGGTTTTCTTTATTGTGTCTACTTCCCTTTTTAGGTCTTGGATGGTTTTATCCATCACCTGTTTGGTTGTGTTTTCCTGTAATTCTTTAAGAGATTTTTGTGTTTCCTCTTTAATGTCTTCTACTTGTTTAGCAGTGTTCTCCTGTATTTCTTTAAGTGAGTTATTAAAGTCCTTCTTGATGTCCTCTACCATCATCATGAGATATGCTTTTAAATCCAGGTCTAGCTTTTCGGGTGTGTTGGGGTGCCCTGGACTGGGCAAAGTGGGAGTGCTGGGTTCTGATAATGGTGAGTGGTCCTGGTTTCTGTTAGTAAGATTCTTAGGTTTTTCTTTCGCCATCTGGTAATCTCTGGAGTTAGTTGTTATAGTTGTCTCTGTTTAGAGATTGTTCCTCTGGTGATTTTGTTACCCTGTATGAGCAGACCTGAGAGACTAGCTCTCTCCTCTGAGTTTCAGTGGTCAGAGCAGTCTCTGCAGGCAACATCTCCTCTTTCAGGGAAGGTGCACAGTTATCTGGTGTTTGGACCCCCTTCTGGCTGAAGATGAAGGCCCAAAACAGGCTCTTTACCAGAAGCTATGTTGCTTTGGCCTGTGCAGACTGCCCTCCACGGAGTCTTGGAACCAAGCTGGCTCCCACGGAACCTGAGGCAGAAGCCTCTCAGGCTGGGCGGATCAGGAAGGTGGCTGTTTGTGTGGAGCCGAAAATGGCGCTGCCTCAGAGGCTCTGTCTCTTTATTCCTTTAATATTGCAATAATATGAGAAATCTTTTAATAATTGGAAAACTATGTCAATGTGTATGAAGGGATATATGTATGAATTTCCCTTTTCAGAGTATGAGTTTAAATATAAATGAGAGAAAAAGTTGTAGGGCAAGAGTAGTTTTGTTTTTTTGTTTTGTTTTATTTTATTCTTTAATCTTTATTTACTGTCCAGACTTCATCCCCCTCCTGGTGGTCTGGCCCCAACCACTCCCCAGTCCATAACTCCTGCTCCCTGTCTCCAAGAGGTCTCCATCCCACCAGCTCTCCCCATTCCCAGGGGCCTCAAATCTCTCAAGAGTTAGGTTCATCTTTTCTCACTGAGGCCAGACCCAGCAGTCCTCTGCTGTATGTGTGTCAGGAGCCTCAGATCAGCTGGTGTATGCTGCCTGGTTGGTGGCTCAGTGTATGAGAGATCTCGAGGGTCCAGGCCTTTGTAATAGGAAGAGTGTATGAAAACATAAGTGTACAGGTAAAGGGGTGTGTGTGTGTGTGTGTGTGTGTGTGTGTGTGTGTGTGTTTCTGTGTATGTATGTATGTATGTTCGAGGGTGTATATTTTAAACATAAATCCATACAAATAGGAATGAAATGTTTTTCTTGGATGAGAGATGGACACCAGAAAGAACCAATTAATATCTGAAATTGTGATCTCTAGTGGCAGAATAAAAGAAGCATGAAATCTCTTTGCAGTCAGAAAAGCAATAAATATTTTATTTTGTTCTATTCACCCTAAGAACACAAAATACTAATTGTTCTTTTTGTGTGTGGTGCAAAATAAAAATCTTACTTAATAAGTTATTTCTCAACTAATAAAATATAAGGCAGCAAATTGTGACTATCTTGGAGAAACCCTTACCATGTGTGGGTAGCTTTCCTTCTTTGCATTTTTCTTCTGTCTTAATCCTCATGCTGATACCAATTCTCAAGTATCTTTAATCAAGCCTCTATTTAACAGTGACTAGTCATGAAATTCTTCCATATGTTGAAGCCATGGACTCAAGTTTGACCTATGTCCAGGTCCCTAACACAGGGAACATCTCAGGCTGTGAAGGACTACAGAAGTGTTATACATCCCTTCCTTGCCCCCACCCTGAAGCTTATGCAATAAGATTTCTCTTAACTAAGAAAAAAAAAAAAACCCAGCTAGGAAAGAGGCCTTGGATTACTTTATACAACTTCATTTTTTCTGTATTGCTTCATTTCATTAATAATAAATATAAAAAATCATCAATTCCAGTGTCCTCTTGACAGTAACTGGTTGAAGTATGTTTATACTTCTAATTTATTCTAAGGGTTTCAGTTTTCTAAAATTGACTTGTTATTGCCTCTCATGGCTCCCTTTACTTCACTTTGTCACATGTGGGCATCTGGCTTCTATGTACCTAGAATTGGTTGCCTGGAACCACAAAAAAACTAGCTTAATTTTACATAAAAACTGTTTAAAAGTCATTCTCTATATTGTATCTTCACTTTGCATTTATAAAGCAATTTTAGCTATGCAAATGTAAACTGAGCAAATTCAATTGCAAATGCCATTAAACTTAGCTGAACCCATGATGCTATTGGCCCCAGAAAAACACACCAGTCATTGTTTATGTTGCTAACACCCAGGGGTGTCTTCAGTTGTCTGATTAAGCTTCTGTTGGTAATTGGTTCTAATGCTTTGGATTAATCCAGCCCCCCAGCCCCCCAAATTGGGATTCTGCATGTCCAAAAGCTGAAGGTCCTTGACCCCAATTGGTTTTTGATTGATCAATAAAGAGCCAATGGCCAATGGTTGGACAGGTAGATTAAGGCAGGACTTTGGATATGCATGGGAAAGGAACTGGAAGAAAGCAGTGGAGAATTGCTATGACTCAGAGGAAGATGGATCAGATTTAGAACTGAAGAAGGAAAATCACTCAAAATATAGGTGAGAAGGAATACCCAGAAGCACCTTGGACAGCAAAGACTAGGGAACTAAGACAAAAAAGGAGCCAAGACAACAAAGATAAAATATAGAAGTAGAGGGCATTAAGTCAGGATTACAGGAGGGAAATGTTTGCTAGCTGCAGGGAAGATTAGAACTGCCCAGACTTTGAGCTAGTCAAGACATTTAAAATTAACTGGTGTGTGTGTGTGTTTCATTCGCGAATCCAAAGGGCTAACATCACAACCCGCTGGAAGCCAAAGCAACATAGCTGAACTTGCGATACAAGCTTCTCTTTTGTTTCCATTGATTTCCCAGTAGCAAGTCTATCAAACAGACTCACTTCAAACAAATATCTTACTCAATAACTGGGAAACGATGACACTGAATCTTTAAAATCCATGAGCCCTTTTTTATAGGGTAAAGGAAGTGTGAGCCGACCTTTATTCAGTAGCCACATCAAACCAGGATTGCGGTTCTGTGAACACCTTATGCTCCCATTTGAATTTGAGCTCTTCTGCGAGCTCACCGCGGCCCATTTTGCGGAGATGGCGAGCCAGGAGACGAATTTTGTCAGTGGAAGTTGGGAGTGATCTTTTCCAGAAGCAAAGGAGTTCGTGGATCTGCTCTGTTGGATCATCAGGATGCTTAAGTTTGATGAGCTGGACTGTGCTGCGGCGCAGTGGGAGGGATGCAGCGAGGACCTCAGCACCTTCTTCAGTGAGCTCCTCAGCCAGCCAGTGGAGCAAGTTATCCCAAAGTGCCACTGTCAGGGCACACATAAGATTAGGTAGTTACAGTAAAGTCGGGACTCTTGCTTAGGCACGTGCTGATCTAACTCTCACTAGCTCACTTAAAATCTACCTGCTGTCAGGTTTAGCCTATGAGAAAGAAAGCTATGAGACCACCCATAGGCTGCTGAAACTCTGCCAAGACCAAAGACCAAAGATCATCTGAGGGTACCAGCTTCTTCGGAGGCTTAGTGATGTGAATGACCTTAAGAACCAGAGGGCTTCTTAAAATGATGTTAAAGCCCCATTCACACAGCGAGATAGTAGTGTAAGGAGGGCACCCGGTATTTTTAATGAGCTGATGTTGGAGTCCTGACTACTCTTGAATGGCACTATGTTACAGGATGTAGTATAGGTACAAAAATATATTTCTCTTTATTAACATTAATGCAACAGATAAATACAAAATCTTGTCAATTTTCACCGGAATATAATCATACAGATATTCACAAAAAACATAGTACCCAATGTCCATTCTACAGAAGATCCTTTGCACTAACAATTCCACTAACCTCTGCACCGGTTAGATCATCAAGCACCTTGACTGTGTGCAGTATGTGCAACATAGCCCTCACCAAGCCTGGGAACCACCTGACTATCTCTTATACTTCTGGATCCATTTTCTTACAGTTTCTGGTTTTGGAGTGTGATTCAGACCATCATTCTGATAAAGTCCCTTTGCCCTACTCTCTTTCATCACAGCCCACTTTTCCCATTTTGTGATCATTCCCACATGTACTACGTTCATAAACAGCACTCTGAAGCCTGTTTCTTATGAGGATTACTTAGGAAAGGGGGCTGATATATCCTTGTGTTTTTCCAGTGTTTTCCTAGCATCAGGCAATGTGCTCATGTTGTAACCCATTGCACTTCATAATTCTTCCTCTCACCATGCCCTTTGTCCTCCTGAAATCAGCAGAAGCCTTGCTGACTTCATCAGGAACCTTGCTGGTAAATATTCACTCTGTCCACAATCTCATTGGCCTGTCTCATGTTTCTCAAACAGGTTGGAAGCACTCGTCACATTTCTTTTTTTTTCTTTTTCTTTTTTACTATTTTATTTTATTTTATTTTCTATTCTATCCTTTTCTTTGTCCCTCCTTCCATCCTCCCTCTCTCCCTTCCTTCCTTCCTTTCTTCCTTCCTTCCTTCCTTCCTTCCTTCCTTCCTTCCTTCCTTCCTTCCTTCCTTTATTGTTTGTTTTGTTTTTCTTTCTTTGCATTGCTGAAGATTAAGAGCAGATCCAGACCCCTGGTCAGCAGTCACTCTACCACATTGTAGACAACACTCTATCACTAAACTAAATCCACCCACAGCCAAGAAAATGTGGTCCTTAGTCAACCAGATTGATTTCTCCTCTGTGGCCTAAACTTCTCAACATCACTATTTTTCTCCACATCCTAAACTTCTAGTTCCTTTGCTCTCAGTGGTATACACATTGACCCATCTCTAACAGCTATTCCTCCTGTCACACAACCCTGTAGAGTTCTATCTGCTTCTGTACTAGTACAGCCTAAAATGCTCTTAAGCGTATAAGATCATGATGATCTTAGAACCAACTTAAAATGTGCTTCCTCTTCAGCTTTGCTAATTCTAGTTTTCCAATTTTAATCCTGGATTTATGAAAAATGTATTGAATACAACCAGCTATGCTATTTTCTGTCACTCATACTATTTGAAGTACTGGCAAGTTCACATAGAAGCCTCCTCTTTTTCTAAATTCAATTTAAAATGATCTATACCAATGACCAGAGAATCCTTTTTTCTTCCTTTAACACACAATTTCATCCATTCCCTTTCACTCAGCCATGTTTACTTCCCTACTTAACCCAAAGCTGTTTTGTGGGTTCTTGTCACGGCCTTTACATTTAGAAGTCACTTGCTTCTTCAATTTGTCCATCCTCTTCAATTTGTTGGACTGCATCCCTGTTATGCTGCCATGCACTGTCCTTTTGACATCTGGCCCTGGTCTTTCTTGATTACTATGCTATGTCAAGCTACAGTGCTTATTTCCTTCATAATTTTTTCTTAACAAATATATAGTATTGCATCTTTCCTTTGGGGCTCTGTTTAACATTCAGGTAAACAATTACTCAAACCATCTTAGAGAAATTTTGATTACTACTTATAGCTACTGGTTCTTAGTCTATAGCTTCTCTGACACACAAGGATCCTGTCATTGATTTTTATTATTGACAGGAGTCGTATTTCATGGTTTCCATGGTTTTCTTCTTTCCTTTCTTCCCTTTGTTAACTCATCTCCCTAGTGTGACATAGTGGAGGCTTGCTGAGTCAAATCTCTTGAACTTTTAAAAATTATTATTCTTTTTCTAAATATTGACTAGGCTGATTCCATGGAAGGCTTCAAATTTGGAGTTCAAGAGTAGAGGTCTAAATCTCTGTTCATAAGAACTGCAAAAGTCCAGGTAAGTCCTGCCCTCAAAAGATGCCCTGATACCTGGCCTGGGGCAAGCACAATCAGTCAGCAGCAGTTTCCAGACTTCCTCAGCAACAGTTTCAATCTCCAGTGACTTGGTAATGGAATGTCCCTTGACATGGAGTAAGATAAAGGTCAACTACCCGGAGTCCCCTAATGTGCTTTAAATTAGGCCTCTGAGCTCACTTGGTTGTCTCTTTATCTTGGTAATGGGAGACCCCAGCATGCTGGACTTCTGCAGAATAAAACACTCTTTAAATTTACAAACAATTTGAATCCAGGATATCATTCTTTAGCGAATTAGCGAATTATAGACCCTTACAATATACCTTTTGTTTAATCTCTCTCTCTCTCTCTCTCTCTCTCTCTCTCTCTCTCTCTCTCTCTCTCTCTCTCTCTCTCATGTGTGTGTTTGTGTGTGTGTGTGTGAGAGAGAGGGGTGGAGGGTATGGGTGAGAATGTGGTTGTACATATGCCATATTGTGTATTTTAGGTTGGAAAGTCGTGTGATTGGGAGCCAATTCTCTCCCACTGTGGGGCTCAGGGGTTGAACTTTGGACTTGTATAGAAAGCTCTTTTACTTGCTAAACCATCTTGCCAACTCAAAATTTTCCATTTCTTCTGTCTCCCTCCAATGAATTCATATGTTCATGCTCACTTCTATTCTAAATGTAGCACATACCACATTTGCCATAATTTCATCTTTAGCTTTGTTTTTCTGAGTTCTGCTGTAGTATCTGAAATATTCAGCTCTTTATATAGATAAATTTATCTATATAGCTATAGAACAGACAACTGAGGTATTATATTTATAAAATTAAAGCCATCACCTTTGGCTTTTCCTTCTTTCCAACTGCTCAGTCTTCCATCTATTTGTGATTTTACATGGTACTTTGGTTGAGTAAGCTAAAACACTGGCTGTTACTTAAATTTCTCAAAGCCTATTTCACAAATGTTGTGCCTAACTACCTCAAGTTTATAGATCTCCATATTTTTTTCTGTTTTCCAGACTTGTTGACTTACTATTACTCATTTTTGCTATAGTTTGAATCTTGAATATTGTCCCCAAAATGTCCACAACTCTTGGCCTATCATGATATTTGGAGATAGTAGAATGTTTAGGATGTAGAGCCTCGTGAGAAAAAGTTAGGTCACTGGGCCTTTCTTTTGGGGGAAGCAGTATAACTTTGAGGTCTTCCCATTTTCCTTCTCTGTCTTTTCCTGAAGGGATAAGTTGAGCAGGACTCCTTTGCCAATTCCTCCCACCATGTTGTTACTCTCCTGCCAGAAAGTCTTGTCAAACTGAGGCAAAATATTTTTTCTTATTTTAAATATTTTTACATGTATTTATTTTGTTTTATGTGTACTGGTATTTTACCTGTGTGAATGTATAAGTACTATGTACACACAGTGCCCACAGAAGCAAAAAAGAAGGCATCAGATTCCCTGTAACTAGTGTTACCATAATGTGGGTGTTGGAGGCCAAACCAAGCTCTTTTGCATGAGTAAAAAATGCTCTTTACCACTGAACCATTCTCCAGGTTCCTTCTGGAACTTTTAAATTGATTTCCTCAGTGATTTTGTCAGTGTTAGAAAACTGACTACTACAATGCTCTATCTTCTTCCTGAAGTGTTGGCAGAATTAGGATTCTCATTTATGTTTTTGCTGTCCACTTTGGCTCATTTTTATATTAGACACAACTAATGAAAGTTTTGTGTTTGATCTTATTAATTCCTTTTTATAATCATATTGAAGACTACTTCTCTCATTTAGGCTTCCTAATTTTACATTTTAAACACTTAATCATTTTTATTGTCACTCACTAGGGGAGCCTGTGTAGGAATGCTGTGAACTTACTGGAGCAGAGTGCAGAATGTTGCTCCCAGAAGGTAGCCTTCTAGAAAGAATTGCATAAACTCTGATAAGTGAGAGTAAGAACACAGAGGGAATACACTGGTATGTCCATGAGTCTCTGTGGGGAAGTCAAAGGCCTGGGAGGAATGTTCTTGGTTCTTTTTACATGACCAAAGATGATAATATATAGCACTTATATAAGGTAGTCTCTCACTGCACTTGTATTTGCTTAAGCTACCTATAAACATCACCCCATGTTTTGTTTACTTAATGATAAAAATTAAAACTGTTCTGTTTGTACTAGTCCTGTGCACAGAAGTCTAGAAGTCCCCAGTATGATCCCACTCAGATCTTTGGAATGTATCCATCAGTCTTCCAGACTTAGTCTTGCTGGTCATGGGACAGATCAACAAGTCAAGTCTAATCCCATCTATGATCATGCTTCCATTTGAAGCTTTGGTGGTACCTGGAACTTCCTAACACACATCAAGGAGGAGGAGTGGACAATCTGATGGTCACTGACAATAGCAGCGGTTATGCTTTTATTTGAACATCTAATTCTTTAAAAGTTAATTTTCTGCAATTTCACCAACTCCACTTGTATGAACTTCACTTGCTCTCTTTTTCAAAAGAAGCTTTTTGATAAAGTATATAGTAGTGAATTCTTCTTCTATACTCTACCCAATGCAGTTCAGAAGTGCCTGTTTTCTGCAATAACTCATAAGGACTGTTAATCAGGATTCTGTTCCATTCATGGTGGACCCAATAAAGTATAGAGAATAATCTGACGTCTTTGAAGACTATAAATTATAGGATTAATAGATTTAACATCATCAAATAACATAGTTAAAAGCTAAAATACAATGAAAGTGTCAAATTCTATCTGGAAATCTGCATCTTTGTTAGGTAGCTACCTATTTGTTTATATGCAACCTAACTAATTATGAATAATCACAACCAAATATTTTCCCCCAGTTTTCAGAGTCCAAAGTGCCCAGCATTACACAATGGAACCTACTGTTTTGTTTCAAATGAATACACACCTCAATTTCACATCTACAGATATCTAAAGTTGGCCTTCACTAATGACACTAGATACTGCCAACTGAAAGTTAGAGTTGGAGTTCAACAGTTTTACAGTAGTACAAAACAATATTTACCAACTTGAGAAATTTCTTGCCATTTGAGCAAAATACTTTCTTAAGGTCACATCTCTATGAGTTTCAATGTATGTACTATATGTACATTTGCAAATGCAATTTCAGATTATACATACATCAATTCCCAAAGAAGTGCATTAGTAGACTTTCAAGCAATGATAGTGTCACTTTCTAATTTCGTTTTATATAAAAGAACTATGACATATGTAAACCATAAAAAAAATAAAAAGCAGTATGACAAGGACAGAGCCAACAGTCCTTACCTAGAGGGTCTGTAGAAACTCTTTTGGTGCTCTGTGGACGGTTAATCACTTTTTCATGCTGTTCAGAGAAAGGGAAGAAGAATAAGAGGAAAAAATTACCTGCTGATGAACAAGATACAGTCTCCACCCAAAACTCACCATGTTTACAAGATGCCATTTGCATATCCTGCAAACATAGACTTAGTGTGTATGTGAACGTTCAGCAGTTGTCTCCTGTGATAGGGCAATGGACAGCTGCCCAAATGTTTCAGGAAATTCACACTTAGTATTACACATTTAAGTATTTCTATAGAAACCACATGGACTCCAAACAAATTTAAAACTGAAGATCATTAAAATTAAAGTTCATATAAATACATGAATATTCATGGAATCTACATTGGCTAGGCACTGGACCATAATATTCAAGTCATGACTTGGTACCTAGCAGAGAATCAAACCACGGTTTCAGTGAATGAGAAAATGAATGAATGAATGAATGAATGAATGAATGGTGGATATAAAGGCTACACAAAACCAGTTAAATTATTATGTATGTTTAAAACAAGTATTTTCCCAGAATTAATCACGTAGTTAGTCATTACATTGTGAAACTACCTGAAGAACAGTTTGTACACAGTTAATATGGAAGAGTGAAAAACAGCACAGGGCATGAAGCAAAAATATCCTTGTTTGAACAACTAGTTATAGGAAGAGACACAGGGTTCCTGTGGAGGTTTTGTCACCTCAGTCTCTGTGAATATAATTTATTAAAACCCATATCACAAAATCTTGATCACAGAAGTTCATTGCAATTTCATTTGTAGTGACAAAACTTTAACTGACCAAGATGTTCTTAAACAAGTGAAAACCAGATTGAGATTATGAAAAAATGCTTACTAAAATATAAATAAAAAATAATTGAAGGATTAAAAAATGGATAAAATTAAAACCTTCAACAGCTTCTAAATAGAAGTGCTATAGGGTGTTGTGCTAACTACATATTCTGCTTTCTCTTATGACACATACATGAAATGACAGACTTTTATTTTCAAAATGGAAAATATTATTAGTGATTGCTACAAACATTACTGTAACGAGATCTTTGTTGTAATAAACCAGTCCCATACCTTGATTGTGTGATGGGTATGTTACTCATCAAGCGACTAAATGGCACAGAGCCACACCCAGGTATGGATGATGTCACGTTCCTGGCTGTAGCAGTATAGTGTAGTCGTGTATGGCATGACTCTTGAGGAAAGTCAAAGAAAGCATATGTCTGTATTAACTTTCCAATTTCATACACAGCTAAAAAGTTTTCCTTTCCTTTTTCTTTGTGCTCTAACACCAAGGTAGATTTAGACTGCAGCACCCAAATTAAAACACAAACAAAACCACTACCTTACAGCAATGATACAAAAATGATAAAATATTATGTGTTACTGTGACACATCCTAGGTACTTAATACAACATGGTCACTGAATCTGAAAACTTATTTTGAAGGCATGGCTTTCATAGAAGTTCTATGGAAGAATATAAAACTTATAGCAAGAAGTTTCAAGAGGAGGAAATTAAGAAGCGAGTATATGTTGAAGTGTACTCTACTGTAACACTACAACCAAAATCAATTTGGGAGTATTAGCTATGTGGCAGACTCTGGAAAACCGAAATATAAATGTCCATTTATTTATCTTTTTAATTTAGCTTATGTGTAGGCTAGTGTTGTGTGTGCTTGTGAGAATGTATGCACACAAACATGTTCAGGTGCTCTTTGAGGCTTTGGTGTTAGATGCCATGGCGTCAGAGTTACAGGTGGCTGTGAAGCAAACTATGTAGGTGCTGGGATCTAAACTCGGTTCTGCTTGATTAAGCAGTAAATGTCCTTAAACGCTGAGCCATCATGTCAGGTCCATAAATAATACAATAGAATCCGCTCCCCGCCCCCATCAAAGGGTATTGCATGGATGAGGCCATGTCAAGATGTTGGGATCAAATTACTTTTGCTAAACATCAGTAAATTTTTTTTCTACTTCCAATTTTTCTTTGCTTAGAGATGTCTCATAGTATATTTATGCGTTACAACAACATTTCTAATGCTTAAATACAGAGAGTTCTTTGCGCATATATGTCACACACCCTTCTCATGAAGGACTATCTTTTAATTTCTTTTCATTTTTGAGATTATGGCTAAATTTCTCTCTTCTCTGACCACCCAACAACCCCTTCTGTATACTCCTTTCCACTCTTCTCCAAATTTGTGACCTTTTGTTTTATTAATAGTTATTGCATTCGTATGTTGATATACATACATATTCTCTAAATATACCTTTCTCACTATTTATAATATAACCTGCATATATATCAACTGCTCAGTCCTGAAATTGTAAGAGATTTTTAATGCTACCTTCCTTGCCATGTTCTCTCTTGCCTATGTTTACCGTCCCATCCACTCCCTGCATGGTTTCCCCTGGTGCACACAGTGCTACTTTGCTTGGAGCATTGCCTTTAAAGTTTTCTGGAGTCCAGAATTACACCCAAGCCAAGATGGACTCTGCATGTTTGTATGCAATCTTTCTTTCTAATTTCCTTAGAAGGTTGCCCACACCTTCTTTTTGCCAGAGCCAGCTCTATTTCCCTACTTTATGTTGGCTCCTTTTCCTACTCAAATGGTGCCATTCTGTTACCTCAGCCCTCTGCTCAGGGAAGACTTATTATTGTTATTAGTAACCTTTCTGCATGTTAACATAGTACATTTTGGCATGTTGAATAAAACTTCTTCATCACTTTCAACTTTCATGGCACATGCCAATTTCTGAATAAATCAAAACCCAGCTCTAAGTTTTCAAAACTTTCTTTATTACTCTATTCTATCACAAAAGAGAATAGGAAGAATTGTATGGAAGATTTTACCTCCCTATAATCCTCTTAATTACATCAAAATAAAATATAAGTAATTTGGATATGTACAGGTGTGACATATTTATACTGCTATTTATAAAGCCCCCCTCACAAAAAATAGTTTAAAAGAACTGAAACCAAAATCAGCCCCTTATGTTAGAGGGAATTGATTGCTGAGTTTGACGATTTCAGTCCCCTATACCCTCCCCCTGCCCTGCTCCCCAACCCACCCACTCTATTGTCAGGATTCCAACCATTGCTGACTATTCTTTCCATCCTGCATAAGTATAATCCTCTTACTGAATCCTTAAAGCTACTTAAAATTTAATCTGTGAATTGAGTTGCTTTTTTTTTTTTTTTACAATTTTCAACAAACTGACATAGAGGTAACATAGAGGTTGCATCTGCTAAACTCTCCAGCATTATGTCCCTTAGCACCTCCTGTTTTGCTCCTTGTAGGTCGTTTCACTGTGCAAGATAGAGCCCAGAGCCATCTTGACTTTTCTGTTTATGCTAATTATCTTTGTACGTTGGCAATCACAAACTATATTACTTATTGTAAAATAAGGATATATTTATAAATATATGATATATAGGTAGGTAGAAAGAAAGAAAGAAAGAAAGAAAGAAAGAAAGAAAGAAAGAAAGAAAGAAAGAGACAAACATAAATACATAGATACATAGATAACAGTTATTCCACTATTTTATAGATCTTAGAACTAATTCCTCCTAATTGTTACTCTTTTATAGCAATGAAATGAAGACAGAGAGAAACTGTAATGCATTTTAAGTGACATGTCTCAAGGCCATTCTTGGCAGATAATGTATACTCAGTAGAAATCACAGTTTTGGAGAAATGGCTGTCATTTTTGCATGCATAATGGGTTTTTACAGCACTAACATTATAATATAAAATTGAGTATTCAAAATTCTGTCTCTAGTTACAATGCAAGCAAAGGCTTAGGTAGAGAGAAATACCATTTCAGTCAATGTCACTATTGCACAGTAGCGTCACAAATAGTTACCCTACACTGTGGCTCAGGACAGCCATGATGTATTGGAGAACATGTAATTTCTGAATGTACTTTGGTCTGGGAAAAAAAAAAACCCTCAGCATTTCAATGTCAGGCAGGACTTGTACTGTGCTATAGAGGAGTTTATGATGGCATGTGTACTAGCCAAGTCATTATCAGCAGAGAAACATATGGGTGAGAACACAGGGAAAAGCAATGCAGAGAAAGCAAGAGCCCAGTGTGGGCTGACTTTAGTGACATCATGCTTGGTGACATCATGCTGTCCTTGCATCCTTCCTAAATGATTAAACATGGGTAATAGCCGAGAACACAGAAAAGATGATCAGGGTGAACCAAGTCCAGCATTTACCACAATTATTACTAAAACCTAATAGAAAGCTTTAAAACAGAAAATTTCGGGGATGCTAATTCATCATCCCATACATAAAAACTTTAAATGGTTATGTAGAAACAACAGGAGTCCTGGAGAAATAATCTATTTCAAATTATACTTTGGGTGGTAAATTAATGTCAAACACATCTCTGGCAATATTGGTGGAATTTAGTAAATGTACAACTAAAAATTCTACATTTATCTTATTTAGTTTCTACTACAGCACAGTATAGAAGTCACTAGAGAAGAATATGTTTTTATTAGAATGGCATGCTGAGATTTTCTCCTCCTTTGAGTATCTGATTAGCAATAGACCAAAAATGTATCTAATTAGTATTTGTCAAGATATCTTTAGCATGGGAATTTATAAAAATCAATTAAAACACTATAATCCAGTTTTGTCATTTATTGTTGTGGGGGTTTGAATGAGCATAGTCTCCATAAGCTTATATGTTTGAACACTTGGTCTCCATTTTGGGGCTATTTTGGGAGGAATAAGAGATGTGGACTAGTTGGTGGAAACATCACTAGAAACAGGCAGTTAGCTACACAGCTTCAAATGCTTTACACACAGTGTGCTCTGTCTTCCTCGTGCTTAGGGAATGAGATTGGAGCTCTTGGCTGCTGCTTTAGCTGTGCCCCTTCATGTCTCCCCTCTGCCCTCAGGTACACTGTAACCCTCTGACATTTCAAGCTCAGTTAAACATTTTACTTTATAAGTTAAGTTGCTCATAGTGCTTTATCACACCGGTAGATAAGTAACTAATACAACTGTTTATAATATTTAGTTTGTGGAGAAGATTCTTTAATAATAGGTATCATTTGCATTTGAGTGCATTTATTGTTGCATCGCTATAAACTATCTTATTTTATAACACATGGTCCACGTTGATTTCTTAATGCCTTTACATTACAGGCAAGTTAGAGAGAATATTTATCAAAAAATACTAATTAAATATTAATCTGTTATAAAACTAATGCTAACATAAGTTCTACTGTATTTGAAGGCTCATCATAACTGTCAATTACACAGCTTATCAGTATTGTCTCATTATTTCATTCCAAAGATAAAACAATAGTGTGAATAATTGCCTTGCCTATTTCACAAATGTAAATTCACCAAGGCCACATGGTGAGAATAGTGCAAAACTAGACTTAAAACTCCAGTCTCTTTAAAACTCCAATTTAGGAGATAATAATGTTCCCTTATCATGACAATAGTCAATAATTTTGATTAGTAACCATGTGCTAGGAGCTACTCTAAGAATTTAAATCTTAATCTATGCAGCAAAATCCAGCTCTGTGTGTATCTCATGAGCTTATTATTATGTAAACTTGACAAATGAAGAGAACATATTGAAAAAAAGAAAACAAATTTGCCCAAAATACCCATTTGTAATAATAAATATACCATTCAAGCTAGTATCAAAATAGAAAGTCAGATCCCATACTTATAACTGTAAGATAAATTTTGCATATAAATTAATGTGATTCTTCAAACACACCAGAAGAGGACATTGGGTCCCATTAGAGATGGTTGTAAGCCACCAGGTGGTTGCTGGGAATTGAACTCAGGACCTGTGGGAGAGCAGTCAGTGCTCTTAACTGCTTTATTCTAGCACCTCCTACACTGCATCCATCACTCATACATGCCAACCTTGCTTCTCTTGACCTCAAGGCAGTGTTAGATGGAGCAAGGAAGCCAGGTTCTGGCTAGTACTCATTCACTTATGGCCCTAAATCAAGTAGTCCATCTTTTTTTCTTTTCTCACTTAACAAGCAGGGATAATAACATCTGTTTCCATGTGACATTATAAGGAGTCAATGTTCCCTTAAAGCAATGCATAGTGTACAACGAAATGCTCAAAATATTACCAGTAATTAATTATGAATTTAATTACTGCTTCTTGCCTATTTAAAAGGAAGTTCACTTATATAAACAAAAAGAAAGTATCTAAAAATAAGTGCAATTAAAATAAAACAGCATTGCTAAATTCTGCTACTAGCCAAGATTTCTGAACCTGAGAGCAATTCTCAGCTAAGAAGGGAGTTTTGCAAGTGTTGGAGACATTCACACCAACCACAAGATCAGAGAAAGGAACTAAAAGGAGAACAACAGACTCACTATGTGAATTTATATATTTATTATTTGAAGATAATTTATAGATTAACGAGAAGTAAATGAAAACACTACCAGTAACTCCAAAGGTTGAGGTCAAGCATTGGGTAAAATAAACATCCTTTTTATTTTGGGGACTAACATCATTCAGTGTAAACATGTATGGACAGTGTTTGTGTGTTTTGAGCTCTAGAGAAAAATTTAATGGCATGGGAGTGATCAGTCATTAAGAGAATTCTACTCTTCTAAATCAGAGGAAGTCAGATCTAGCCTATTAAAGGGATGGCTACAGTGTCTGCTTAGCAAATGTATGAAATTTGTCACTCTCTGAATAGAACAGAAAATGTTATCAGCATAACAAATGACTAAGCCTTAAATACCAACAAGAATATGGAAGGTTTTTTCCTGCTGTAGGAGCTGAAAATTTTCAGGTAAAAAGATTAACTACCATCTAAGACTCAGACTAAAGCTGAGTTCCAACAAAAGCATCTACCCAAGCGTCCCAGCCTGCTCTAGATATATCAAATATCCGCAATGGAACAAGGGATTTGAGAGACAACTTGTCATTGTGGTGGAAGTGGCAGGCAGAAAGTACACAAAGACCAAACTTGTTCAAGGCACAGGTAGAGATGGTAAAGAAGAATTCTTTCCTAGTTGCCATGGCTTCTGTAACATTGTGTTACTCAGGTACAATATCTAAAGAAGTCTTTTCTTGAGTTCCAACTGGGAAGCAATTATGATACATCCTACTTTCACAATGGGCTTACGGACAGATTAAAACTCTGTATATATTATGGTTGTTACGTTGGTGTTTTATGGAACTCATAACAGAGGGAGTAGGTGTGTCCCTTACCCTTTGTGCCTCTACTGGAGACTTTTTCTCCTATTGGGTTGTCTCACACAGCTTCAATATGAGGGCCTATGCCTTGTCTTTTTGTATCTTGTTTTGTCTTGTTTAGCTGTTGTCTCTGGGATGCCTGCTCTTCTCTGAAGGAAAATGGAAGGTAAATGGATTTGGCAGAGAGGGGAGGTAAGAGGGAGCTGAGAAGAATGGAGGGAGGCGAAACTGTAATCAGGATGTATTATACGAGAGAATATGAATTCTATTTTTAATTTAAAAGACTGAAGAAGTAAAATTGCTCATTCCCTCCTGGAAGGGATAGAATGGGCTGGATTCAAAAGATAGTGGCAGAAGCCAAACACACTGATTCAATCCTATTAGGATCCTGTCTTTACAAGTCAAAAGATAAAGAAAAAGGAATCAATCATTGAACATAAAATAGAAGCTAGCTGGAACTCATTCTGGAGAAGCAATGGCACTGAGGCCAGTTTTTGTCCTCAACCTTTAGAAATGTGCTTGGAAGTATTTATTTGTAGATAAAATTATATGATATATTTTGTTTGCTTTAAAATTTTCAGCATGAAGAAATAATACCATCAAACCAAGGCATAAAATGATGGGAGAAATGCCCACAAAAGTTTATTTCATATATTTTATTTTCTGTATTTTGTTGCACATTTATGTGTTTATGCCCAAGTACACACAAGGATTTTTAAATAAAGACATTAAAAGACACTAGCATGACCTAATATCCTGTTGCTTTTGTGATATAGATACTCTGATGATGCTATAATCAGCATAGTACTTCCTGACAGGCTAAGAGAAGAGGTTGTGCACTTACAATGAAAGGAAGTACCACTACATGCAGGGGCCTCAAGGCCAGCAAGAACCTACAGTCAAGTATGTTCTCTAGGGAACAAAATGTCAACAGAGTTCAGAATGCTTTTTCTTTTCTTTTCTTTTCTTTTCTTTTCTTTTCTTTTCTTTTCTTTTCTTTTCTTTTCTTTTCTTTTCTTTCCTTTCCTTCCCTTCCCTTCCCTTCCCTTCCCTTCCCTTCCCTTCCCTTCCCTTCCCTTCCCTTCCTTTCCCTTCCCTTCCCTTCCCTTCCCTTCCCTTCCCTTCTCTTCTCTTCTCTTTTCTTTTCTTTTCTTTTCTTTTCTTTTTAAATCAAGGTAGACTTCAAAAGTAGATATTGAGAAATTAAGTTTAGAGATGAAAACAGTGTACTAGCTACCAATGTGGAAGTACCTTGAATCCTTGCTTCTGCTTAGCTTGAATTATTCTTTTTAAGCCTATGTTTATTTCTATGCAGCAGATTTTAATATTGCTTCTTCATTTCTTTACCAAGGTTTGAAATTGTAAAATGAATTTCATTATTTCTGAGGCATTAATCTGATTATGGTTTTGACAATAAGAAAAAATTAATTACTCTATTTATTAAAAACTGCAATGAAACATGTTAGTGTATATGTAAATAATTTAGTTATAGTTACTGTTCAGAGTCTATAACCAAATTTCCTTAATTTTGTTTTGTAAATGTAAAAGTTTCCCTAAAGAAGTGACAACAGATCCAAAGGCAAGAGTCATTACTGATATAATAACTTAGGTTAAGTGACTCTGAAGTGGCCATGATTGTAATGAGTAAGCAAAATGGAAAAAATGATGTTTCTTCAGGGCGAGGAATCTTAGAAAGTCTGTAGGAGTAAAAGGATGGGATCCCACATAAGAATCTTAGAAAAAATTATAAAGGTCATTGATTTTAGAGAAATATCATGCTCTCAGTTATATAGATTCTGGTCTGGAGTAGAAAAGGGCATTGCTGAGAGGATTGAAACTTGTACAACCACTCTGGAAATCAATCTGGAAGTTCCTCAGAAAACTGGAAATAAGACCAGCACCAGGGTAGCTAGGGTGCAGGGTCTGTTGACACTCGCCAGCTACCCACAACACCTGCCACAGGATCTTAAGACTTCTGGTGAGTGGAACACAGCTTCTGCTCCAATCCAATTGCGTGCGGGACCTGAGACTGCATTAGTTAGGGAAGCAGAAAACCGGCCTGAGTAGGGCCACAAGCCTCTTTGGGTCTGACCAGCACCTGGGTAGCTAGAGCACAGGGTCTGCTGACACCCACCAGCTACCCACGACACCGGCCACAGGATTTTGAGACTTCTGGTGAGTGGAACACAGCTTCTGCTCCAGTTCAATCACAAGGGACCTGAGACTGCTTTGGTTGGGGAGGCAGAAATCCGGCCTGAGAAGGGCCACAAGCCTCTTCCGGTCTGAACAGCACCTGGGTAGATAGAGCGCAGGGTCTGCTGACACCCGCCAGCTACCCAGGACACTCGCCACAGGATTTTGAGACTTCTGGTGAGTGGAACACAGCTTCTGCTCCAGTCCAATCACGCGGGACCTGAGACTGCTTTGGTTGGGGAGGCAGAAATCCGGCCTGAGTAAGGCCACAAGCCTCTTCCGGTCTGAACAGCACCAGGGGAGCTAGGGCACAGGGTCCGCTGACACTCGCCAGCTACCCACAACACCCGCCACAGGATCTTAAGACTTCTGGTGAGTGGAACACAGCTTCTGCTCCAATCCTATTTTGCGCGCAGGACCTGAGACTGCATTAGTTAGGGAAGCAGAAAACCGGCCTGAGTAGGGCCACAAGCCTCTTCTGGTCTGACCAGCACCTGGGTAGCTAGAGTGCAGGGTCTGCTGACAACCGCCAGCTACCCACGACACCCGCCACAGGATTTTGAGACTTCTGGTGAGTGGTACACAGCTTCTGCTCCAGTCCAATCGCACAGGACCTGAGACTGCTTTGGTTGGGGAGGCAGAAATCCAGCCTGAGTAGGGCCACAAGCCTCTTCCAGTCAGACCAGCACCGGGGTAGCTAGGGAGCAGGGTCTGTTGACACTCACCAGCTACCCACAACACCCACCACAGGATCTTAAGACTTCTGGTGAGTGGAACACAGAGTCTGCTCCAATCTTTAAACAGTGACAACAATAACAACTAATCCCAGAGATTACCAGATGGCGAAAGGTAAATGTAAAAATCTTACTAACAGAAACCAAGACCACTCACCATCATCAGAACCCAGCACTCCAACTTCACCCAGTCCAGGGCACCCCAACACACCGGAAAAGCTACACCCGGGTCTAAAAGCATATCTCCTGATGATGATAGAGGACATCAAGAAGGACTTTAATAACACACTTAAAGAAATACAAAAGAACACTGGTAAACAGGTAGAAGACATTAAAGAGGAATCACAAAAATCCCTTAAAGAATTGCAGGAGAACACTGCTAAACAGGTAGAAGACATTAAAGAGGAAGTACAAAAATCCCTTAAAGAATTGCAGGAGAACACTGCTAAACAGGTAGAAGACATTAAAGAGGAAGCACAAAAATCCCTTAAAGAATTGCAGGAGAACACTGCTAAACAGGTAGAAGACATTAAAGAGGAAGCACAAAAATCCATTAAAGAATTGCAGGAAAACCAGACCAAACAGGTGATGGAATTGAATAAAACCATCCAAGACCTAAAAAGGGAAGTAGAAACAATGAAGAAAACCCAAATTGAGGCAACACTGGAGATAGAAACACTAGGAAAGAAATCTGGAACCATAGATACGAGCATCAGCAACAGAATACAAGAGATGGAAGAGAAAATCTCAGGTGCATAAGACTCCATAGAGAACATTGGCACGACAATCAAAGAAAATACAAAATCCAAAAAGATCCTAACTCAAAATATCCAGGAAATCCAGGACAAAATGAGAAGACCAAACCTACGGATAATAGGAGTAAAGGAGAATGAAGATTTTCAACTCAAAGGATCAGCAAATATATTCAACAAAATTATAGAAGAAAACTTCCCAAACCTAAAGAAAGAGATGACCATGATCATACAAGAAGCTTACAGAACTCCAAATAGACTGGACCAGAAAAGAAATTCCTTCCGACACATAATAATCAGAACAACAAATGCACTAAATAAAGATAGAATACTAAAAGCAGTAAGGGAAAAAGGTCAAGTAACATATAAAGGCAAGACTATCAGAATTACACCGGATTTTTTTACCAGAGACTATGAAAGCCAGAAGGGCCTGGACACAGAAAATAAGAGAACACAATTTCCAGCCCAGGCTACTATACCCAGCCAAACTCTCAATTACCATAGATGGAGAAACCAAAGTATTCCAAGATAAAACCAAATTCACACATTATCTTTCCACGAATCCAGCACTTCAAAGGATAATAACAGAAAAAAACCAATACAAGGATGGAAACCACGTCATAGAAAAAGCAAGAAGGTAATCCCTCAACAAACCTAAAAGAAGACAGCCACAGGGCTGGTGAGATGGCTCAGTGGGTAAGAGCACCCGACTGCTCTTCTGAAGGTCCAGAGTTCAAATCCCAGCAACCACATGGTGGCTCACAACCATCCGCAATGAGATCTGGCGCCCTCTTCTGGAGTGTCTGAAGACAGCTACAGTGTACTTACATATAATAAATAAAAAAAAAAAAAAAAAAAAAAAAAAAAAAAAAGAAGACAGCCACAAAAACAGAACACCAACTCTAACAACAAAAATAAAAGGAAGCAACAATTACTTCTCCCTAATATCTCTTAATATCAATGGACTCAACTCCTCAATAAAAAGACATAGACTAACAGGCTGGCTACAGAAACAGGACCCAACATTTTGCTGCTTACAAGAAACTCATCTCAGAGAAAACGATAGACACTACCTCAGAATGAAAGGCTGGAAAACAATTTTCCAAGCAAATGGTAGGAAGAAACAAGCTGGAGTAGCCATTATAATATCTGATAAGATTGACTTCCAACCCAAAGTCATCAAAAAAGACAAGGAAGGGCACTTCATTCTCATGAAAGGTAAAATCCTCCAAGAGGAACTATCAATTCTGAATATCTATGCGCCAAATACAAGGGCAGCCTCATTCATTAAAGATACTTTAGTAAAGCTCAAAGCACACATTGCACCTCACACAATAATAATGGGAGACTTCAACACACCACTTTCACCAATGGACAGATCATGGAAACAGAAACTAAACAGGGACACAGTGAAACTAACAGAGGTTATGAAACAAATGGATCTGACAGATATTTACAGAACATTTTATCCTAAAACAAAAGGATATACCTTCTTCTCAGCACCTCACGGTACCTTCTCCAAAATTGACCACATAATTGGTCACAAAACAAGCCTCAATATATACAAAAATATTGAAATTGTTCCATGCACCCTATCAGATCACCATGGACTAAGACTGATCTTCAATAACAAAATAACTAATAGAAAGCCAACACACGTGGAAACTAAACAACACTCTTCGCAATGATACCTTGGTCAAGGAAGGAATAAAGAAAGAAATTAAGGACTTTCTGGAGTTTAATGAAAATGAAGCCACAACATACCCAAACTTATGGGACACACTGAAAGCATTTCTAAGAGGAAAATTCATAGCTCTGAGTGCCTCCAAAAGGAAACTAGAGAGAGCACACATTAGCAGCTTGACAACACACCTAAAAGCTCTAGAACGAAAGGAAGCAAATTCACCCAAGAGGAGTAGACAAATAATTAAACTCAGGGGTGAAATCAACCAAGTGGAAACAAGAAGAACAATTCAAAGAATCAACTAATCGAGGAGCTGGTTCTTTGAGAAAATCAACAAGATAGATAAACCCTTAGCCAGACTCACTAGAGGGCATAGGGAAAGTACTCTAATTAACAAAATCAGAAATGAAAAGGGAGACATAACAACAGACCCTGAAGAAATCCAAAACACCATCAGATCCTTCTACCAAAGGCTATACTCAACAAAACTGGAGAACCTGGATGAAATGGACAATTTTCTAGACAGATACCAGGTACCAAAGTTAAATCAAGATCAGGTTAATGATCTAAACAGTCCCATATCCCCTAAAGAAATAGAAGCAGTCATTAATAGTCTCCCAACCAAGAAAAGCCCAGGACCAGATGGGTTTAGTGCAGAGTTCTCTCAAACCTTCAAAGAAGAACTAATCCCAGTTCTTCACAAACTATTCCACAAAATAGAATCAGAAGGTACTCTACCCAACTCATTCTATGAAGCCACAATTACTCTGATACCTAAACCACATAAAGACCCAACAAAAATAGAGAACTTCAGAACAATTTCCCTTATGAATATTGATGCAAAAATCCTCAATAAAGTTCTAGCTAACCGAATTCAAGAACACATCAAAACAATCATCCATCCTGACCAAGTAGGATTTATCCCAGAGATGCAAGGATGGTTCAATATATGAAAATCCATCAATGTAATCCATTATATAAACAAACTCAAAGACAAAAACCACATGATCATCTCGTTAGATACTGAAAAAGCATTTGACAAAATCCAACACCCATTCATGATAAAAGTCTTGGAAAGATCAGGAATTCAAGGCCCGTACCTAACCATGATAAAAGCAATATACAGCAAACCAGTAGCCAACATCAAAGTAAATGGTGAGAAGCTGGAAGAAATCCCACTAAAATCAGGGACTAGACAAGGCTGCCCACTCTCTCCCTACCTATTCAACATTGTACTTGAAGTCCTAGCCATAGCAATTAGACAACAAAAGGAGATCAAGGGGATACAAATCGGAAAAGAAGAAGTCAAAATATCGCTCTTTGCAGATGATATGATAGTATACATAAGTGACCCTAAAAATTCCACCAGAGAACTCCTTAGCCTGATAAATAGCTTCGGTGAAGTAGCTGGATATAAAATTAACTCAAGCAAGTCAATGGCCTTTCTGTACACAAAGGATAAACAAGCAGAGAAGGAAATTAGGGAAACAACACCCTTCTCAATAGTCACAAATAATATAAAATACCTTGGCGTGACTCTAACTAAGGAAGTGAAAGATCTGTATGATAAGAACTTCAAGTCCCTGAAGAAAGAAATTAAAGAAGATCTCAGAAGATTGAAAAACCTCCCATGCTCATGGATTGGCAGGATCAACATTGTAAAAATGGCTATCTTGCCAAAAGCAATCTACAGATTCAATGCAATCCCCATCAAAATTCCAACTCAATTCTTCAACGAATTGGAAAGGGCAATCTGCAAATTCATCTGGAACAACAAAAAACCTAGGATAGCAAAAACTCTTCTCAAGGATAAAAGAACCTCTGGAGGAATCACCATGCCTAACCTAAAGCTGTACTACAGAGCAATTGTGATAAAAACTGCATTGTACTGGTATAACGACAGACAAGTAGACCAATGGAACAAAATTGAAGACCCTGAGATCAACCCATATACCTATGGTCACTTGATCTTTGACAAGGGAGCAAAACCATCCAGTGGCAAAAAAAAAAAACAGCATTTTCAACAAATGGTGCTGGCACAACTGGCGGTTATCATGTAGAAGAATGCGAATTGATCCACTCCTATCTCCTTGTACCAAGGTCAAATCTAAGTGGATTAAGGAACTCCACATAAAACCAGAGACACTGAAACTTATAGAGGAGAAAGTGGGGAAAAGCCTCGAAGATATGGGTACAGGGGAAATATTCCTGAATAGAACAGCAAAGGCTTGTGCTGTAAGATCGAGAATCGATAAATGGGACCTCATAAAGTTGCAAAGCTTCTGCAAGGCAAAAGACACCATCAATAAGACAAAAAAGACCACCAACAGATTGGGAAAGGATCTTTACCTATCCTAAATCAGATAGGGGACTAATATCCAATATATATAAGGAACTCAAGAAGGTGGACTCCAGAAAATCAAATAACCCCATTAAAAAATGGGGCTCAGAACTGAACAAAGAATTCTCACCTGAGGAATACCGAATGGCAGAGAAACACCTGAAAAAATGTTCAACATCCTTAAGCATCAGGGAAATGCAAATCAAAACAACCCTGAGATTCCACCTCACACCAGTCAGAATGGCTAAGATCAAAAATTCGGGTGACAGCAGATGCTGGCGAGGATGTGGAGAAAGAGGAACACTCCTCCATTGTTGGTGGGATTGCAAGCTTGTACAACCACTCTGGAAATCAGTTTGGTGTTTCCTCAGAAAATTGGACATAATACTACCAGAGGATCCAGCAATACCTCTCCTGGGCATATATCCAGAAGATGTTCCAACCGGTAAGAAGGACACATGCTCCACTATGTTCATAGCAGCCTTATTTATAATAGCCAGAAGCTGGAAAGAATTCAGATGCCCCTCAACAGAGGAATGGATACAGAAAATGTGGTACATTTACACAATGGAGTACTACTCAGCTATTAAAAGGAATGAATTTATGAAATTCCTAGGCAAATGGATGGATCTGGAGGGCATCATTCTGAGTGAGGTAACATATTCACAAAGGAACTCACACAATATGTACTCACTGATAAGTGGATATTAGCCCCAAAACTTAGGATACCCAAGATATAAGATACAATTTGTTAAAGGCATGAAACTCAAGAAGAACGAAGACCAATGTGTGGACACTGTCCCCCTTCTTGGAATTGGGAACAAAACACCCATGGAAAGAGTTACAGAGATAAAATTTGGAGCTGTGAAGAAAGGATGGACTATCTAAAGACTGCCATATCCAGGGATCCATCCAATAATCAGCTTCCAAAAGCTGACACCATTGCATACACTAGCAAGATTTTGCTGAAAGGACCCAGATAGAGCTGTCCCTTGTGAGACAATGCCGGGGCCTAGCAAACACAGAAGTGGATGCTCACAGTCAGCTATTGGATGGATCACAGGGCCCCCAATGGAGGAGCTAGAAAAAGTACCCAAGGAGCTAAAGGGAACTGCAACCCCATAGGTGGATCATTATTATGAACTAACCAGTACCCCAGAGCTCTTGTCTCTAGCTGCATTTGTATCAAAAGATGGCCTAGTAGGCCATCACTTGAAAGAGAGGCCCATTGGACTTCCCAACTTTATATGCCCCAGTACAGGGGAATGCCAGGGCCAAGGGGTGGGGGTGGGTGGGTGGGGGACTGGGGGGGGGAGTCTATTGGGGACTTCTTGGCTAGCATTGGAAATGTAATTGAGGAAATTACCTAATTAAAAAAACTGGAAATAGATCTACCTGAAGACCCAGCAATACCACTCTTGGGCATATACCTAAAGGATGCCCCACCATGCCACAGGGGCACATGTTCTACTCTGTTCATAGTGGCCTTATTTGTGATAGCCAGAAGCTGGAAATAACCTAGATTTCCCCCAACAGAAGAATGGAATCAGAAAATGTGGTTCATTTACACAATGGAATACTACTCAGCTATTAAGAGCAAGGGCATCCTGAAGCAAATGGCTGGTACTAGAAAATATCATCCTGAGGGAGGTAACTCAGATCGGAAAATACATGCATGGTATGTACTCACTAATAAGTGTATATTAGCCAAAAAAGAGTACAGAATACCCAGGATACAATCCACAGAACTCAAAAAGGTTAACAAGCCAAATGGCCCAAGTGAGGGTGCCTCAATCCCACATGGGAGGAAGAAGAAAGCAATCACACGGGGGAGGGAGGGAGGCTTCTGTGTGGGAAAGGGGACATTCTGATACTTCTTTAGCATACGTGGGGAGATGCAATGTGCATGAGTAGTCACAAGACAGGAAACCCATTCAAGAACAAAGTGCAGATGCTATCAATGTCCAACTTGGTGAACCAATGCATTTTACTGGGTTACATACAGAAATTCAAGGATGACTTACAAGAGCAGAATGACTCAAAGATAGCTGCATCACCAAAGCCTACCAAAGCATGAGACAAATAGCAAATCTGAGAGTCTGGAGCACACTTCATAGCCTGCAGGCAGCTCAACAGGGTGAAGTGTCTTTTCCAGTTGCCTCAGCTGGTTCAAACTTATTCCAGCCAGAATGGCCAAGGTCAATTTTAAAAAAAGGAAAAATTCTTGCTGACAAGTCTGTAGGGTAAGTGGGACATTAATCCATTGCTGATAGGAATGCAAACCTCTACATCCACTATGAAAATTGGTGGGAAGTAGTAATGAAATTGTGAGCAGAGGTAACTTCAGATTCAGTTAGACACCCAAGTAGGCATATACCCAAAAGACAACTCCTCCTATTACAGAGACACTTGTTTAACCATGTTCATTACTACTTCATTCAAATAGTCAGAAATGGGAAACAGCCTCTCAGTGGATAAAGAAACTGTACATCTTCACAAAGGCTATTACTGGACTGTTTAAAACAAACAAACAACAAGCAAAAATAAAATCATAAGATTCACAGCATAAAATTCAAATAGATGGAGCTAGAAAAAAAATAATCCTGAAGCAGGTAATACAGGTAATACTCAAAAAGACAAATATGATATGCATTTGCTTATATGTGGATATAGTTAACTCTTCAATAAGCAGACTATAATCTGTCTAACCATAAAGGCTAGATGTAATTAAGGAACTGGGGAGTAGAGAAATCTCAAGGAAGCAGAAATAGAATAGATAGTTTGGATGGATGGATAGATGGAGAAAAACCAGGAATAGTACAACCAAATGGGAAGGGGAGGGAAAAACATTAGGAAGGAGGAAATAGAGGAGACTTTGAAGTGGCAATTTCTGGTTTCTTTGGAGACTCAGTTGTGTCATGTGATACATTTCTTGAAAGTGTCTTATGAAATGATGATTTGCTGAAGCCAACCCCATGAAAGGATATTTTGCTGAGAACAGATATGTGGTATGTTTCTGGAAGCTGTCTTGAGAAAGGGCATAATGCCAGTGTGGATGCTTAAGAGAATATGTGATGTTTAAAGAGAATATAAATAAAACCTCACAGAGAGTGAGCGGATGTTCTTGCATTGGTTGCCTTGCAGCTTTTCACTGGTCTTTCCTGATTTTGTCTTGAAATTACTTTGTAGAGAGAAATGCAACAAAGAATTTCTTGTGGTATTCCAGCTGCTTCTTGCCCTGTCCACAGACTTGTGCCAATTAGGCAGAGCCTGGCAGTTTCTTCTCTATTGAGTCACTGCTGCTGATTCTTGTTTGATGTTTTTGACTAGACTACTGATATCTTGACAATGAAGATTTGTATCTCCCCAAAGAACTACTTCTAAACAGGTTCACATCCAACCCCCACGTCCTATTAATCATTTTTCCCCTACCTTTAATCAGTGGACTAGAAGGGAGTTTGAAGCAAAAAGGCATAGTTAAAACTAAAGGCCACTGAAAGAATTTTAAAGAAAATGAAAGCAATAGAAGGTGTGTGTGTGTGTGTGTGTGTGTGTGTGTGAATGAAAAGAATCTAAACAGAATCACCAAATAATTAGGGAGATAAAGCTCCAATGAGACATCTCTCACCACCAAATAAAACTCCATTGCCAGGGAATGGGTTATATACAATTTACTTGTTGGCAAAAGGGACTTCATGGAACCCCCTTACAATCCAGGCTACTGCTAAAGCTATTGTTTGCTCCCCACAAATTGATAGTAAGTCCCTATTGCTGAAGATAACATCTACACACCTCATTTAACACAGAGAAGCTAACCTTCTGCCTATCTAGAAACTTCATCTCTATTAGCTAGTGTTCGTGGCCCTACAGAGCCCTCAGAATTCTACCAAAGGAGAAAGGTAAACACATACCCAACTACAAAACTGATATTTAAAATGGAAGCCTGCCTACAAGATAGACTGATACAAAAGTGGCACAAAAGCTGTAGGAATAACCAGCCACTATTGAATTGGATTTAAGACCCCTGCCATGAGATGGAATTCATAGAGGACACTGTTCAGATGTCCCAGAATCTGAGACTATATAGGCCAGTGACCCAGAAAAAACAAAATGTTATGTTCTAATAAAGAAACATAACAATATAATGTCTGTTGTACTCATAAATCGGTGTCTCATTCATCATGGAAACTTCCTTCTTCAGTAGATGGGAACAAATATAGAAAACCACAATAGGATAATGTACAAAGAGTGAGAAATCTTGGAACACTCATTTCTAAATAGGGTATATTCATCAAATCCCTCCCCTCAGGGCCTAGAGAAGTCGGTGAAAGATTGAAATAGCCTGTGTGTATGCAGGGCAACAAGGAAAGAAGGCCTTGTAGATACAGCAGGACTGATGCACATAGGAACTTACAGAGGCTCTGGCAACCTGAACAGGATCTGCGTACATCTAAGCCAAACCTAAGTTTTGAGAGGGGATGTGGACACAGCACTTAGAACTAACCCAGAAGTTATCTTCAGTTGATTACTGCATGTGAAGGGAAAAAAATCTCACTGGGTACATAAGCCACACTTAAGGACAGGCTCAATATCCAGCAGGTTATGGGCAACACAAAATGAGCTCAATCATATATTTGGAGGGCTTTGATTTTTTGTTTGTTTGTTTGTGTGTGTGTGTGTTTATTTTTTTCTCATAATTCTTTGGGCTTTTCTTTTTCCTATATATCATTTACTTATATTATGGTTTTCAGTTTTGCTTTTATGGCGTTTCTGTTCATAAAATTGTGTGTCTTTATGTGTGTTTCTTGTGCTTTCTCTTTGGTCTTGTTTTTCCTGTTTGTTTTGTTCTCTTCTGGTTCATTTTTGTTTTATTTTATTTAATATTTCTAAATGTCTCTTTGTTTTCTAATAGGAGCAAGCCAGAATGGAGTCGATTTAGGTCAATGGGGAGGTGGGGAGGACCTTGTAGGAGATGAAGGGGTTAAACTATAACTAGAATATATTGAATGAAAAACAAATCTATTTGACTTTTTTAAAGAAAAAAATTGTTTGAAACTTTTTAAACTGCATTCTGGGATAATTACCTTTTCCTTTTTATAAACTACATCTTTCATAATTTCTGTTAATGAAGAAATGTTGATGATAAACATTTAGTTTTAGATACCAGGATATTTAAAGCTCAATATTGATTTGAATCTTAATTTTGTTGATGACTGTTTTCCCACAGGAGATTAAGTCATTACAGTACTGCCCTCTGTGTGGATCTTGATATATACGGAAATTACTCAGCTATCAGCCTAATTGTTCTCTCCTTGAATGTGTCCTACATGATTTTAATGAACTTTTTCTTTTCTTTGGTATTCCTTCATTTATCAGTAAAACTTCAGAGATTTGATGTTTGATTAGTACTTCTTTCCTAAAATCTCCTGGACTCCTTCCATATGGAAAATTAATTTAAAAAATGATAACACTATTCTCTCTATTTTTCCATCTAATGTTTACCATCTCTTTCATGCCCCATATAGCCTTCTATCTTGTCTAGATGTTTTGGAGTCTCTGTCCCTTTATATCTGTCACTCTTGTCAAATTTTAACTTACCTCAGATATAGTTTTCTGTGTAGATATTTCCTTCTATGATTTTTTAAACCTTTCAGTTAATTTCTCAAATACTATGTGTATTTAAATGATTATCCTCATTAAAGAACACCAAGTCGTTTTTAAACCTGTGCTCACCCAAGGTGCCAGACAACTACAGGAACCCCTCATTTTTTTGTCAAGAATCTTGGCATTTGTGAAGTAACCTAGAAGCCTAGATTGGAAAGAATTTGTTTCTTTTCAGAATATTTTATTTTGCTTTACTTCTGAAAATACACAAGGCTGAGAAACAATATCAAAATATTATTCTCTGTAAAGTCTGATTATGCTACAGTGTTTGAGACTCATGTTTCACACTCAGGGTGAAACTAGTTGCTCACATTACTTAGCTTCAAGCATTTGTCATAATGCATGAATGCATCTGGTGCTCCAATTGGTACCAACAAAAGTTATAGTCTCTGGGGTCTTGGATCTATCCTCCTTATTCTTCAGTGTTGGGAACCATTGGAACCATTACTCACTAAGACTAGCTTGTTCAAAAACTGTTTGCTTAAGAACGTTTAGAATAAGGGTTACCATTAATTTATATTCCAAAACATTATGGTAAATGGGTGGTTTAATTTATTGTTTTACATTTTCATGGGATATTATATTTTTCTATATAAAACTAAATTTAAAGCTAATCAAATGTATATGTATATTCTGTATGGGAATTTGGGGGGGTGAGTCTTATTTTTTTAACCTTAATTATGGGTATAATTTTTATAAACTCTATTTCATGTGACCAACTCTATCATCCTTTATTTTGCCTGATGATCTTACTTCTGCATCATGTCACTCTGACAAACCTTACCCATTAGTTTCTCAATATCTGCATTGAGTTTAACTCTAATTTTTAACCAACTCTTCAGAAAATATTAAATATTCTTTATTGTCTATAATTTTACCTGAAATCTGAGAAATTGGCTGATTTTATTTTGTTTCACTAGTATCTGTCATATAAACATAGAAGATGGGCTGGGCATGGTGGTGCACTCCTTTAATCCCAGCACTTGGGAGGTAGAGGCAGGCAGATTTCTGAGTTCGAGGCCAGTGTGGACTACAAAGTGAGTTCCAGGATAGCCAGGGCTACACAGAGAAACCCTGTCTTGAAAATCAAAACAAAACAAAACACAAAAAAAACAAAACAAAAAAGCAAAAAACAAAAACAAAATAAAAAAACAAAACATAGATGTTAATGCAAAAATTTATAACATGAGTACAAGACATATCTTATATATTTCTTATATAATGGTTTTGCAACTCTTTAAAATTTGGTTCCAACAATAATGCAATTAGTAAACCTATAATTAGTGATTATTTGTCTGAATTATATTCTGCTTGTAAACCTTGTACTTCCTTGTTATGTTAAAGTGTTTCAATGTTCCTGTAGGTTCCTAAAGACATAAGTAATTTTTGTCATTCAAATACAATTTCATGGTTGGTTGTTAAGAGAAAGTACAATTTTTTTGCTATCATGTTTCTTTGGGAAAATGCTTCTACTTTTGAATAATCCTGCAAATAAAAATTCATGCCGTGACTTTTAAAAAATTGAATTTTCTTAAAAGACAAGTTACTGATCTTTATTATCAGAATATTTAACATTATAATAAAACATTTTATTTTTTATTATTATATTTTCATTATTAAAACCAAAACATCAGATTTTCTCTCTTCCACAAATCCCTCCAGATCCTCTATTTCTCCCTCTCAATTTTAAGTTCTTTCTTAAAAAGGAAACAAATATACAATATAGCAAAACTCTCCCAAAATAAGAAACCATTAGACTACATCGAAAAAGAGGGGGGAAAAATCCCACAAAGTACCAAATAAATGCACACACAAACAAACTGTGCAGTCTAATTGTATATTGGTCAACTATTCCTGAACACAAGACCTGTCCTGGAGTGGTTGATATACCCAGTGTCAGTCTACTGGAGAAAACTGATTTTCACTCTTCCAGAAGGTATTTAGACATTTAGCTTAATGTCTAGATTTCCATTCATTTCTTTATAAAAAAGAACAATGAAATAAATATAATAAGATAAAATAAAAACTATCACACTGAAGTTGATCAAGTCAAGCCAACAGAAGGAAAAAAAGACCAAGAGAAGACACTTGAATAAACATCCACTCAATCACACACTCAAGAGTCCCATGAAAACACTAAACTGGAAGCCATATTATACTCACTGTGGACCTGGTGTGGACCCATTGAAGCAATGTGCATGCTACTTCAGTCTCAGTGAGCTCATATAAGCTATGCTCACATAGATTTACAGAGCATTCTTTTCTTGGTGTCCTTCATCCCTTCTGATTCTTAAATTCTCTCTGCCTCCTCTTCCTGGGGTTCCCCCAAGTTGTGAGGGGAGGGATTTGTTGGAGACATCTCATTTAAGAAGGACTGAGTGTCCCAAGGTCTCTCAGTCTCTGCATAATTTAACATAATATTTCTTAGTTGAACTCATTATCTGACTGACAGAGGATGGACCATAAAGCAATACAGATGTTGCTAAAATTGACTTTAATATAGAAAGCATGGAACTAAGTTCTAACAAACTCTAAAACTGTTGTTAAGTTCAATGTTTCTGAAAAAAAAAACTCAAATTACTCTGTTTTTTTTTCTGATAGGGTTTAATACATACATACATACATACACACATATATGTATATGTGTGTATTAAATATATATATATATATATATAATTCATATGTACTATATGTATATATTTTTCTGAAATTGTTTTTTACTATCCATCAACAGGGTAATGAATTGTGCTTTTTAAAATAGTAATTATATTTATTCTGAAAATTTTACACATAGTATAGAATATATCTAAATCATATCTGTATCTTTCACCCCCCCCCCATACACACACTCTAACTTCTCCTTGTTCTCCCAACACATTTTCCTTCCAATTAATTTTCTATTTACAACCCACTGAGTACATCTAGTGCTACCCACATGTGATAGTGACAGTTTCATTTTTAATCTTAATATAATTACATAAAATAACTACACCTGAAAACTGTAAGCAATGCTAAGGTTCTTGTGACCATGATAAAATTTCTCCCATCTCAGAATCTTCTAATTTACTTAGTGAAGATTCTTTTAGCAGTTCGGGTTCTTAGAAACAAATTACGTTTTGAAAATCATTTTCAGCATGGTAGGGAGTGGGCAATGAAAGTCTGAAACCGAGAGAAAGTGATGCTTTTGATTGCAAGCTCTTGCAATAGCACATTCACAGTTCCTTCCTTTAACCTATTTAATGTGGTGGAAGAGCAAATGTTGTGACACCTTTTTTTTTTTTTTTTAAACTAGCAATGGCATGACAATATGTCATGAGTTCACAGGGTCATTTTGTTTGTTTTTCTAAGGGAAGTTCAGTCTCAGCAGAAGTTAGGTCCGGATTGCTTATGTAAGGCTGCCACCAAGGTATTACTCAGAGCTCCAGCCTCAGGTAGACTCCAGCTTTGTGTCTGGAGCCCTGCCCGACTCTATTCAAAGCAAAACCACCAAACAGGTGGGAGAAGTACAAGGTTGTCACAACCCAAGCTGATGAAAAACAAGCAAATGTCATATAGACAGCCATCTGGGTGACTTCAGAAGTGTGTGTTCCGGCACCAAACAGTCTAACCACTTCCTTCCACTTAATTTTTTAACTCCATTTTTTAAAGGTGCTTTCCTTCTTCCAGTGTACAATGGCATGTAATGTCAACAAAATGTTCTGGAACATTTCTGAAATGAGTTGCTTCAGGCACAACTTAGAAATGATTTACTGGAAATGATTGTATTATGAGGCCTCAAATTTTCACTTGTATTGCTGACATGGTCAATTTCATAAGGGCATCTTGATTACCGAGGACCACTAAGACCAGTTAGATCATTTTTCAGACCTCAGCTCAACTTCTTAGCCACCATATGAATAGTATCCATGACGTTTTTCCTTGAAGACATCATGGAGGCTAGATATTTACAATTTTCCTTACTCTGGCTGATGCTTTCCCAAGACTGTAGGCAAAGAGGCTTCTTGTCTTGTGTTTCTTCTCTGCCCAGAAGGTAACTCACTATTGGTCTTCTGTAACTGTCCTATTTTAACACATTTTACCAATTTTGTTTATTCTTTGATGCTTATTTGTTTCTTTCCTTAACATGTCTCATTTTCTCTTATTTTACCACCTATAGTATAAGCTGTATTCATTAAGGCATTTATGCAGCAAGCATTGGTTACATCTAACTGTGCCAAGCATTGTTCTTTATCCTTGTTGAACAATGAATAATAAAGGAACAGAACAAAGTTCCCCTGAAGTCATAGGGCTTACTTAAATCCTTGCTATGTCAATCTTTCTTCAATATAGCTAACACATGAGGCTCAAGTGCTTTAGAGAGAAACACAGTTAAATCAAGTAAGAAGGCTCTAGAGTGTTGGGTTATGAATCCAGAAATATATTTGCTATTAAATAGATTCAGAGAAGGCTTTAGAAAGAATGTGAAACTTGACCATGAGATGACTATTGACGCATTGACATATAGGTAGATATTAGGAGGACCATTCAGGACAGAGAAATCATTAACACATATTTAAATCAGAAGACAGGGTAGAGTAACCTAGAAGTAGGGACAGGCTAACTGTGGGATTGCAGGTGAACAAGGGAAGGAGATGGGATACAAAAGCTTGGAATCAATAGCCAAGAAGGCCATGTATAGAATTTACAGTAGCTGTCCCTTATGATTGCTGTGTATTTTCTGAACTCAGTATCCTTCAGCCTCCATGGTATCATGGTCAATTGTGGATACAATTATTTATTAGGAATACCAGAGATAAAAAATTGATAAATCTTATAGAACTTTTTAATAGTAAATTATCAATTGTTCCATTTTATTGTTAGTTGTGCTTATTTACACATTAACCTGTCTAATTTATAAACTAAACTTTATCATAGCTGTATATACATTAAAAATGTTATTCACTTAGGTTTCAATAACTTCTAGCATGCACTGGGAATCATGGTGTGGTGGTTTGAACATGCTCAGCCCACACTATTAGGAGGTAAGGCCTTGTTGGTGGAAGTGTGTCACTGTGGGGATGGACAATGAGACCAGCCTCCTAACCAAGTGAGAGCTAGTCTTCTCTTAGCAGCCTTCACTTTATAGATTCAAAATGAATATAGGAATTTGCTAGCTGTGAATACATGTAATCCAATTTCTAACTTAGGGAAATAGCTACAAAGTAATTTTTGGCTTTCATGATTGTATTAGTCGGGGTTCTCTGGAGTCACAGAACTTATGGAATGGTTCTATATGTTAAGGGAATTTATTGTAATGACTTATATAGTCTGTAGTCCAACTAACCCAACAAGGCCCAGCTGTAAATGGGAAGTCCAAGAATCTAGTAGCTGCTCAGTCCCTCAGGACTGGGTGTTTGAAATGGTCTTTTGTATAAGCTTGAATCCTGAAGAAGTAGGTCCCAACAGATGTGCTGGCAATTTAGTGCAAGCAGATGAAGAAGAGTGATCCTTCTTTCTTCCAGTGTCATTATGTAGACCCCCAGCAGAAGGTGTGCCCTAGATTAGAGGTGTGTACCACCATGCCTAGATTTGGGACTTGCTTGGTCTCAGGCTGGCCTCGAATTCAGAGATCTTCTTGTCTTTGTCTCCTGGGATTGAAGCCATGTACCACCTTGCTTTGGCCTAAACTTTTCATAGACACTGTGTCTCAAGTTCTTCATGTTAAGATCTGGGTCAGAAGCCTGAGTCTTCCATCTTCAAGATCTGGATCACAGGTGTGCCCTTCATTTCTGAATTATAGTTCATTCTATGTACAGTCAAATTGACAACCAGGATATAGCCATCACACTCGGAATATATTTCCTGCTCAGAATGGAGCCCTTGCTCTGAGAGAATCATTGAAGTGTATGGAGTAGACATGTGACCTGAATGATGTTTTGAAAGATACTTTGCCCTCTAAATCAGTGGTTCTCAATCTTCCTAATGCTGCAACCTTTGAATACATTTCTTCATGTTGTGGTGACCCCAAACCATAAAATTATTTTCCATTTTTGCTGCTACTTCATAACTATAATTTTGATACTGTCATGAATATGTGACCCCTGTGAAAAGGTTGTTCAGCTCTCAAAGGTATCATGACTGACAGGTTGAGAACTGTTGCTTTAATGAAGGATGAGCATAGAAGAGCAAGACAAGCTTCAGACTGTGATTGTTATTCTTTGCCGACATCTTAGATGGATTTGTGATTGTTGAGAAACACACCTCTGGTGTCTGTACATTGAAATTAGACTGAGAATGAAAGACTCACTCTGAATGTGGGCTGCAAAATCCCATGGGATAGAGTCCAGACTGAATTAAAATGTAAAAAGTAAAAATATGCTGGACCTAATATTAGTTTATCACAGATTTCTGAAATATATCAATAGGAGAACACCCCAGTGCTATACCAATGAGCCACCCTTGTCACCAAGCCTTCCTGTCCTGACAGACTCTCACCTCTGTCTGAACCAGAATAAGTTCTTCCTTCCTTAGCTTGTTTCTCATAAGTTCACAGTGATGAGAAAAGTACATATTATGCACTTTATATAGGAACATTATTGTACATTAGGCCCTTGACATACCAAACATAGTTTTTTAAAGAGTTAATATATGAATGAGCAAAATATGGAGGTTGGAGGGTGCAAGGTATTCTCACGAACAGGAAGCAAACAAGTACAAGTTATAGATGACCTTCACTTTTTAAGGAACCACACTGTACATTAGCATTTTACCTTGTGATTGCTTGTATGCAAATGTATGTGACTATACACACACAGAGCATATAGTGACTGCTTAATGATACTCTGTGTCTTTGAGATGCTTATTCAAATATTCTCAAAGTATTGAACTCATGGTTTAAAAATATATTCAATCTGTAACCCTGTAATGATCACCTAGCTCTCTAGACCTTCCCAACATACTTGGGTAGATTTGTTTGTTGTAAAAGTTAAATGTTAATATGTTTTAAACTAGGATCATGTCAGAGGAGAAGGTGTTCAAACTGTTCTAAGTGGTGCTTAACATTTTTAACTTCTTGTACTTATGAAAATTAAGCCACAACATTTATTTTGTGAAAAGTATTTACTATTTGCTTTCTGTGGGTACTTCTATTTCCTGGCAAGTGAAACATTTTAATTCTGCTTAGCTGAGCTCTGGTGCTTTTAATTCTAAACTTTGTGGAGAAGTCTGTTCTCACAAAACAAAGGTCATGGTTTCAATTCCCATTTAGGTATTCACTGGTTGTAAAAGAGGAAAAACACTTCCGCAGCCACAAATTCTTTCTCAGCCCTGTGAACTTACTTGCAAAAGTTTTGTGTAAAAGTTATGGCCAAGAGTGTGAATCTGGAAAGTCCTGTACAAACCCATCTGGGAAGAAAGGAAAGTACAGATGGCATATTGATAGTCAATTTGTCTACAAAAAGCAGCAGACATTTAAGATGTTCTATCTTTAAAGTGATGGTGTAGTTTCAAGATGATAAGTTTCAAGGTTGAATACTTTTAAGACTTGCGGAAATGACCTCATTAATCTAGTTATTCATAAAACACTTTCTGAAATTGTGTTTCTATCAGGCACTTTACGGCAATGTTGAGGAGAAAAACATGTTCATCTCTATTGTCAATTGTGAGAAGTCAAAAAAAAAAAAAAAAACTTAAGAGACAGAGGATGGGAAAGAGTACAGATTTGATTCTGCCGTACAGATTTGACATTACTGTCATAGGCATGAGCAAAAGCTATGAATACCTGCTTGAGAATGGGTTATCTGGCTTTCTACGATGGATACAGGGGTATGATACCCATGAGGCCCAGTCCCTTCCCAAAGAGCTAATACTGTTAACAGCTGCTAGAGTAGAGTCCGTATCATTTTCTCTAATGGTGTAAGCACCAGAGAACTATGTGGAAAGAAGAAAAAGACACTTGAGGAAGAAGAAGGAGGTAGACCAGGATAATAGGAAGAATGAAAGAAAGAATTATAAATGGTATAAATGTTATGTGAATGTATGTGTGTGTGTAGTATATATATATATATATATATATATATATATATATATATATGTGTGTGTGTGTGTGTGTGTGTGTGTGTGTGTGTGTGTAATATGGATATATATATGTATATATATATAAGCATTTTAGAAAAGATTTTAATGTTCACCTATTTAAACACACACATACATACAAAATACATAAGCAGATATGCAATATATCTGTATTAGTATTTCTTAGGGATTGGTAATCCCTCAATAAATTGTCAAAATAATTTCCACAGAAGGTAATAAAAACAGTGGGGTTGAAAAGTATTTAAAATCATCTGTTGAGAAACAGTAAGCAAGGCATTGTAATGGAGTGTGGTAGCTACAACAGCAGATGAAGTGCACAATCCGTGGCTGTGCATGTCAGGAACACTGAGGTTGAAATAGAGAGGAAAGTTGGGACAGCTTCCTGGGAGATGTCACACTGAGGCAGAAACACAAGAAGTGGCAAACAGGCACAGGCAGATTAGTGAAGAGTGTGTGTCCGAGTTAAAGCAGAAAAATAGCTCAGGACATGATTATGGTGATCAGATATAAACTTTCACAGAGGAAATCTGTATAAACTCCTAAGTTAGCTAGCTTGGCTAATTTACCTACTTATTTCATGAACCATACAGGCCACAGAGGAAATACAGATAAAGGAAGGTTGAGTCTATGTCATGTGCTTTTTTAACATGAAGTTCCTTTCCCTGTGTATAAGATCTCTCTTCCAATTGTCTGATACCATGGAAATAAACTCTCAGGCCTTTCTGCTAGGAAGATCTACTGCACTCTGATTTGCCTCCTAATCACACCAAAGCTGTAGAACAGCAACTCGGCTTTCTGGGGGAAAAAAATGTGCTCAACTAAGCAGCCTAGAGAGTATCCAAGTCGTTATATATTTACCTGATCAACTCCTCAGCCTGACAGGAAAGGACTTGCAGGCTAAAATATTAGTCTGAGAACATCCCAGTGCCCCATTCAGCCCAGAGTGGTGAGTCTCAGGGAAGCTGATTGGAGGTGGATATGAAGCACCCTCCACATGTAGTCAGACATACTTAGTGCCTAGTCTGCACTAGGCTCATCATTTAAGGTAGGACATGGCTAGGACAGACTAGATCTAAATACAACAAAATAAACCCAAAGAGGGTTATAGGCTAAACAATGGCTAGTACATGGAGGGATAAGAAGAGCAAATAACATGTGAGCAGAGACTTGAATGTCAGAGAAGCATCTACAGAAGCCCATTCAAATTTTTCCTTTAAGGCAATTGAAATAGTTAATGTGTGAGGTGATGCCTATGCTAATTATAACAGCTCGAACATTCCATGTTATATAGATATAAAAAATTTACCTAATAAATATACGTATATCTTGGTTACTGCAGTTGGTGAGTGAACCCAGAACCTCACACATGATAAACACGTGCTCTATCACTCAGTTACATCCCAGACAACATAAGTACAATTATGGTGTCCATTAACATCAAAATAAGAGCTAGAGTTGCTGCTTGGTAGAGAATGAGGAGAACCAACTTCTGAAGCTTTTCATAAGATACACACCCAGAGACCCACACACACAGACACACACACACAGACACACACACACACACATATAGTGGGTGAAAGGAAATCATGAATAAATATAGAGAAAAGAGTGCAGATGCACAAATGGGAGTGGATGCTCCTTTAGATGACTGTACTGTCCTGAACATAGCTCAGATTTTTGCCATCCATTGTTGAACAGCATGTGCTCAGAACCCCACTCAGAACCCCAGTACCTCCTTCAAACCATCAGGCAAAGGCTCCCAAGGCTCAGCGCTTGCTCCTCTGCACTGAGGCTGCTTTCATTTGGCTGGTGTCCATGGGTGTGCTGTTCGCTAACTTTTTCCAGTCATTTCTCTAAGTTTTTTTTTTTCCCCATATTTACAACTTCTAGAGAGAATCTAGATACCTGCACATCTCTTCTGTTTACTGGGCTAAGAATCGAAGTTTTATCTGCTTAGGAGGCAACCATGCAGAGGTTGCTGAACATCCACCCTGGGAACAAATTCTCTGTGTGGGATTCCCTCATCTGCACTTAGCCCTACAATCCTCGACAACATGACTGGACCTGCTCTGTCTTCACTCCCGGGAACATAAGAACAATGGCATTGCATCACGGGCTTCTATGAGGATTTAATGACACAATGCATGTAAAAGCACTTAACAAGATTTTTGTGTTTTGGACGTTATGTTAATGGCCTTAATTGAAATGTGAATTTCTGCTAAGGTATTTAAATCTCTCACCCCAATAAAATGCATTCCATTTTCTTGCTGTAGGTCGGATTTCTCTTCAAGTCTAATGGTTACATTCCCATGAACAGAAAAAGAGAGTAATGTAATCAACACGAAATATCTACTGGTTTTAGCTTCCGGAGATGCTATTTTCAACCTCTGAACAACTATTAATGCATTATTTCACCATTATCTATCTAATCAGGTCTAACCTTATAATGCAGTTTTATGTGTGTGTTTTACATACTCCATTAGGTTACATGCATCTAGGAAAGTGTTATTCCACAGAAATAGAATTTCAGATACATATTAGAATTGATTTGTATAACATTATTTAAACTGATCAAACAAAAAAGATATTACAAATGCATCATTTCATCATCATAAACAAATTATGATTCATTAATACATCTTTAGTGATGTAAGATTTCCCTTTTATAGCTAGCCATGTGTGTATAGTAGACACTACTCTTGACAACATAGTTTCTGACTACATTTTATTTCAGCAGTTCAGGGTTTAGAATAACACACAACAGATCACACTCCTTTTCAGAAGTACAATTTATGTTTGTTAATTATGGACAGTACAAAAAGCAGTTGCGATGGTTCACACCTGAACTCCTAACAGTTGGCATTTAAGCAAAGGGGTTTGTAGTTCAAGGTCATCCTCAGTTACCTAGGAATTTATGAAGACTACATGAGACACATAAAAAAAAATACAAAATCTGTATATGGAAAACATGTTGCTGAAGTTGAAAACAGAAAAGGTAAAAACAGAAAAAAAATTAGCTTTCTTTAAAAGTAAAAAATGAGAGCCGGGCGTGGTGGCGCACGCCTTTAATCCCAGCACTCGGGAGGCAGAGGCAGGCGGATTTCTGAGTTCGAGGCTAGCCTGGTCTACAAAGTGAGTTCCAGGACAGCCAGGGCTATACAGAGAAACCCTGTCTCGAAAAACCAAAAAAAAAAAAAAAAAAAAAAAAAAAAAAAAGTAAAAAATGTTTTCTTGCAAGACAGTAATAATGATATTTCAGCATTATTTTCCATCATTAATATATGTTAACTATACTCATACATGGAAAAAAGTTACTTATATAATAAAAAATTGTATATATTTTATGTGTTTGATTTTTCTAGAAAATAATTTAATGTGATTTTCTGACATGAGGCAGATTAGTAGATATGAATAACTTGTAAGATAAACATGCTGGAAACTGTTTTACTGATATTATTTTGATGCTATTGCCATGTTCAGAATGATTGGGCCTTCAAGTGCAGTCTGAAATGCATTCAGTGTTTTCATAAATGATGTCTCAGTAACTCAGATCATGACTCCAAAGATGAATGGCATTGTGCACACATTCTTTAACAAAATGCTATAAAGAACAACTCAAAGCACATTGCTCTAGTTAGAGAATCTAACATTGACAATAGCAGAAACCCTGATACATATTCTATCACTCTAGAATTGATCCTACCTACCCCTTCTTTATCAAATTTATTAATGTGTTTTCTATCCTACATTCATTTATTTGCAGAGTTCATTGTTAATTGGAAATTACAAAGAGGCAACAAAAGCTGTTACATAAAAAGTCTACTAACTTACCTTTGGCAATTTCAGTGGTAATTTGCAAACTGGAAACTGATAAAAAGTTTCATGAAGTGTTTGATCCAAGTTGGGGACAATCTTCTCTCTGGGTACTTTGTAAACTGTAATGCTACCTTTATAATGAGGGCAGCTATAATTCCCAAATTCATCCACCTCTTTGATGTGGAGTTCCAGCCTGGGTTTTCTTTGCAGGTGAAAAATGAGCTTGTAGTCTTTCTCATAATCCTTCCCATTGCCTAAAATGAAGATACACTTATCACCAGTAAGATAATTAGTTTGCTTTAATTTTCTAAAATCTCCGTGACATATCATTTATCAAATATTGCTAAAGTGTCTTGTGTGTTATCATTGCTTGTGAACATATAACATATAACAACCTAACAGCCTTAGCAAGTTACCATATATTACTAGAACTCCTCTTCTGTCATGGGGCCAAGTTTTTTTCTGCAAGCTTCCACATCTAATAGTTTTCCCTTTTATTCTTCCTGTTCATGGTTTTCTAACACAAAACATTTGAAAATATTCATTTTTCCAGTATTTAGAAAGTTAGCTTCACTCTCCAAGAATGATCTTTCCCCTTCCTCTGTGCTGTTCCTACCACAGTGTGCACTGCCATGGCCTCACAGAGGATATTCTAGTGCTCCATTCTCCTGTGACATGTGGTTGTTTAAGTAGAAATTAAAATTAAATTCAAGACCATTAAAAAAAATTCAACTTCTGGGCCTCCTAGATGGCTGAGCAGGTAAAGGTATTAGCCACCAAGCCTGAATATTTTAGTTTAATCCCCAGATTTCACATGGTAGAAGGAGAGAACAAATGCCTACAAGTTGTCTTCTGATCTCCACATAAACTCACTGGCACAAACACACACACACACACACACACACACACACACACAATAAATGGTTTAAATGTAGTTTAATAAATCAACATCTCAGTCACTCTGCACATACTTGATGTGCACATAAGTCCCCACATAAGTCTCATGATTTTCTTAGTTTCTTTTTTGTTTCTTGTTTGTTTGTTTGAGGCAAGGTTTTCCTGTGTAGCCTTGGACATCCTGGAAATTACTCTGTAGACCAGGTTTGCCTAGAACTCACAGGGATCCCCCTGTCTCTGCCTCCTAAATGTGTTATTAAAGATGTATATCACCACTGCCTGGTTAATGGTTTTCTTAGTCAAAAGCACAGAAATAAAAGATTCCCACAATTATAGAAAAAGACAGTGTTATTGTAGAACTTCCAAGTGAAACAGTTACTGGATTTGTTGAAATTATTAAGGAAATGTGGTAGATGCTCTTAAAACAAAGGCATAGATAAGCCTTGTTGAAAATAACAAAATTCTGTGAACAAGAATTTCACCTCTGTAGGTTTGTAGAGCCTCCTATTGAATAGTAGAAAGGATATTACTGCTTCCTCTGACACTGTATGCCTGTTTTCCAGTAGCAGAGCCTTAGGAAGCTCTGATGGAGCAGCTGAGCTTGTATGTTTGGACTGTAAAAGTCGAGAGTCATCTTCACCCTCCACCATTTGTCAGTATGGTGGATGTCTCTCCAGTGTTCACACTTGAAATTTTTTGAGGCCCTGCTATTCCTCATGTTTAAAGCCGGGGATTTATCACTTGCTTGCCATAATTACATTTTAAAAGACCTGATATAATATGAATAAAATAATTGTTCACAGACATGGTATATATCAAACGCTGAATAAATGACAGTGCAATAGCAAAGGAAAAGAAATAATTGGATTCTATTGCTATACTGCATCTATATGCAAACAAAAATAGTTAGGTTTGCAGTGAAACTTCAAACTGAAGTTCTACTCTCCAGGAATTCACAAAGCTGAAGACAGTTAGCTATCTCTCACACAATGAATACTTTCTGTTTCACCCAGAGGGAAGGATTCAGTGAAAGATGTAGAAGAGATTGCTGTTTCTCTTCTGTGACTGCTAAAAGGTATTTTGGTAAATTTCTAAACTGCAGTTAAAATCAGGAGGAGAATGGTTCTCAGTTGCAGAAAGGACTCAAGTAGACTCCGTTGTGTAAGATTGCATCTTGGCAATCTGGCTACTTGAGCAAAGCAGATTTCTAAAGAAAGAATGACTTATTTGGGGAGGGTTCTTAAAAGGGGTTTATACTAGCTATTTAATATGTTATTGAGTGATTAAAATGTCACCTAAATTTTAAATTCAAGTTTTCAGATCCTTTGAGTAACATCATTTTAGGTCTCTGTTTTGCACCCCAAAAACTATCAGAAGAAATGGCACAACTTTGCTCTCAGTAGACTTTCACTGAAGAAATCCCTTTTTGTCCCTTAAAACACATTATTTCCCCTTTCATATTTACAGTTACTGAAAAGTGATGATTAATATGCAGGATACAAAGCTGTGGAGATAACCCTACATTGGTTAAATTCAGATCTAGAATTTGTAAACCTATCATTGTCAAGCAACTCCTTTTAAACATTAGTAGTATATGTAATGGAACTAATGGAACCCTAATGCTACATCTGTAAATAAAATAGGGATACAATTCTTGAGGATTTACCAGTAACATATCAATGGTCTCAACTATAGCTTGGTATGCTATGTTTTAAAGTTGGCCTTATATTGTTGCTAATATAGAACACTATAGTTTGAGGGTCACCATTTTACAATAAAAAGAAACAAATGATTAAAAAGTATAAAGAAATAACACTGTTTTTTTCTTCCTTCTCTGACACATATAAAGGAGAAGTTGAAAGTGACTTATTTCTAACTGTGAGAAGGACAGCATTGGCTTGCTGACCTTTGGAGAAGTTTGCCCAGTCTCAAATATAAGACACATAGTACCTAGAAGAGAATTAAGACAATCGCTATTCCACAAATACTAGCCATTTCTTTTTAAAAAGTATTTATATTTTGTGAGTAACCAGAGGTTTCTTACAGTAATACATATTTTCTCAGAAATGATTGTTAAGCCTCTTTTATTGACATCATAGGAAGGAAGTACACATACATGAATGAGTGCTTTCACTAGAAAAAGCAAAGAGGAAGCAAAAGTACTAGCTATGAGGAACCAAAGGATCCTGAGAGAAACAGTGGCTCTGCATATTTCTAGGACTTTAACCCGCTATCCGCAACTTGTACCTCAAAGGTCTGTCAAGGCCTTACAGAAATGGCTCAGTTTCCCGAACTAGCTCCTTACCTGGTCTCTTCACTTCAACCCTCTCCTTGCAGTTTATTCCCTACTGAGTTATAGTGTAGCTTAACTCTTGTTACACCTGTATGAACCACCCATCTTTAATGAAATCTCAAGCACAGTCTTTGCAATGGCTCGACTGATCCATTCATCTCACACTATCTTTCGATGTGCCTTGTGGTCTTGCTTTCTTAGCTTTTGATGATCCTCAACAGAAAATTTCCATGAACTCATAATGCCTATGCCTATGACATACTTCCTGAGATGGATAGGGAATCTTCTACTTAATATCTATTCTGTGATTATTGTTTAAAACTATAACACTTCCCCATCTTTATGTTTCCTGATTTGGCTTTCTGCAGTGTCCTTTTTAGCAAGCATTATATTCCCTTAGTAACTTATTCTACCTTGTGTCTAGATGACAATAAGCATGATAGTGGATATATTTTCCTGAGTAGATAAAAGGATAATTAATTTAATATGCTACCCATGGACAAAGCAGAATCATTACCTCAGGCCAGAGGACATAAGACACTGAGAACCTATTAAACGCACACAGGCTTAAACAGAGCGTTTCTAAACATGAGGAGTAAGACAAAGGTATCATTTACATAAAACCATTTTTAAGAAATTGTTAGCACTTTCTGCATTTTCTTTGCCCTAAAAGAGGTTCTAAAGGGTCATGCAACAAAATATATAAGTGCTGTATTGACATCTCTAACAGCATTATAATGAAACCACATCCTATCTCTGTCCTGAAGAATGACAAATAAATGATAAAGATCAAGATAAACCAACATTCCTTTGATTTCATCTCAGGATGAGCACCAATGATTATGAATTATAAACCTTTATCAGAAGAGTCATTTGTGTGACATATCTCTAGGTCAAAGGACTTTGGGATTTTTTAAGGACAGTTGTCTAAATTCAACAATTAATGAATGAATTTATTCAGCATTAATTCATTTAATTATCCCAATTACTAGTACAGTGCTAGGGTTTTTCTTTTCATTTCTACTCATGGAATTTCTGCTCTCTGTCCTGTACCATCCTATGTACATTGTTGCATGGTTCACCTAACAAGACTACTCACTTCCACTGAGAATCTTGATAGAGAAACAGGCATGAAGTCAGTAAATAGAAAGTTTCATCTGTGGCAAGGGATACAAAAGAAAAGGTGAAGATCTGTGAAAATAAAATAAGACGGTAATAAAAATAAAGACTGGCATTAAAAAGAAGGAGGAGGAGGAGGAGGAGGAGGAGGAGAAGAAGAAGAAGAAGGAGGAGGAGGAGGAGGAGGAGGAGGAGGAGGAGGAGGAGGAGGAGGAATACTTCCTTGAACGTGATCATTAAGGAAATAAAGAAGTAGACATTAAACATGGGGACGAGATGGGGATAAGTCCAGCAGGCAGAGAATATCTGAACTTACTTCTATGAAGTGCTTAGGTTCTGATGAAGTGATATGTATAAACTTTTGTGTAAGACTCATATTCCTTCTAGATCTAGAAACTTCCAGTAGTATCCTGACACTTGTCTCTGGCCTGTCTCAGTTTCCTGGAGTAAAGATGAGATCATCTCCAGTCCTCATAGACAACACAGCATATATGATGCCAGTCTTTAGGCTGTCTTAAGTTACCGAATGATACTGGGCTCCAGTAAGGACAACAGGTCTACCTCCTATTAGGACAGCAGCTCAGCCCTGTTTACAACAGTAGGTAAGCATACCTGTCACTTTGGTATTATGAGAAAATCATTTGTAGTATTTATTTGGGAGGAGTATATCTAGATTCTGACTATCTCTCTAGAGAGAGCTTTCCTTGGGTTTACACTGTGGTTTCTGTTTCAAAACATAAGTAGGAAGACAACTTTCCCACCCTTACTTTCTCTTCTCCTCCAGTGACTGAGATGCTGTATGTAAAAGTAGAAGAAACACTTTAGATTGAAAGATATTGGATAATAATTGATCTCACTTATCCCTTTAAGGGCCAGGACTGACTTCAAATCTCCTTTAATATGGAAACTACAAAGACCATATAAATCTTGGAGTCATTTTCTAAATGAGCAATTAAATGATATGCATATTGATTTATAAATAGACAGAGAGTATTACATCAAGTCAAGTGCATAGCAATATTCCTGATCCAGAAATCCCCATAAAATCTACCCTTAATTCTCCCTCTTACCTCACCATTATATGTACACTTTTGACATTCTACTTTACTTGAAGAAGGAAATAGAAGTAGGAAGTCATTGGTGAAAAAGAATGTCCAGATAACAATTCCACCAAAGAATTTTAGTTCTTTCTCACTCTCTCACTATCTCTTACTCTTCTTTTTTATTCTTTTCATCTATTTCTTCACTCTCATGCACCTTTTTCACTCCCTACCTCTCATTACTCCCTCATCCCTAACCCTTTCCAGGTCTACCATCTATCCTTGTTCTTCAGCATGCCAATTCCTCATTCATTTACTCTGCAGTCATTGGAAGCTGTAAGCTCTCAGGCTCAGAGAACATCAGGCAATGAAGACATGCTCATTGTCACATCAAATTTCATTGTTGTGGAGACTTTCTCCTGAGATTATGACTGAAACTCAAATCTAGAAGTCAATAATTTCTCATTTTAATGCCATTTAAAATGGAACAAAAGTAACACTGGGTAAATGTGGGAATGGAAAGTCTACAGGGTGTATCACCCACAACAAATGTCCTTAAGCTTCTTCTTTACCACAAACCACTTTCCAAATGCAGAATATACTTAAAGATATGTAAAATAAGGCCAAGCATGGTGGCCCACTCCTTTAATCCCAGTACCCAGGAGGCAGAGGCAGGGGGATCTCTGTGAGTTCAAGGCAAGCCTGGTCTACAAATTCAATTCAGGACAGACTTGTTACCCAGAGAATCCCCATCTCAAAGAACAAAACAGCAAAAAAACTGTAAAATTACATGCATGTGTATGTGATTTATAATAAGGAATTACATGCCAAACTTCGAATTATATCTCTTGAAAGTTCAATGACCCATGATATACTCTGTGAAGTCAGTATTAGGTACAATGGAGGGTAATATAATTCAATCATAAGAGTAACAAACAGTTGCTACTGGGTGGGATCACTTTCATAAAAACATAAAACTTTAAAAATATGTCAGAAACACACAATGTACTTCACATACTTAACAGCATGACCTAGCAACCCAATGTACCATAGGATAATGGTTCTTTCCCCCTCAAGACTAGATGGCCAACTTGGAGCTGTGACATCACAGAAAGAATCATTCCTGAAACCACTAAGCTGAATAAAGATCAAACCTCAGAATGTTCCTCTTCTCCTTGAATGTGTACCACTTTTGTATACCATAAATCCAACGATTCTATATCAAGTCATCATAAGTGAGGAGCCATCTGTCACATGATATATTTATCCAGTGATTACTATTATTGTGTGGAAACACATTCATATTACTGAGTGGAAAGCTAAGAGGTTGTCATGAAGAAGAGGAGATGTTAGCCTGAACTCAGGAAGCAATCATAGAGAAGACTAGTCCCAAACTAATATCACCTGAAATCATTGCATAAAAACACACACAGCCCTGTGCAGAGAAAAGTGCCTAAAAGGATTAGTCTCTGAATGTTTCTCTAAATTCTAAGGAAGTCATTTTTTTTTACTAATACAAGTTTGGGGTGTTGCAACTAAAATGTGTGGCTTAAAGTCTGTAGAATAGGTAAGAATATTTCCTCATACTCACTTGAACCAAATATGTTTCCAGTAAACCTCAAAAGAAGTTGTTCTCCTTCTCTTACTTGGAATTGTCTAGATGATTCTGGAAGTCCTCCAAACCCTTCTGAGCGCAAGCTCTTCAACACCAGACTTAACTCCTTAGAAGGCACCACTAAAATAACCACCCGATGTGGATTGTCCTTCTGGTGTGACAGTACAATGCAGGCAGTGGTACTGAGAGAGGCTTCCTCTAACGACTTGACAAAAGAAACCAAGTGGCTATTGTCCACTGGGGAAGACAGGTGGAGTACTATAAATCTGTGCAAAGGGAAAGAGGAAGGGAATAAAGCATTGAAACACCACAGCCCCAAGGAAAAAGGTATTTTTATTAACTTTAACTTAAAGCAAACTTTCTGATGGCCAACTAGTTACATTAATAAAGTACTTTAGTAAAACCTTGGCAGTCAAGAAAGCAGTTCAGATCAGTTAAGTCCTTTGTTATCTTTATCTGTCTTTTTGTCTGTGTGTTTTATATGCATATGTTTCTGTGGGTGTATACATCTGTAAGTTTGAATGTGTGGGCACATGTGTGTGCATGCATGGGGAAAAAAGAGATCAATGTTAGATGTTAGCTCTCTCCATCCTCCTCCTCCTTATTATTTGAGACAGAATGTCTCAATGAACCTAGAGAGTTCATCGTGTTCCCTAGGCTAGCTGGACAATGAGTTCCAGAGATCTGCCTGTCTCTTTTCTCAGTACTGGACTTGCATATGTTAACCATCATGCTTAGGCTCTTGAATGTTGGGGAACTAAACTGAGATCCTCTGTTTGTATGGCAGGGACTTTACTGACTGAGATCTCTCCCTAAGTCTCAAGTTAAATTCCAAAACGTGCTTTTGGTGATTGTTTTGTGGTTTCTCCTTGCTGTGTAGCCCAGCCTCCCCTGAACTCACAACAGTCCTTCCTCAGCCTTCTACCTGAGCTTACAAGTGTGCACTACCAAATCTCCTTCTAAAACATATCCTTAAAGTAATCATCCTGTCTCAGCTGAACTCTGAATGTGCCCCATATATTTTAATTATAGAATCATGCACCCCATAGCATTTCAATGAGTGACTGAAAGCATATATGTGGGTGGTCCTATAAGAATATAATGCTGTAGTCTTCACCACAGGACAAGCATATAATCCACACATTTAAAGTGATGTTGGTATGAGAAATCTACTGCCCTGCCAACTGTATGAAATTATGGCACATATTCACTATATGATACTTGATGATAACAATAAACAGCTGTGTTACTGTCTTTTGTATTTAGTACAATGTATTTTTATCATTAATTTAGGGAATACTCCATCAACATAAGTGTGCCATGCAGAAGGGATCTAGAAGAAGGCACTGCAATCATAGAAGAGGACTGTTCCTGCTATGTTGTTGGTCTTAAAGAACTTCTTGTGGGTATGAAGGTAAAAGTATTATTGTGATTCTGGTGTGTGTGAACATAGAATAATGTGCTTTGGGTCTCGGACTTTAACAACAACTACAAAATTAAATTAAATTAATTCACATGGGTTAGTTTTAATCTATAACTCTAGGACTCAGGAGGTAGTGGTAGGAAGATTGCCATGAACTTCAGGCCAGCCTTGTCTAAATAGAAAGTTCCAGGATATCCAGTGCTATCTTGTAAGTTCCTGTCTCAAACAATATGAAATACATAAATTAATACAAATTTTAAATGAAAATGTTCAGAGAATAAATGTAAATGTGGGTGCATTGAAATATTCCTATAGTTAGGATTCCTTTGCTGAGGACCCAAATTAGGTCCTTAGCACCAATGTCAGGCTGCTCAAAACCACCAATACCCTCAGCCCTAAGAAATCGCACACCCTCTTCTAAACTTCATAGGTCCCTCCATTCTTAGAAAAGGAAAGAAAAGAAAAAAAAAGGAAAAGAATAGAGAAGAAAAGAAAAGGGAAACAGTTTGATATAGCCAAACAAATCTGTTTTAATTTTTGCTACAAATGTTACAAAATTTAAAATTTTTAGACTTATGAAACTCTAATAGTAAGCAATGTTGTTTATGATTGAAGGAGATGTAATAAATTCATCCTCACCAATGACATGGTATTTATAAAGCTTACACAGAGATCTACTGCAACATCCTAAGCTTTCAGAATCAGCGGTCAATAATTTACCCATAACCTGCAAACTCAATTCCTGGTAAATGAACACTATGGATATATATTTTAAAAACATATTTGATGCTATATTTTTGCTATGCTGGTATATATTTTTGTTTACCAGCTTCTGTATGCTTATATACACTGGTTATAATTTCATATGGTGTTTGTTTCATATGCTAAAAGTTTGCTGAAAATGAACCTAGATCCATAAGTTTCAACCAGACCCTCTTGGGTGTTTTCAGGGAATGCCCCAATGGTTTGTGTGGGAATGCTCCTTGCTTGACTATGCACTTACAAAGATTCATAATTTTCGTGATTCCAGCATTGAACAGAGTATGGCTGTAGAATAGTGTTGCTTCAAAATACCATCTAGAGACTGCCATATCCCGGGATTCATCCCATAATCAGCTTCCAAATGCTGACACCATTGCATACACTAGCAAGATTTTGCTGAAAGGATCCAGATATAGCTGTCTCTTGTGAGACTAGGCCGTAGCCTAGCAAACACAGAAGTGGATGCTCACAGTCAGCTAGTGGATGGATCACAGGGCCCCCAATGGAGGAGCTAGAGAAAGTACCCAAGGAGCTAAAGGGATCTGCAACCCTATAGGTGGAACAACATTATGAACTAACCAGTACCCTGGAGCTCTTGACTCTAGCTGCATATGTATCAAAAGATGGCCTAGTTGGCCATCACTGGAAAGAGAGGCCCATTGGACTTGCAAACTTTATATGCCCCAGTACAGGGGAACGCCAGGGCCCAAAAGTGGGAGTGGGTGGGTAGGGGAGTCGGGGGGGAGGGTAGGGGGTACTTTTGGGATAGCATTGGAAATTTAAATGAGGAAAATACCTAATTAAAAAAAATTTACAATAAGAGAAAAAAATAAAACACAAGCAAACTATGCTCAAAAAATCCATTCATGAAACACAAGTGGGAATGAAATATTCATCTCCATTCTGTGACATGAGAGATTTTACAGTGGATCTTGTTTGGGGTTAAATTTTGTTCAACCCTAAACACCATCCTCCCATACTACCTTTTATGTCCCTACAGAGGTATATAAATTTAGGTCACTAGATGACCCAAATTCAATATCACTAGTGTTATTCCAAAGAGTATTTGGAATAAAAAGGAGCACATGCATTGTATGAGGAGTGTTCTAGAACTGTAAGATAATAGCTCAATTTGTGACATTTTGTTACAACACTCCACAAAACTGATACAGACTTAGATTGCAGAACTGGGCAAGTTAACCCTTGATCATTCTCCAGTGAATAGACTCGCTTATCCAGAGCAGTCTTCCTACAAACAAGGACTGCCAGGTTGAACCATCAAAGCCATCTACTGTGGTATACCATAGCTTCCCTGAGGCACCAGGCTGGGGAAAATCCAAGAGAAACCAGCTTTTCCACTGTCTTCCCTAGATCCTTCTGCTTCTTTAATTTGCTCAAGGGATTTTTTGCTAAGAGGCCTCCCTCCCTCATTCACACTCTCATCTCATCTCACACTGTGTTTGTGCAGAATTTGACTCAGGAAAATCATAGAGTGAAGGTTGTCATTATGAAATGAAGCCTATCTTTAGACACGGGATTGTCTTTCTTCACGAGTATCTACATCTCATGTCCCTTAAACTGTCCAACATGCTCCTTTAATGGGCTGTCTAGAGAACATGGAAATGAGGACATTAAGTGAAGGAATTGAAATAACAAATTCAGTTTATATCCAAATAGTTATGAGATGAGCATAATAAGAACAGTTAATTACACTCCTGTAGTATTTAAGAAATGAAGGTGCTGTTCTGAAACTATTTTGGGGTTAAGAGAAACCTATAAAAATAAACTGATGTTGCAAGGTGTTTTGAAAGCCCTACTTAAGCTATCCTGAGCAATCCTGCAATCAGAGGAACCATGTCAATTGTGGTTTGCATTTCTAAGTACACCCTTAAAACAGCTTATATTTCTATCTGAGTAATAAAAATATAATCTTATGATTCTGTTCCTACACATTAATTACATTGCTGTAAAAGAGAGACATCACCACTGATTGTTTCCTATGGTCTTACCTCTCTAAGTGTTCACATAATTCAAATGATACCAAGCCATTCTGGACAGTTCTCACCACAACATCATCAATCCCAAACCAACAACTGTCTCTGCTCCTGAATCCTAGTAATTTTAAAGTTTCACATGCATTGTTACCAGGTTTTCTGAGAGATGTACTTTTGGACCTATAAAATCAAACAGAAGTGGATAAAATTTGCATAGCAAATATCACATTTAACTTTTCATGAAATAACTAACCCAATAATAATTTATCATATATATATAAGCTATCATATATATAAGCTAATAAATATCTATATAATGTATTACTAATTATCCCTGATATCAAGAATAGAAAGATGAAATTACTATAGCCTTTGCTTCTAGAAATATCTACAAACTATCATAGTAATATCTGTTTATAGCATGGGGTGGTCTGGGTGGTACTAAATGGAACAGGTGATTTAGAAGCAATAACAGTACTCAAGGATATTTACAGAGCAAAAACACCAATAGGATAGATTTCAAGAATTAAGTACATTTTACTCCTGACAAAAAGAAGTTTAAATGAACACTCAGAAGCATAATGAATACAAAGATGCCTTAAGGATACTCCTGAAAGATGGTGCAGAATGTTAGGTAGAGCTATAACCAACACCATCTTATCTCCTTACTGTTTCTGCCTCTTATAAACAAGTGACCATGCATTAGGTGTTTTATTACTATATATCTCAATTTCACTGATTATCACATTAAAATAATATTACCTTTATTATAGAATTAAGTCTGTTAACAGTGTGAGGATTCATTGAGAGTGTGAGTAGTATCAGTATTTCCATACCAATTCTTATGGCAAAAGATAACAAATATGCTGTGTTTTCCTGCTTATATGTCCAATCCAAAGTCTGGGAGCTGTATATACCATGTGATACTGCTGTTTGCCTACTAAAGCTCATTCCACAGAAGAGTTTCTAAGAACCCACCAGTATGGTCTCCATTCTTTGGAATTTTCTTTGGAATTTGGTTATGTAGGAGTTCAAAGACTGACTTATCTCTTTTGTTTGCTTGTAAAGCTTTAGACTATGGAAATTAATTAAGGGTGTGCTTAGTTAAGAGGAAAATCTAGATTTAAAGTGGGAAAGAAAAAAATCAATGTGAAAGAGATAATGAAGTCTTCGGAGACTAAATTTGAGGTATTTCAGTGAGCTTTCTTCTTGGATTCATTTAAGTAGCATCTGTTCTTCACAACCAAGAGCAAAATGCCTTTGATACTGAACATCTTTTGGGAAAAACATCCTGCGACTTGCTAGGGTACAGAAATGATCTACCTACTAGGGAATCAAGATCTAGCTCTGTCTCTTTCTCTGTCTCTCTCTATCTCTGTCTCTCTGTCTCTCTGTCTGTCTCACTCTCATTTTCTTTTCATATCCATGCATTTGTGTTATGTTTTGTGAGTGATGGGAGAAGGGTTAGATAGAGTTTATCTAAACCTAAAGTATTATTTTGGAAAACTTCTATTGGTATTTCATGGAATCGGGGAGAATAAAAGCATGATTTAAGAAAATTAGCTTTTAAATGTTAAGTTATAGTTACAGATGTGGTAAAAATTTTAATCCTGAAGTTAGAAAGCAATTTAGACAGGAAGATATACTCACACTGAATCATAATATTGGTCATTTACTAAAATTCAACTTCTCTAAATATAATGTTGATCCTCCCTGACCCCATCCATGGTAGTAACTATTCACTTTTTTCTGCCAATGTTTTCTGTGAGGTTGTGACATGTCAGGGAAACCCATACTCCACAACTCAAGACAGACAATAATTTAACTCAGCCAAATATGCATCTGGCATCCATGAGCAGTGGCACCTAAAACAGTGGCTAACCCTTTGTTCTGAGTATAAAATGAGGTTGCATGTCTCTCCCACTGTAGTTGAGTGGGACCATGATTAATTGGAAATGAAAGAGAGATTTGTCACTTTGAAGTCATGAAAGCCATTGCTATTGGGTCTACCTGAAGTTGCTCTACAGCTATGATGGCAACCAGAAAATGTTTTGTTTCCTAACTACACACACAAGAAGTGAGAAGTAGCCTTTGATAGTCATGAAGTAAGGTAGAAGAATTTGTTATAAACCCTTTTGGTTTTGAGAGTTTGTTATCTTTTCATTTAACATAGGCTGATCTGTCCTGTTATTCCTTCTGGGTCCTGTTATGAGTTTCTGACAGATTTGGAATGGAAGTTCAGTTCTAGGCATCTATGTGTATAAATGAAGGGAGTATTCCTACTTTCCTCTAAAAATCGGATTTATGAAGACATAGTGGATAGCATCTGGATTAGGTAAAATATGCCAGCAAATATAATTGATGCAAGGAAGAACACAAATCAGAGACATAAACCCACCCTAGGCTTTATTCCTAGTTCAAGAAAATAAAACATACATACATACATACATACATACATACATACACACAGTTACAGCACTTTTTGCTTAAAGAGGTTTTGTTTGCTTTTCTGTCACCTAAAAATTATCCTTAATAATCAAGGCATGTGCCTGTAATTTTAGCACACGTGAAACTGAGACAGGAGGAGAATTGAGAATGTGAGGCCAGCATGGGCTGAGCAGGTGCCAGAAGAACTATATAAAGAGTTCATCTCAAAACACAAGAAGAAAAGTTCTGAACTATCGAACAGAATGTACAGTAATTGACACAACTTATCTTTAAGTCCAATCATCTCATGAGATATCCATATCTCCTGGAAATAAGAGCACTCTAACTGGACTTTGCCATGCTTATGCACTATTAGTGAACTTTGACAAATAATGTTGCCCAGCAATGAGTAGTAGCTGGTCAATATCTAAAAATGACAACATCTTGATGTTATGACAATTATACAAAGTAAGATAGACCAAGGCTGGGAATCTCTTCATCTAATATGATATGGAGGAGCATGAGAAAAGGAGTTCAAACCCTTAGCACGATTGAAATGCCAGGTGGGTAGGTGTGCCTGCCCTTTTGTAACCCCACTGGTTAGGATATGGACATGAGAAATCCTTGAAACAAATGTAGGCAGACGAGTTGAACTCATCTGATCTGCATTCAGGAGAGACCTTGTCACTTTAATAAGGTGAAGCACGATTGAAGAAGATATTCCACATAAACCCTATTCCACACACATGATTACATGCATGCAGGCTCTCACACATGCACACACAAACAATTAAAATAAAAGAAATATAGTACATCTTTTTTTATTTGATTTTTTTGAAGCTTTACTAAGTACTATTGCTCACAGTTTGAATTCCAATGCATACTTTAAAGGATAATTATTTACATGTAATTAATAGCTTGTGTTATTTTTAATTTTTCATTTTTATTGGATATTTTCTTTATGTACAGTTCAAATGTTTCCCCTTTCTAGGTCTCCCCTTCTGAAACCTCCTATCGTATGCCCCCTGCCTCTATGAGAGTGCTTTTGAACTCAGCCACCCAAACCCATCTTCCTGCCCTGGCATTCTCCTCTCCTGGGGCATCGAACACTATCAGGCCCAAGGGCCTCCTCCCACTGATGTCCAACAAGGCCAACCTCTGTCACACTTGCAGGCAGAGCCATGGGTCCCTCCATGTGTACGCTTTGGTTGGTGATCCAGTCCCAGGGAGCTCCAGGGAGTCTGACTGTTTGACACTTTTGCTCCCTCCATGGGTCTGCAAATCCCCTCAGCTCCTTCAGTCCCTTCTCCAACTCTTCCATCTGGGACCCCACGCTCAGTCCAATGGTTGGCTGCAAGCATCCTCTCTGTATTTGTCAGGTTCTGGAAGAGCCTTTCATGAGACAGCCATGTCAGGATCCTGTCAGCAAACATTTCCCAGCATCCACAATAGCTTCCAAGTAGGCTTGATGACTGTATATGGGATGGATCCCAAGGTGCGGAAATCTCTGGATGGCCTTTTCTTCGATCTCTGCTCCGAACATTGTCTCCATATTTCCTCCTGTGAGTATTTTGTTCCCTCTTCTAAGAAGCATTGAAGCATCCACACTTCGGTGTTTCTTTTCTTATGCTTCATATGATCTGTGAATTGGATCTTGGGTATTCTGAATTTTTGGACTAATATCCAATTACCAGTGAGTACACACCACGTGTGTTCTTTTGTGACTGAGTTACCTCATTCAGCATGATATTTTCAAGTTCCATTCATGTGGCTGTGAAGTTCATGAAGTCATTGTTTTTAATAGCTGAGTAGTATTTCATTATGTAAATGTACTACATTTTCTGTATCCATTCCTCTGATAAGGTACATCTGGGTTGTTTCCAGCCTCTGGCTATTATAAATATGACTACTATGAACATAAAGGAGCATGTATCCTTATTATATGTTGGAGCATCTTCTGGGTCTATGTCCAGGAGTGGTATAGCTGGATCCTCAGGTAGTACTATATCCAGTTTTCTGAGAAACCACCAGACTGATTTCTAAAGTAATTGTACCAGCTTGCAATCTCACCAGCAATGGAGGAGTGTTCCTCTTTCTCTGCATCCTCACTAGCATCTGCTGTCACCGAAGTTTTTGATCTTAGCCATTCTGACTGGTGTGAGGTGGAATTTCAGTGTTGTTTTGTTTTGCATTTCCCTGATAACTAAGGATGTTCCATATTTCTTTAGGTGCTCTTCAGCCATTCAAGTTTCCTCAGTTGAGAATTCTCGGTTTATTTCTGTTCCTCGTTTTTTTTGTTTGTTTGTTTGGTTGGTTGGTTTGGTTTGTTTTTGTTTTTTGAGTTCTTTTTTTTTTTTGCATTTTTTCTTTCATTTTTTTAATTAGGTATTTTCTTATTTTACATTTCAAATGCTATCCCAAAAGTCCCCCATACCCTCCCCGCCCAACTCCCCTACCCACCCACTCCCACTTCTTGGCCCTGGTGTTCCCCTGTACTGAGGCATGTAAAGTTTGCAAGACCAAGGGGTCTCTCTTCCCAATGATGGCGGACTAGGCCATCTTCTGCTACATATGCAGCTAGAGACAGAGCTCTGGGTGTACTGGTTAGTTCATATTGTTGTTCCTCCAATAGGGTTGCAGATCCCTTTAGCTCCTTGTGTACTTTCTCTAGGTCCTTCATTGGGGGCCTTGTGTTCCATCCAATAGCTGACTATGAGCATCCACTTCTGTGTTTGCCAGGCACCGGCATAGCCTCACAAGAGACAGCTATATCAGGGTCCTTTCAGCAAAATCTTGCTGGCATATGCAATGGTGTCTGCATTTGGAGGCTGATTATGGGATGGATCCCCTGGTGGGGCAGTCTCTAGATGGTCCATCCTTTTGTCTCAGCTCCAAACTTTGTCTCTGTAACTCCTTCCATGGGTGTTTTGTTCCCAATTCTAAGAAGGGGCAAAGTAAGGACACATGCTCCACTATGTTCATATCAACCTTATTTATAATAACTAGAAGCTGGAAAGAACCCAGATGCCCCTCAACAGAGGAATGGATACAGAAAATGTGGTACATTTACACAATGGAGTACTATTTAGCTCTTAAAAAGAATGAATTTATGAAATTCCTAGGCAAATGGATGGACCTGGAGCGTATCATTCTGAGTGAGGTAACCCAATCACAAAGGAACTCACACAATATGTACTCACTGATAAGTGGATATTAGCCCAGAAACTTAGAATACCCAAGATACAAGTTGCAAAACACATGAAACTCAAGAAGAACGAACACCAAAGAAGTGTGTTCCTCATATTTTAATAGGGTTATTTGGTTCTCTGGAGTCTAACTTCTTGAGTTCTTTGTATATATTGGGTATTAGCCCTCTTTCGGATTGGTAAAGATATTTTCCAAATCTGATGTTAATGTTTGTTTTTTCTGCTGACAGTGTCCTTTTCTTTACAGAAACTTTGCAATTTTATGAAGTCCCATTTGTTGATTTTTTTTATCTTAGAACATAAGACATTGGTGTTCTGTTTAGGAAAATTTCCCCTGTGCACATGTGTTTGAGGCTTTGCCCACTTTCTCTTCTATTAAATTCAGCGTATCTGGTTTTATGTGGAAGTCCTTCATCCACTTGGTCTTGAGCTTTGTACAGAGAGATAAGAATGGATCAATTTCATAAGGTGTTGTGAAGGAGTTATATTGTTTTTGAATGAAGTGTTCTATACATATCTATTGAAACCATTTGGTCCATAACTTCTGTTAGTTTCACTGTGTCTGTATTTAGTTTGTGTTCCCATGATCTGTCCGCTAATTAAAGTGGGCTGTTGAAGTCTCCCACTCTTATTGTGTGAGGTGCAATGTGTGCTTGGAGCTTTGGTAAAATTCCTTTTATATATGTGGGTACCCTTGCATTTGGAGTATAGATGATCAGAATTGAGAGTTCTTCTTGGTAGATTTTTCCTTTGATGAGTATGAAGTAACCTTCCTTATCCTTTCTGATAACCTTCGGTTGAAAATTGATTTTATTAGTTCTTATAATGGCTACTCCAGCTTGTTTCTTGGGACTATTTGCTTGGAAAATTGTTTTCCAGCCCTTTACTCTGAGATAGTATCTGTCTTTGACACTAAGGTGCATTTCCTGTATGCAGCAAAATGCTGGGTCCCGTTTAAGCATCCAATCTGTTAGTTTACGTCTTTGTATTGGAGAATTGAGTCCATTGATGTTAAGAGATATTTAGGAATGGTGATTGTTGCTTCCTGTTATTTTTATGTTTGTGTGGCTACTTGCTTTTGGGTTTGTTGAAAGAAGATTATTTTCTTGTTTTTTCTATGGTGTAGTTTCCCTCCTTGTGTTGGCATTTTCCATCTGTTATCCTTTGTAGGGCTGGATTTTTGGAGAGATGTTGTGTAAATTTGTTTTTGTCATGGGATTTCATTGTTTCTCCACCTATGGTAATTGAGAGTTTTGCCTGGGCTGGCATTTGTGTTCTCTTAGGATCTGTATGAGATCTACCCAGAATCTTCTAGTTTTCATAGGCTCTGGTGAGATCTGGTGTAATTCTCATAGGTCTGATTTATATGTTACTTGACCATTTTCCCTTACTGCTTTTAATATTCTTTCTTTGCTTTGTGCATTTGGTGTCTTAATTATTATGTGATAGGAAGAATTTTTTTTTTCTGGTCCAATCTATTTGGAGTTCTGTAGGCTACTTGTATGTTTAGAGGCATCTCTTTCTTTAGGTTAAGGAGTTTTCTTTTGTAATTCTGGTAAAGATTTTTGCTGACACTGTTAAGTTGGGAATCTTCATCCTCTTCTATTCCTATTATCCTTAGGTTTGGTCTGCTCATTGTGTCCTGGATTTCCTGGATGTTTTGGGTTAGGAGCTTTTGCCTTTTGTATTTTCTTTGACTGTTGTGTCAATGTTTTCTATGATATCTTCTGCACCTGAGTACTCCTGGGAGACCTGTTCTCTCCAGGAGGAATTTGGGGTATGGAGAGCTGTGGCACAGGGTCAGCTCCAGAGTGCAGATGGAAATCAGAAGGATCCTGTCCCAGGCTGCTCCTGTTTCCTGAGGGTTCTGGGAGGGTCCTTTGGAGCAGAAGTAGTGGCCTTACCTGTGCTCACAGGCATGTCCACACTCCTGGGAGACCAGCTCTCTCCTGGCAGTATTTGGGTATAGAGCATGGTGGAATGGGATCAGACGGAAACCAGAAGGCAATATAGTACTTCTTTATAGAAATTGTTTATTTAAAAAAATGTTCATTTCCTCCCCAAATAGCACCAGATTCTTTGATGATGCTCACTAAAATAAATATGCTATTGATCTCTAAGGAAAAAAAATGTGCTTCAAGCAATTACATCATCAAATTCTCATAGCACATTTTACTTTCAGAACATTCCTTTTGTGATATACATAATACATAGGACTTTAAATGTGAATGTCTTTAACATCTTAGGATTAAGCTTTTCTCAGAAAACTAATTTATATTAAAGTACTCGTTTTTACATAGCATTTCTTCACTCAAAGCCAATTCAGCTTATAAATTATGTATGCTGACGATGGACCTGGTTTCAAACAGAAGTGCTCCCTCCCTGCTTTTTGTCAGCTTAATACATGTCACAGTTACCCAGGAAGAGAATGGTTCATTCAGTTGTGAAATTTGCTTCATCATATTGTCTGTAGGAAAGTCTGTAAAGCATTTTCTTGAATCATGGTTCATGTGGGACAGGCCACTTTGAGTGGTGCCACCCTTCTGTACATGGTCCTGGGTTGTATAAAAATCAGGCTGATCAGGCATTCCTACATGGTCTCTATTTCAGCTCCTGCCCAGACTTCCTTCATTAATGATGAACAGTGATGTAGAAGTATAAGCCAGATATACCCTTTCCTTCCCTAGTTGATTTGTTCACAGTGGACATCTCAACAATAAAAACCCTAAGACAGAAAGTTAATGGACAGGGAAGATATACATAGTCATACTAGCTAGGCTATATAGCATACTGATTTCCAGTAGTCTGTTCTCTACATAGTTTTTTTTTGTTTGTTTTTGTTTTTTTAAATTGGTGACTCTTTACTGGGTCAAATTTTGTACAATGTATAATGTTTGTACAAGTATAATGTTTGTTACCAATATAATCACCTTGGGGTTTCAACTCAAATGATTTTTTTTCCTATTTTATATGCAGTGGTTTTTTGCATGTATGTGTTACTGTGTGAAAATGTCAGACCTAGGAGTTACAGACAGTTGTGAGATGCCAAGTGGGAGCTGAGAATTAGAATTGAACCTGGGCCCTCAGGAAGAAGAGTCACTGTCCTTATCTGCTGAACCATTCAGAGAAAAGTATTTTTCTTGGTTCAACTATCTTGCTAAAATTATCAAGTCATAAACTTTTAGAAGTCTTGCTTAAATGACATTGTTCTTAGTCCCAATTACACTCATCACAGACTCCATTACCTAATCTACTGTGTGTCTTGGATGTGTGTCTACTTGTGACAGCTGAGGGTCTTACATAAACTGTCAATATTAGCACATCCAACAGCTCATGCCACTGTTCCAAAAGTAATTGCTGAAAATATCGGCATACTCTTCAATGTTAAGCTCATATTTAAGTCAGTTTCTGTATCTTGAGATTGTGCTCACAGAGACACTGCACCTTAAGCACTAACAAAAATTTTTTTTCAAATGTGGAAATACAAACAGTGCTAGAATTGCCATGTATTTCCGTCTATATGGTGTTACTGATCAGCATAGGTCACACATGTTCAAATTTCCTTCTTTGTGTCTGGTTTTGTTTTGTTTGTTTCGCCCATTCAGCAGGTTTAGATTGTCAAATTCAGAAAGGAGGGGAGGAAGGAAGGAAGGAAGGAAGGAAGGAAGGAAGGAAGGAAGGAAGGAAGGAAGGAAGAAAATGTTTCTTATTTATGAAGTACATAATGTACTTCATAGAAAAAGAAGGGTGACGAGTCCAATCAATTTCCATTCAGAAGGCTCTGGTTTCTATTTTGAATATATCTCTATCCATTCTGAAGGCAACAAAGTCCAATGCCAGGGAATATACAAATGAGATAACATTTATTAAGACTCTTTTGGGGAAAGTAAGAGATACATAAATTCACCTTCCCAAGTATAAAATGAAACATTTAATAATGCATGTTTGTTAATGGAGCAAATAGTAAAAGAGGAAGACCTATATATGGAAGACAAATATTATGTGTACATAACAATTTTCCTGGCATCATTACTTTCTTTTTCTATATTACTAGTGAGCACCTATTTCTAAGCACAAAAAAAAATTACTGTATATATTAAAATGTGAACAAACCAACAAATTGCTCTTCTATTTCTAGAGTCCAAATCTCTTCTAATGTCAAACAGCCATGTATTCGGGAGATAGAGTTATTCCACTTAGGTTAAAGTTTCCTTAGAGAAGTTCCACTGACAAACATGGAAATCTCCTACTGAGTCCGACTGGACAGAAAAGATGATCTTAAGAACTGTACATTAACTCCCCTCAGATAATCTTCCAGGGAGAAAGGATGATAAATATCCATCCAGGCTGCATTGACAGATCTAACAGCAACCAATAGTTGTGCCTTTGCTACCTGTCCATAATTCCCTTAATGCCACATAAAAGGAATTCAAGGAATTTTCCGTGATAATAAATGAAAAATAAAAGAAAGAAAAATGGAAGGAAGGAAGGAAGGAAGGAAGGAAGGAAGGAAGGAAGGAAGGAAGAAAAAAAATCGCTTTTGGCACTTAAATACTTTTGTCCATGGGTAGAAAGATATATTGCTGGGAAATATTCAAGAGGGCTTCCTCTTGCTTTTCTAAAACAGGACTTATAACACGTCAGCAACTTAACATTCTTGAATACAGAAGTATATAATACATTTTAAGACTTCTCAAAGGGAAAGCGTCAAGTTTGACAAATGGGAAATATTTTATTTGTTGTATAGTTCTCTGAACCAGTGTTTTATTGAAACTGTTATTATGCTGATATATATTGGTCTTTCCTGTATGGACCAGACAGTACTAGCATCTAGGAACAATACATCATGTGTGATGTTACCATCTATAACATTCGTATCTCTTTCTTCAGTTGATTCTCTAAAAACAGTATATATTTAATATATAAAACACAGAATGGTAAATAAGTTGGAAATGAATAACCTGAGGGCCTTTTCTCCACAAAGTAAAACAGTTAGATGATAATAAATATGATTTTATATAATATTTTGGCTTGCATAAGCATGGGAATCTGAAAAGAATTTTCCAAAGCTTTCATTAAAAAAAATAAAAATAAAAATAAAAATAAAAATAAAAAGGTAAGGTCAGAGTTACAGCAGAAGGAACAATCAGAATGGAGTTTCCATGTGGGTAAATATGCCTGTCCAATAACCAAGAAACAGGAGCTAGAAGAAGTAAGTCATAATCAAGTAGTCTATGAAGCTGACCATCCTTAGAATCACAGTCATCCTGGAAAAGTGAAAATGAAGGCTTAGCATATTGAGACCGTTGAGAGCAGTCCCTTGGAAGTAGCAGCTGGATCTCAACAGAGACAGAACTAAACATCATCTGAGGAAATCAGCTCCATTTCATGCCATCAGAAATCATATAGTACACATGCAGGCATTTAAAGTTCCCAAATATAGAAATAGAGCCATGAATCACACCTAACAGAAGCAATAGCTACAAGCAGGAACTCTTGAGACTAAGAATATTAGAATTGGTAAACAAAAAATGAAAATAAATATGTGTAAAATTTTTTAAAAAGCAAAGACAGTGATACAAAAATTAATAGGCAGCAAGAGACTATCAGGAATCTAGGAACTTTTAATAAGTGACAAACGCAAACACGAACATTGAGGAGAAAAAATTAAAAACAATGATTCAAATATTGTCTTAAAGTATAATTTTAGAGGTCATAGTATTTTTTATCATTTGAGGTATTTTGAGCTGGAATGTGAAGAAATTATATGGCAGATTGGAATAGACATATGATGATGGAAATATGTAAAGAAGAAGTGTGAAAATGGGTTAGAAACTGGCTAAGGTGGTGACATCAAGTAGCAAAGTTGTGCACACCCAGATCATGTCTATGTCCAGAATCTCTATCATTAATTTTGTAGTAAAGAATCTTGATTTCTTTCCCCAGCCACAAATCTGCATAGTGTTGCTCCAAGTTTCTTACATTGCAAGCATGTTAGGAAAGAGGATTTCACCCTTTACCCCGACAAATGTTAGCTACTCAATGGAGAGGAAATGTCTGAGCTCAGGTCAGTACTGCATCATTCACATGTTAGGAGACATATAGAGGTTCTTAATGGCACTGTGCTCAAGTCTTCACATGGATAAAATGACAGAACAAGCAAATATATACAAAATAACCCTGCTGCAGAATAACCTCTCAGCTAACAGTATGTAGGACTCAAGCCTTATTTCTCAAAACAAAGAGAAGGGATCCACATATAGGTAAATGAGAATTATTTTTATTTTTAAAAATCAAATTAATCCTTTTCTTACATTGAGTGAAGAAATTGTAAGTACTATTTTGCATCCTCATAATTAACAATATCATATATTCTGTAAAGCATTATTATTTTTTGTTATTTATTTATTTATTTATTTATTTATTTATTTATTTATTTATTTATTTTGAGACAGGGTTTCTCTGTGTAGTCCTGGCTGTCCTGGAACTCACGCTGTGGACCATGCTGTTCTCGAACTCAGAAATCTGCCTGCCTCTGCCTCTGCCTCCCAAGTGCTGTGATTAAAGGCATGCGCCACCACTGCCTGGCTGAAAGCATTACTCTTATATCTATATTACTAGAAATCACCATTTTTCACATGGCACATTTTCGGGTCCATTAGAACCAAACTCTTTCCTATTGTGGGTCAACAATACAAGCATACTTCATACTATTAGTGATGTTTAAATTCAAACCACCTGATTGTGGTTAATCATAGAAGGTTCCTTTTCTCTCACCAAGTCAGTTAGCAATAGTAATGTCTCCAACTCACCTGTTGAAGTAGGAGGGTATTGGCAGGCTCCTGTGCACTGTTGCACTCTCTGGTCTCCTGTGATCTTTCTCAGACTCAGGGTTCTTCTTTTCAGGGAGAGGAGAACAAGGGAGAAACACAGTGACTGGCTTCTGAAAGGGATGAGTTGATGGATGCTGGATGCAGATCAGTGGACTGGTGGACATTACTGAATAGGAAGGATCTTGATGTGCTTTTAAATATGACACTAGAGAAGGGTCAACTGGCTGGATCTAAACGAAGAAGAAAGAAAAATATCTCCATGTCCATCTATAGACACCCAAACACACATAGGCACAATACAGTCAGAAGTTGCAAGTATTGATATGCCCCTAAAATAATTTTAGAGAACATATCTTTGTTTCTCTGTACATTCTTGACTGGAAAGAAAATAGTTTATGTAAAAGTACATAACTGAACAAAATATTTTAAGATACACATCTGTGTGTGTGTGTGTTTGTGTGTGTGTGTGTATGTGTGTGTGCGCACATGTTTATTTTAGAAATAATCTAAAGTATAAACAACAAAATAGTAAAAAACATGAATTACCATGTAATTATTCTTAGATCATATTATAAGCACTAAGGTAAAAAACAAGATTATATTTACTTTAGTTCTTCTCACATAACAATGGAAATAATAAAAAAGCTGACATAATTCAAAGTTTATATAAAATGTTTGTGAGTGAGCTATTACAATTATGCTTCTTTTCTGTTCTCTTTTGAGTTAAAACAGGGAAAAGTTGTCTAACTCTGGCCTGGCTCCTTGGTCCAGAGGAGCCTTGTGAGATGCCAACAGTACCTTGTCTACTCATGGAAACCTTCAGAGGCCCCAAAACTAAGCAGCGTGGAACCCTGCCTGACCACCATACTATTTGGATCATCTGCATGACACCAAAGCTGGGTATGACCAAGACACAGCCTGCAGAGTAGGGTATGCCTGTGACACAGACTTCAGAATGGGGTCTGCCTGAGGCACAGCCAAGATAGTAGTGCACTCTCACTTCCATTGTCTGGCTCACAGCACCCTCCCGACACACACACACACACACAAACTTTCTGAGAGGCGTCCCCCCTACCCCCCCTTCCTGAGAGGTCCTACTGCCATCAGAATCATCCAACCAACACCAGGGAAAAACAGGTGCCTAAAGGACAGCATATTAACACACTCAACAAGATCCAGGGCAATATGGCATCACCAGAGCCCAGATATCCTGCTACAATAAACCCTGGATATCTTAATGAAACTGAAGCACAAGAAGATGATCTTAAATCCACTCTTATAAAGATGACAGAGAGATTTAAATAGGACATGAGTAAATCCCTTGAAGAAATACAACAGAATACTTTCAAACAGGTAGAGACATTAAAAGGGGAAGGAAATAAATACAAACAAATACAGGAAAATGCAATCAAACAGGTGTAGGATATGAATAAAACTGTCCAAGACCTGAAAAGGGAAATAGAGTCAACAAAGAAAACACAAGTTGAAGCAATCCTGGAGAAAGAAAAACTAGGAAAGAGAACAAAAAAACTACAGACCTAAACACCACCAACAGAATACAGAAGATAGAAGAGAGAGTCTCAGGTGTAAAAGATACTGTACTAGATAGGTTTGTGTCAACTTGACACAGCTGGAGTTATCACAGAGAAAGGCGCTTCAGTTGAGGAAATGCCTCCATGAGATCCAACTGTAAGGCATTTTTTCAATTAGTAATCAAGGGGGAAAGGCCCCTTGTGGGTGGGACCATCTCTGGGCTAGTAGTCTTGGGTTCTATAAGAGAGCAGGCTGAGCAAGCCAGGGGAAGCAAGCCAGTAAAGAACATCCTTCCATGGCCTCTGCATCAGCTCCTGCTTTCTGACCTGCTTGAGTTCCAGTCCTGACTTCCTTTTGTGATGAACAGCAGTATGGAAGTATAAGCTAAGTAAACCCTTTCCTCCCCAATTTGCTTCTTGGTCATGATGTTTGTGCTGGAATAGAAACCCTGACTAAGACAGACACAATAGCAGAAATCAATATATTCGTCAAATAAAATGCAAAATCTAAAAAGTTCATGACAAAAACATCCAGAAAATTTGGAACACTATGAAAAGACCATGCCTAAGAATAGGAATAGCTGAAGAAAGAGGAGGAGGAAGAGGAGGAAGAGGAGGAAGAGTCCCAGCTCAAAGGCCAAGAACAAATTTTCAACAAAAATTAGAAGAAAATTTCTCTAACTTAAAAAAGGAATACTAGGTGTCTGAAAACATGCAAGATGCATACAGAACATGAAAAAGATTAGACCAGAAAAGAGAATCCTTCTGTGATATAATAATGAAAACACTATGCATAAGAGAGAAAGAATTTTAAAAGGAGCAAGGGAAAGAGTTTAAGTAACATATAATGTATACCTATCAGAATTATACTTGGTTTCTCATCTGGGACTCTAAAAGCTAAAAGGGCCTGGGAAGAGATCTTGCAGATTCTAAAATACCATAAAAGTCAGTCCAGACTACTATAGTAAGCAAAACATTCAATCAACATAGATGGAGAAACCAAAATAGTCCATGATAAAGCCAAATTCAAACAGTACCTTTCCACCAACATAGCCCTACAGAGGATACTAGAAGAAAAACTCCAAACAAATGAGGTTAACTATACTTAATACAAAACAAGAAATAAATAATTTCGCATCATTAGAACAATAGAAGAGAAACACATATACTCACACAGGCACACACACAACAACAACCAGCAACATTAGAATAATAACATCCAGGGCAATATGGTATCACCAGAGCCCAGCTATCCTGCTACAACAAACCCAGGACATCTTAATGAAACTGAAGCACAAGAAGATCTTAAATCCAATTTCAGACAAATTTCCCTCTTGAAGATTGATGCAAAAACACTCAATAGAATTCTCACAAACCCAAATCAAAGACATCATCCACCATGATCAAGTAGGCTTCAACACATGGATGCAGGGGTGGTTCAATATATGAAAATCTGTCAACATAAACCACCATATAAACAAACTGAAAGAAAAAAAAACCACATAACCATTTCACTTGATATCAAAGAAGCATTTGATAAATTCCAATACCCCTTCAAGATAAAAGTCTTGGAGAGGTCAAGGATACAAAATGGATACCTAAACTGAATAAAGGCAATATACAACAAACCAATAGCCAACACCAAATTAAATGAAGAGAAATTTAAAGCATTTCCACTAAAATCAGTGACAAGACAAGCTGTCCACATTCCCCATATCTCTTCAACATAGTACTTGAAATTCTAGCTGGAACAGTAAAACAACCAAAAAAAAAAAAAAAAAGAAAGAAAGAAAAAGAAAAAGAAAAATGAATATAATTGGAAAAGAAGTCAAGTATCTCTATTCACAGATGATATGATAGCATACATAAGTGACCCCAAAAGTTACAACAGAGAACTCCTACAGCTGATAATCACCTTTAAAGAAATGCCTGAGTGAGGAAACCCCAACCCAAAATGACATGCATGGAATGTACTCGCTTATATGTGGATATTAGCCACAAATATACCCAAAGAAGCCAAATAACAAGGAGGGTCCAAGAGAGGATGGTTGAATCTTTCTCAGAAAGGGAAACAAAATAAACATCTATCTGAGGTCGATGGAAAGAAGGAACTAGGTGGGATTGAGGATTGGGGGGTGGAGGAGATTATATGTAAGGCTGGTAGGGGAGAGAAAAGGGAGATCAGCTTGGGGGAGAGAAATCTTTAGGACATGCCAAAGACCTAGGATGGAGAGAGGAAACAGAGGGCCTCTGGGGGTAACTCTAGCTGATATTCATAGTAGTGTGGGATATAGATCCTAACTGGCTACTTCCTTTAATCAGGCAGGACTCACAGTGGAAAATATAAGGACAGCAACCCACCCACAAAACTTTGACCCAAAATGTATCCTGCCTACAAGATGTGCAGGTACAAAGATAGAGGATGGATTGAGGGCATGACCAACCAATAACTGCCTCAAATTAAGACCCTTCCCATGGGCAAGAACCAATTTGTGACCCTATTAATGATACTCTGTTATGCTTGCAGACAGGAACCTACTATGACTCTCCTTTGAGAGGCTCCACCAAGAAGTAAATGGAACCAGATGCAGAGACTCACACCCAAACATTAGATGGAGCTCTGGGAGTTTCAAGGAAGAGTTAAGAGAAGGATTAAGGGACCTGAAGAGTACAGGGACACCACAGGAAAACCAATAGATTCAGATATCCTGGATCCTTGAGGGCTCCCAGAGATTGAATCACCAACCAAAGAGAAAGCTCAGGCTGGACCTAAGCCCCTCTACAAATAAGTAGCAGATGAGCAGCTTTACTGCATGCAGATTCCCCAACAACTGGAACAGAGGTTCCAGGTTCTTGAGCCTGTTCCCTGCCTGTGGATCTCTCCACTCTAAATGGACAGCCTTGTCTGACTTCAGTGGGAAAGGATGCCTAGTTCTGCAACAACTTGATGTGTGAAGGTGGGGTAAGGTGGGGTATGGTGGGATGGGGTGGGGTCAGGTGGTGGGGATGGGGTGTGAGGGAGTGTGGGGGTTGTTGTTTGGCACCTAGAGGGGGTTTCCTTTCTCAAAAGAGAAGAAGGTGGAATGGGGGAAAATTGTATGAGATGGTACTGGGAGAATGAGAATGGCAAATATTGGGTTGTAAAGTGAATAAAATGTATTTAATGGAAAAAGAAATAGAAAAGAAAGAATGGGAAAGACAAGGCTGGGATGACAAGGAATATTATTGGAGAAAATAAATCTTCTGAGATGTAAATTATGTAAATAGTGTTTTTATACACTAAATATCTATCACATGAAGGTTAATTTTCTTTAGCAAATAGAATCCAAATGTCATGCCAATCAATAATTGAATGGACCAGTAGCTTCTTATCTTTCTAACAATTTGTATGGAAATCTGGATTTATATAAATGACTCCAAATTTGTCATCCATTGTCTTCTAGATATCAGCATTTTTTCCAATAAAATAAACAAGTAATGCAAACGATTATTTAGGAAAGTCTTACAAATAAAAAGCAGATAATATATTTCAGAATGTGCACAAAATGCTTGCTGCATCACTGAACTCACAGTAGGTTACTCCAAGTCCAAGAGAGGACTAGCATTATGGCTATATGGAAGGCTTGCATCCTCTGAATCACAACATCAAGTCAATTTCCCTTTTGAATTTTTACCTTTAATTGTACAAGCACTGGCGAACTGAAAACTCCTGCAGGATAACTGAAGGATATCCTGGCATCCATGCTGGACTTCCAAGTGAGCCCCTTCTTTGTAACTGTGAAAGACTGTTTTTTTAAACATGACACTACAGAAAACATTCCCAACTTGTAAACATAGACTGAAGCACAAGTCCCCTGCATGGAGTAAAAGACAATTTGCTGAAGCAAACAATAGCATTGTTTTGGAGAAGTACATATGACATGCATACTCTGTGGGCTGTCAAAAAAAAACAAAAACAAAAACAAAACAAACAAAACCAAAACACCAACAGAAAGGACCTACTATCCATAATCACCTATGGTGTGGAGAGATCACATCCAAGGAGCATAGGTGGCCCTTGGTTGAAACAAAGGATAAGTTGATAGTTAAGAGTTTCTCAAGCTTGGACTTCCCAACAAAGAAGTGAGAAGTAAATTTATGGTGTAACGTAAATTAAATCATCACACATGTATAATAAATAGTCATACTATCTTCACAATTTTAATTGCTTCTGGCTGCACTCCTAGCCATCTTTGGGTAGAATTTTTTTTTTTTTTTGGCTAGAATGAATTTTATATATTGATCTTATCTAGAAGTTTCTGTGCTATTTTACAGAATTTAAAGGAATTGAATCTTACCAGTTGGACATTTTGCTCTAACATTGTACATATGTACTGTCAGACAAATTCTTCTTTCTAACAAATCACATCTTCAGATGCCATAATAAAAATTATTGTCTATTTCATTTTTTTGCGGTGGAAACAGAAAACTGCAGAGTGATACACTGTTTCTTCCTTATCTACTTATGTTCATATAAATAATCATATATTCAGCCACATACTCAAATTTTTAATCTTGCAAAATGGAACTGAGTCCAAAAGTGAAAGCAAGATGATCCATGTGTATAATCACCAACACTTTCAACCAAGAGGCAGTCTAAGAAGCGATGTGTTCCATTCTCACTTCCCCAGATGCCGCTAGACTGTACCCAGCATGAGTGGATAACAGCACATGCACACACACACACACAAACATCTCAGGGCTATTCACAATGGAAAATAATCTATCATTTGAAAGCTGACTAAGGGAAACATTTCACAATATCACAATTGGGAAAATTCTGAGCACAATCATCCCTCTTCAGTGGCCAGAGGGAAGTAGTGAGAAGAAAAAGGTCTCCTGGGAACAAGCAGTGGTTGCTGGGCACTGAGACCACACTTGGCGGATACTGGAGGAAAATAAAAAGGCTTTTGAGAACTAGAATGTTTAAATGTCATAGAACCCACATAAAACGTTGGAAGGTAGCCAGAACTCAAATGTTCTTGAGCTAAAACCAGTGATAACTATCACTAGCCTACAATGTAAAGAAAAGTACAGTTTTTTTAAGTAGACAATGGTCCTCTTAATTTTATTTGTGTCTCAACTAATTCTGTCACAAAACGTTGTCAAGCTCATCTGGGAAAGGCACTTGTACTGTGAGCAGTTTCTAAAGCACTTGTTATAAAGGACACGCAGACTTGCCAAGATTAAGGAGCCTACTCTAGAGCAATGCTGATCAGACATTCATATTCATAGGAACTATTCTAAACCATATTAATGAATAAGGATAATAAGAACAGACTTAGCTTTATTGTTCAACTATATAACCTCGGTTTTATTTGTAGCCTAACCAAAAGGACAGAGCATGTCATCAAAGAAAGATTTCAACATGTAATTTTCTCTGTCCTAATCAAATAAGCAATATTTGCATATAAAAAGATAAATATTTTAATTGGTTAGAATTAAGTGAAGTAGCCCACAGAAAACCCTTAACTCGAGTCCTCATCAACTTTACAATACTAAATTTTGTAATTCTAGATTCTGTATCAGGAACATTTGATCTTGTGACATAGAAATCCTTAATATTTTGACAATAAAGTCTGTTTCATATAGTGATAACTTATCAACAGCTTGCTTATATAAAAGCTTTGCCCCCATGTTCTTAAATGGTATGTTTACTTAATTTTTGTGATCTTATTAGGCAGACATTATTATATTATTTTTAAATCAAAATTTTAAATCACAAAGGGGTGCTTTGATTCATCTAATTTCACACTATATACAGATATGGGAACCAGAGGTATTTTTCTGTACTGTCCAGCGCCTCACTACCAAATGTACAATTCTGATTACACTCTATATTGAGAGATTCTGTCTCTTTGTTCTCTCCCTCTCTTTCCCCTGTCCCTCTCTCTTTGAGATGAGAGGCACATGCACAAGCTCATGCATGTGTGCTTTCCCTTTCAACAAAGATTAGCCAAAACGCTCCTTTTCCTGACTTTCTATATTTAAGTCATCTGGAAAAAGAATCTATCCTCACAGTCCTAAAGGATCTCTCCATAAAGGCACCACTTTCCTCAAAGTTAAGCCAACTGTTTATTTTACTTTAAAAAAAATACGATTAATCACTTTATTTTATTTTAGTCTGAATAAAAGTGATGAATAAATCAATCACTTTGGTAATAAAGTTAGTCAAAAACAATTACAGCTTATGAGCTTAGCTAACCTAACTAATGCTGGATAGGTAACAATGCTTAGACTAGATTTAATTGATAATTTTATCAAAGAATGTGAATGCATATTGTTTTTAATTTGTAAAATTCTCCCACCCTATGAACAATAAAAACTAAAACTATAGCATCTGAAGATTCTAATGCTTCAGTGTGGGCCGCAGTCTGACATATTAGACATGTTATTATGAAGTTATTCTATACCATGAGGTTAATTTAGCTATTATGTTGTTTTTTCTTTTTTTAAGTAAAAAAAAAAAAAGTAATATTTGCTGAGTCCCAGGCCCAAGTTCTCTAATAATAAGTTTGGCAGATAATTTCTACTGTTTGAACTTTATAGATGGTATTTTTTAAAAAATCATAAAATTATAGCTAAAGCATTTAGCTAACATAATTCAGTATAGATAATAATATTTAGGTACAAGGTGAATTTTCAATATTTAGACTAAATTCAATTGAGAAATTTATCAAAGCATGCAAAAATGAAGTATTCAACTTTTATATATTCTCCCACAAAAAAGTTGCTAACACAAATGGGTCCACACGTGTACAACAGAACAATTATTATTACACTACAACACCATATTCTAAAATATAAGAAAAGACAAACACCATATAGAGTTATAGCCCAGACTTTACTAACCTTACAACTTCCTCTCATTCTTTCCAGTAAATTTGGGATAAGGTAACTTGACTGAAAGTTTCTGTCAGACATTTTCACCATGATGTCTCTGTAATTTCCCTTGTAGCATGCCTTGAATGGAATTGTAATGCATATTGGGAATGGAATTTTCTTTTCCTTATCTGAGCATTCAACAGTGATGACATTGCTGACCAACTCTTCATTATCACTCACTATAAAGGAGCTCATGTCATTAGTTATCTGGCAGTCAAACCACTGTAGGATGTGTAATGGTGCTGTAATGTAACAAGAGACTTGAGGATCAGTCCCATCACTCAGAACAGCAAGATACCTACAGAAAAAAAAAGAAAGAAAAAGAAAAAGAGTCTCAACCTCATTTTCCAACTATTGTATGCATGTACTGTACAGCCAAACCCAAAAGGACACAAAGTATGAGGAACATTGCTTTGATATGAATTTTACTTCTCCCATTAATTAACTCTGTAATCAAAAAGATGCTCAATCTCTATATGCCACAGTTTCCTGTATTATAGGTGAAAATTATATCTACGTCACAGGAAAGCTTTGAGTTAAATGTTCAACTCTACCATAATTAAAAACATCTATGCCTTCACATTATAGGGAGGTTACCTATACTGTGTTAGTTATGTCAGCTAAGTACATGAGCTATAATTGTAGTTTCTACCTTCATTATCAAAGTGATTCATTTATTCCTCACTTTTATTCAGCCTATAATAAAATTCAGAGATTATTCATGTTTTTTTTAATCAACTAAATAGTTTAACTGTGAGGAGAGTGGTGTGTTTAATGGTGAGGTAGGTCCTTTAGGGTTACCAGGATGAATTCTTTTTTGTGATGATTTAAAAATGAAATGTCAGGGGAAAGAAAGGCTCAATTAATCTTTCTTGAAAGCAAAATCACACACGTATGCGCTCCTCTCCCCAAAAAGACAGAGGGTGGGAGGAGATACAGGGAGAGAACGAAGAGATAGAATCTTAGCAGAGGCAGGCAGATTTCTGAGTTCAGAGGCCAGCCTGGTATGCAGAGTGAGTTCCAGGATAGCCAGTGCTACACAGAGAAACCCTGTCTTGAAAAAGCAAAAAGAAAAAAAAAAAAAAAAAAAAAGAAAGAAAAAAAGAAAAAGAAAAAGAAAAAGAAAAAAAAAGGAGTAAATGGTAATCATACTCTTCATATGGTTAGAGGTAGAGAGGATTCCTTTTCTCCCTCAGAAATGTCTTGTTTGGGTCATTGCAGGCCACTGACTGCTCTTACAAAGAAGAAATGCTCATTCATCCCTTTCACAGGAGCTCAGTTTCCACCTTCCACCTGTCTTGTAAAACTTGAAAATTCTGAACACTTCCTTCTAGAGAGAAAAAGGTCAGCATGCCCTTGACTTGGAGAGGAAGAAGAATGAGGAAGTTGCTTGTCTTAAATGTTTAGGTATGAAGTACATTAATCTACCTAAAGCCTCTTATTTGCCTGCCTGTCTGCCTACCTGCCAGGGATCTGTATGACGCCTATTCCCTCAAGGGGAAGTGATGAATATGAGGTACAGAAATTGTACACTAGGTCAAGTTGTGATGTTTATTGAAGGGTGTGTGTGTGTGTGTGTGTGTGTGTGTGTGTGCGCGCGCGCTAATTCTACTAAATAGGAATAGACTATTTCTAATCCTGAGACCATCATCTGAAATTCTTATTTTAAATATTTTATTTCTCTTCAACACAATTTTTGCAAAGATTTTTAGAGCCTTATAAATTTGAATTCAAATTTGAAGCCAGGCATTTCCTATCTGTTTGTTTCTAAATGAGTATCATAACCCCTCAGACCAGTTAATAGGCTAATGCTTTCGGTGGGTCAGATTTTAGGCTATAGAGTTTTGCTGAATTTTAATAGCTTTTGTGTCAAGTCCTGCTGTCTCTACTATTTTACAGATAGGGAAATTGAGTCTGAGATTTTACCTTGCTACAAAGATGTTCATAGATACTCATAGATGTTCAATTTTAGAACTAATAGTTGACTTGATGCACCTTTAGTGTGGAAGCAAAAGTTCTCAAATATTGTCACACCTTTCTCGAATCTTCTGTAAATAATGTCCATTCCATCTATTATTACTTGAAACTGAGATTTAATCTATGATCATGGGAAGTTTGAATGAGATAAAATAGTTAAGCCTCTCTAATAGTAATGGATCTGAATCAACTGTATGTTCAGTAATGATTTGATGCCTATGTTAAAACCAATAACTTGGAATTCCCCTTCGATGCTATTCATTTCACAGCAGAGAAATAATTTTAACAAAGGCAATGTTGACGATCAATGAGGGTAATCTATGTGTAACAGCACTATTTTTGCATATGTTAATTAACTTCTAGCACTTTTTCATTTATTGTTGAAAAGATTTTAAGTATAATTTCATAAAGAAATGTATTAAAGTGTTTAACTCATAAAGACCATTTATTTATATATACAACTCTGAACTTTAAAAAGTTATTCAACATGCTGACCTGTTTAACTTTTTATTTATAGAGATAATGATTTTTCAGAAAAAGGATAAAATTATTGAACAGGTGATTCAGAGAACTGGATTCAAATAACTTCAGGAATGCTCTCTTCTGTTTCCTGGAAAACATATCAATGTACCCACTACTACAAGGTGTGGTTCCCAAATGATAAATAAAGTAGACAGGAGATTTGTAAATATATCTGCTCTCCATAGTACTAGTTAAATATTACTTGTCTTGTTATTAAGTAGAGCACACTAGTTTAAATTTTACCCCTTTGTGTACATACTAGTACAGCAACCCCAAAAGATGAGCCTTTTGGAAAATTAAGGTTGAGGATCCACAACAATTTCTAAGTAAGGTTTTGTTTATTACATATACTTTTGTGTGGTTTGATGGTTTCCTAGCCTGGGGGACTGCAATGGAGAGTCATCTTTGTAAATATGCAAGCCAAGCACAACTGGTTCAATGCCACAAAGAGGAAGTCGCTAACCAGGGAACACCTAGAGGAGGTGTTAGAGGGAGTGGTGCCGAAATGACTCACTAGTTGGTTCTTTGAGTCATTTCTGAATGGGAAGATATGAAGTGTCAATGTTTTTCTCAAATGAAATAGGAAGCCACATCTTGGCTCCTTTAGAAGTTGTTTGTCAGGAGCAGTAATTCTTTCAAACCGTGGAGGTCTTCCAAGCATTGAGACATTCTTCTATAGAATACATTAAGTTCTCTTTGCTGTGGGTATATCACTTTTTTTGTTTCATTTTTATGAAGTCCCATGATCAATGTAAGTAAAAGCACTTGCAAAAATACTTGGTAAAAAACAAACACTTGTTGATGTTTTCCCAGGAACTGCATTGTGTGTCTCCACAGTAGAGCATCAACCTGCTAGGCAGAGATGGATACCGGTGAAGAACAGCAGTGAAGAGAGATAGGAGAGTTAAAGTCCCTATCATTTAGCTGTGTGTCATCACTCGCAGAAAAGCCCAACACCAGGACTTTCTGTTACTGTCTCATTTGCCACCAAATACTTGAAAGAATAAGTGAGAGAATAAGAATAAAAGAATAAGAATAAAAATAAGAGTAAGTATAGAATAAGAATAACTGATACCCAAACAAACACACAAATAAAAAGAAAGCAGAAAGCATGAAGCATGTTGCCCACTGTCAATAAATTAGTTAATAATAAGAGAGCAAATAAAAATGAATTTTGCCCTGTTCCCCAAATATTTTCCTACTGTATCACATTGCTAAAGAAAATGTTGCATTTATCTGGAGAAATAAGGTTTGATTATACCAAGCTATATAAATCAGGAATTATTGCTACCTTGTAGAGGGAATATAGCTCATATAATATATCAGTATTTCTCCCTATTTTTATTTCATAGTGTTTTAGAGAATCTGAAAAACACAAATAAACAAAAACAAACAAAAACAAAACAAAAATTCCTGACAATTTTATGAGTTAAATAGGTGTGAACAAGCACATTTATCTTTAAAAGCGGTAAAAAGCCTACCCATATGTGTCCTGGAGTTCTGAAGACAAAATTTAAAGATTGATGAAAATTATCTTTATATATATATTACATATAAATTTATTATTTATATAGTCTTGTTAGCAATTTCTTAATTTTTTTAAAATTCTAAAATCATTTTTCATGAAAAATTTAATTTTACTATATATAAGTGTTTATGAACAATTTTTGTAAATACTTTCATTACTAACTATTTTTCCTTTAAAGTACTCCTTAATATCCATGTTTCCTAAAATTATGAAGAACAGAATAATTTTTGCAGTAGCAACCACAAGCATTTCTGTTGGTGACACTTTAACCTGAATCACTGATTTACATCTACTTTGAAGCTAGTTTGACCCTTATACCATTTGAGAATGCAGGAAAGGGGCTGCCATCTATGTATCACTAAGCATTCAGTAGCCACTGACTCTCCTATGCCTTGTTTGTCTCTGCCTCCAGAACTGTGAGAAATCAAAGTTTTTTCATTCAAAACAAACCAGTTTATGGTGGTTTATCATAAGAGCAGGATTAAGACATTTAGTGACTACAGAGAATGCACGAATAAGTAGGCATATATAAGCTCCTTTACTTACTCCTTTTCCATTATGTTACTCTTTTGTTTTAGACTCTCTGACTCATAAAGATTATTCATGTCCTTACTGGAGACATCCCATGCTGTTGGGGATGTGGTAATCTTTTCTCTTTGGCTTTCTGAGGTCTCTTGAATTTCCCTTGCTGTTGTCTGGATTGCATCATGAATATCTTTCTTGTTACCATTTATGTTCTCAGCAGTCACGTGTTCTATTTGTTTTTCATCTTCATTTTCTGCATTATCTGGGAACACTGTGCTCTGTGACTCTTCTTGCCCTATTACATTTCCACTCAATGGGCCATTGTTTTCTTTTTTCCCTAAATCAGAATTTATCTGTGTTTTATTTTCTGTTAACTGGACCTGGTTGGTAGAATGGCTCTCCCCTGCATTTGTAGAAGCAACAGTAGCTGTTTCCATGACATTTAGTTCCCTTCTTGGAGCAATGTCTGTTGCTTTGGTATCCTGAATGGCTGATATTGTCTGCTGTGGAGTACGGTCCTCATGCATGCTGCATAAATTACACATTTCCTTTTCTTCTTTCTTTAGAAGCATAGCAGTATTCCCCAAATGTTCATTCATTTTCATGAGGCAGTCTATGAAAGCGATAATTTCTGCACATATATACACACAAAGAAATAAAAACTAAGTCAGATTATGCTTCTATGTAGATGAAGGCAAAGGCTGCTCAATTTGCCCTTGTTTAGCACTTACATAACTAGGATGAAAGAAAACTCTACTTTTAACATAGTAGCCAAGAAGTGAAACTGATGCCTTTTATGCATGAGCATGCTTTAAACTTTTTGAATAAAGGAGATGATACCTTCTTCCAAATAAGAATGGAGTCAACAAGTGCGCAATCATTTGCTATATTTGAGAGTTTTTCCTTTGGCTTGGGTGATACTATACTGTATCAATTACCCATTTTAAATATCAGATGTAAGATTACCTGAACACCCCTGGACAGGAAAATATCAGAACAGCTACAACTGTTTTATTTATGACACACTTACTGAATTTTGGTGGGAAATTTGATCCTCCCCATGCTGAGAATGTGATCATTAAAATTTGCCAAATTTATCTCTTAAAGAGTAATTTTAGCCATATTATTCTGACTAGATCCTGAAATGGTTAATCAATGACAACTAAACAAACTGCTCTACTCTAAGGCTATAAGCATCATCAATATCTGAGTCAACCTATTTCTCACTCCATCCTCATTTCATCCCAGGCTTCCATCTGTGCATCTCTCTTCTCAGGGTTCCTCCAGGCTGAACCTTTCTGTACTCTCAGCTCTGAATAGGAACCTGTATCCAGAATCCACACATCTCAGTGTCACCAGATCATCTTCTCACTAGTCTGGGCTTGCCTTTGCTCTATAGTTCAAATTATTCTTTGTCTTTTGTCTGAGATCCCATGTTTGTTTTGAACTGGTCCTTTCTGGTAGCTGAGTACTTGCCTTGGCTTGTTGTCTAAGACTGTTTTCAATCCCCTCCTTAGACTAACCGGTCCTGAGCTCCTGCTGATAATTCTGGGATCATGCAGCTTTGGGACACATTTCTCTGATGTTCACTGATCGTGAACTCCTTCGTGCTATCTACTCTGGATTCCTGCCTGATAGACCTGTACACTCCCCTTGACACTGTATGTCTGGGCTCTGGATTTCATGATGCCACCTAAATTCTGAAAGCATTGCTACTAAGACCATATTCTGTAGATATTACATTCTCAATACTTGTACATTTTAGCACACACACTTCCATCTGGTCATATTCTATATTGTGCTTTCAGTATATTAGGGATCCAGTTTCTTCTCCTAGCTCATCCAGTCTTTCCAGTGTTTTTGTAATTAATAGGACTAGGCTCAAATGACTCTAGAGTTAGAACATGGTATTCCAATACAGAAAAACTGCTTGCTGTGCTTTAATTAGTCTTGTACTTTCCTACCTCTAAGGCTTCAGTCTTTTTGAGCACCTGAATTTCCTGTTGCTTGGCTCTGATTCATTGTTTAGGTATTAGTTTATATTGGACTTATTTCCTAGCGGAGCTCTAAATTCCCTTCCTTACAATGTGATCCCAGCTACTTAAGAAGCCTAAAGCACTCATCTGTGCCCCAGTAGGAGGAACCTCTAAACCCTGTGGAATACTGTCTTCCCTTACTTTCCCTGTAACAATGCTAGCTTCTTGTAAAAAGAGATTCTACATTCCCTCTGTATTCTATACATAGCCCTTCTTACATGCTGCCAAAATGAGTATTTTAAAACAAAACGTAAGTCCAAGCAAACAAAAGAGACTACTTGCCTTGTCTCCAGATATATTGATTATCCTTGTCAAGTAGTATATACAGCTGTTGGCAGGTAGACCGAAGGGACCCTGCAGTGTGTTCCAAAAGTTGATAAAGAGCTTCATTGAGTCTTTGACCCAAAAAGATCATTGTGGCTGTCCATGTGGCTCCACCAGCTCCGTCACAGAGATCATCACCTAGGAGTGCCTTCTTTAACATTTGGTTTTGTCTCCAAATCTGCCTCAATATTTGACCTAATTTACCTGACCCCATGTCTTCTGTATCCATTTCTAAGCTCAAAAAAAAAAAATAATAATGTACTTCTCCCCTGTCAGCAAGACCTAAAGGTTTAGCACATTGAAACTTTGAAATGGTTATTTCTTCTAAAGTCTCTAGTATGATCCAAGTAAGCTAGCCGAGCATTCTCTTGCAACCTAAGAGTTTATTCAGCTTGTTGTTAACCAGTGAAAAGTTACTAGGTGACCAGAAGAGAGGCGTTCCTGAACTCTAGGTGCTACTGTGTACAGAAGAGATTAATCACAAGGACAGTGTTAGCTTGTGTAATCATATGTTCATGTAATCTTTACTCTTTATTTTACTTGTATATAAGTTAAAATAAGACGCCCTGTGTAGCTATATCCAGTTCCAACAAATTCAATATGCAATGAAAACTCCACATGCCCTTTAAATTTTGAAGTAACAAAATATAGCTCCCAAGTAGAAGATGAACTTCATTAATGAAAATAAACTGTTTTTTGACTTTTATTAGAATCTCCCCATACAAATCCTATATACATCTTTACAAATTATTAATAAAAAAGTACACTTTGTTTAAAAATAATCTGGGGGTATAGAAATAAGATTTAAATAAATAAGATTAGCTACAAAATTAGAATTTGTTGGAATCAGATATAGCTACACAGGGTATCTTATTTCAACTTATATACAAGTAAAATAAAGAGTAATGATTTAAAGATAAAATAGAGTTGAAAGAAGTGGGTAGGTAGGGAAGTGGGGGGTATGGGGGGCTTTTGGGATAGCATTGGAAGTGTAATTGAGGAAAATACGTAATAAAAAATATTAAAAATTTAAAAAAAAGTTCAGAGGAATGGTTGCTTATGCCTATGTCATACAATATTTGGGAGTTAGAAGCAGGGTGATTGCTTCAAGAACAAGACCAGTCAGAGCTGGAGAGTGAAACTCAGTCACAACCAACCAGAGCAAGCATTAAAAGTGGGGAAAATCCCTCTGCTGGAGCATCGCCTAATAGCATTATTTTTATAATTACTACTTTCTTAGATGTAAGTGTACATTGAGATTGCGATAGGAACTTGGTCTCAGCTATGCTCTTTGATAATTCCCCTCTAATTGTGTCAAGGACTTCTCTACAAAAAGAGAGCAAACCTGAAGAGTGGCTTCTTCTGGGCTCACAAGGAGTATTTACTGCCATTATAATTAAAATTCAGATGCAGCATGTTCTCCCTGTGTTGCTGACACTGTGGGCACAAAACAGAGCTTGACACAGTGGGGCCTGAGGTGCACTGCAAAATAGCCTGTTTCCTCTTCTCAAACTCCACCTTTTCTAAGAAGAGAGAGCACACAGCAAAGGGAGAAGGAACTCAGCTCCCTAGAGCACTTGGATGTAAATAAAATCTTTCCAGAGGGGGGCTAGCATGCTTTCCTCCCACGGTCAGCATTATTTCATCTTGAGCATGACAGTTCTTGGGGCTTCACTCAAGATATGTAAACCATTGGGGGAAACTGTTCCAGGGAATAAAGAAAGAAAAATGAAAGAGCAAATCTGCAGCTTGCCCAAACTGTCCTGGTTCGTGGACTTCAAAGTACAAGGAAAGAGTAAAGGGGAGCAGAGGGCTCCAGCATATAGCTCCTTTTAGGTAACTAATAACTGCTAAGAAAAAGATAAACTTTTGCTCTCCCTCTGAAGGATGACCCCTCCCCCCCCCAATTGGCTATCCAAAGACAAATGGTTAACACTGAAATTATATATATGCAACACTAAACAAGTTGCATTTATAGACTCATGCATGACAACAATAACTGGGGAATTTGGGAGCAAGGTAGCACATGGCAGGGGAAAGGGTTAAAAGAGAGAGCAAAATAATTTAATCATATTTTAATTTTAAAAATTACAAAATTCTGTTTTCCAGTAAAACTGCTTTCTTGAAATTGTAATCCATATCATATAAAATATTACATAGATTTTTCACATTCTTTTCAGTTTGTAAGACATCTAATTGCATTGTACTCTATTCTTTTTCTTTTGGCTAAGTCATGAATATGTGTGTGTGTGTGTGTGTGTGTGTGTGTGTGTGTGTGTGTGTGTGTGTATTCCCAGATCATGTTAGGTCTTTCGGCCAGATACATGACTAAATGATTACAGTAGAGCTTAAGACAGTTGAGAGCTAGACCAAAGCATGATACTGTGGATGATATTCAAATTTGGAACCTAAGTATGAACAGAATATAGAATACAAGGAAGAATCATTTTCCATTAGAAACTGTATGACTGAAGGTCTGGGTATGAGCAAATGCACAGTGGCATGGATGACAGTAGCAAAATACGGCTTAGGGAAAGACTCAATGTATGTGTCAGGAGTAATGCAACGAGTTGCACCCAGTATTTGTGAAGAGACTACAGAAGTCAGAATTTGGCTTTTTTGGTATATATTTTTAACCAAGTGACAAATACCATTAAATCTGTGCTTCATGTTGCATATGGCATTGATGTCAGACATTTACATGCTGGAATATTTGAGGATCTACATTAAAGCAGTGACAGAGCAAACAACAAAAGTGAGTGTCTTGAAAGCAGATTAAATTTGGAAATAGAGTACATAGAATTTACTAAACTGCCGGATAGACTGAAGGAAATTAGAAGCATTAGTACAAACATGTCCATTTATTTGTTGACCACTGATAAAAGTACCAGTGTTGACAATGACTAAACCATATCATGTAGGTCACTGCCTAGTTGGTCAATGTATTAAGAAATTTAGAAATTAAGAAGTGTATTAAGACTTTAGGTTTGGTGGGATAGAACTTGATAAATTTGGGATTTGTACCTTTCAAGTTAGCACAGGAATTCATTGAGACTGTGTTAGAAATTGTAAATGTAACATTTATTCTAGACATGTAATTGTCGTCTCAGAGGCTTACTGCTGAAAAAGTGCACCCTTTTTAGCTCTTTCTGATCTTTGACTGTCTGGTTCAACTCAGCTGTTCTGGATTAAACTCCTTTCCAAGCTGACTGATTTAATCCAGTTTCTCTTGGCTTCTCACTGAATTGCTGTCCTTGGCCTCAAACTAACTCGGGTAATTTGTTCTAATGTTCTGGCTCCTTCATATTCTCTGGCCTGTACTGTCATCACATGTGTCTAGATTCTTCTCTTTCCAACCTGACTCTGTAAGAATGTCCTGGGAAAACTGCCTCTCAACTGTACTTATTCTCTCTTTTTACACTGCTCTTGTAAGTAGCCTCTCCTGCATGTCTGTTGTCCAGGGAGTAGAGTATATTCTATCTCTGACTCATTCTGTCAAATCTGTCTCTGATTCATCACTTTGTATGCCCCTCAATTAACTATCACTTTCAAACATGTCTGCTTCTTTCTACCAACTAATCTTACCTATATGGTTTGGGATAGAAGCTGTATGCTAAGGGTGTGTCTGTATTCCACGCAGAAGGATTAAAGGTGAGTCATTCCAGCAAGTTCTCAGAGCAGCTGTGTTGCTGGAATAAAATTCCTTTACAAGAAATGTAGCAGACAGGTCAGAAGAATATTGGCAAATGTTTGAACATTTTTCTGTAAATAGGTGGTAAATTAATTTCTAGCAGTATAAGACAATGTAAAAGAACTCATACTGTGCCTATTTTAAAAGCTGAATAAAATAATACTAAATGCAAAATAACTAAATCCATGTATGATTATTTCCATATACATATGCATATATATCCTTCTGTGACAGGATAAGAATAAGGAACACCTGAAAACTTCCCTTTTGGTTCCAGTACCTCTTGCTCATTTCAAGTGTAATCTTGCTCTCTCTGTTGCTTTGAAGAGTACATAATGTTTGCAAAATAAGATCTATCACAAGCCATACTTTATTCACTTATTAAAACAGGTCCTTTTTTTTTTCAATTAATTGATGTCACTGACCACAGGAAAAACTGTCATTTGCTGTAGAGATGCCCAAATAAATCAACTGCAAGAGTTCACCTGGGTGGTTTTCACACTGGTTTAGAGCCATCATTGCTGCTGCTCAATAAGAATTCTACTTTCCTACAAAGATCTTGTACTTCAATAACATGAGACAAATAAACACATACTCTTAATATAACTATGCATATATATGTAAAATATAGAAAATAAATATTATATAACATACTATATGATTAAAAAGATAAAAGCCCTTGAAAGTCTACAATCAGCTATAAAAAGAGGGAAGTAGGATAGTTACTAATATACGAAAGGAAGAAAGAAAGAAAGAAAGAAAGAAAGAAAGAAAGAAAGAAAGAAAGAAAGAAAGAAAGAAAGAAAGAATCCTTCAAGAGGAACTCTCAATTCTGAATATCTATGCACCAAATGCAAGGGCAGCCACATTCATTAAAGACACTTTAGTAAAGCTCAAAGCACACATTGCACCTCACACAATAATAGTGGGAGACTTCAACATACCACTTTCACCAATGGACAGATCATGGAAACAGAAACTAAACAGGGACACAGTGAAACTAACAGAAGTTATGAGACAAATGGACTTAACAGATATCTACAGAACATTTTATCCTAAAACAAAAGGATATACCTTCTTCTCAGCACCTCACGGGACCTTCTTCAAAATTGACCATATAATTGGTCACAAAACAGGCCTCAACAGATACAAAAATATTGAAATTGTCCCATGCAGCCTATCAGACCACCATGGACTAAGAATGATCTTCAATAACAACATAAATAATGGAAAGCCAACATTCGCATGGAAACCGAACAACACTCTTCTCAATGATACCTTGGTCAAGGAAGGAATAAAGAAAGAAATTAAAGACTTTTTAGAGTTTAATGAAAATGAAGCCACAACATACCCAAACCTATGGGACACAATGAAAGCATTTCTAAGAGGGAAACTTATAGCTCTGAGTGCCTTCAAAAAGAAACTGGAGAAAGCACATACTAGCAGCTTGACAACACATCTAAAAGCTCTAGAAAAAAAAAGAAGAAAATTCACCCAAGAGGAGTAGATGGCAGGAAATAATCAAACTCAGGGGTGAAATCAACCAAGTGGAAACAAGAAGAACTATTCAAAGAATTAACCAAACTCGGAGTTGGTTCTTTGAGAAAATCAACAAGATAGATAAACCCTTAGCTAGACTCACTAGAGGGCACAGGGACAACATCCTAATTAACAAAATCAGAAATGAAAAGGGAGACATAACAACAGATCCTGAAGAAATCCAAAACACCATCAGATCCTTCTACAAAAGGCTATACTCAACAAAACTGGAAAACCTGGACGAAATGGACAAATTTCTAGACAGACACCAGGTACCAAAGTTAAATCAGGATCAAGTTAACGATCTAAACAGTCCCATATCCCCTAAAGAAATAGAAGCAGTCATTAATAGTCTCCCAGTCAAAAAAAAGCCCATGACCAGATGGGTTTAGTGCAGAGTTCTATCAGACCTTCAAAGAAGATCTAATCCCAGTTCTGCACAAACTATTCCACAAAATATAAGTAGAAGGTACTCTGCCCAACTCATTCTATGAAGCCACAATTACTCTGATTACCTAAACCACAAAAAGACCCAACAAAGATAGAGAACTTCAGACCAATTTCCCTTATGAATATAGATGCAAAAATCCTCAATAAAATTCTTGCTAACGGAATCCAAGAACACATTAAAGCAATCATCCATCCTGACCAAGTAGGTTTTATTCCAGGGAAGCAGGGATGGTTTAATATACGGAAATCCATCAACATAATCCATTATATAAACAAACTCAAAGACAAAAACCACATGATCATCTCGTTAGATGCGAAAAAAGCATTCGACAAAATCCAACACCCATTCATGATAAAAGTCTTGGAAAGATCAGGAATCCAAGGCCCATACCTAACCATGATAAAAGCAATCTACAACAAACAAGTAGCCAACATCAAAGTAAATGGTGAGAAGCTTGAAGCAATCCCTCTAAAATCAGGGACTAGACAAGGCTGTCCACTTTCTCCATACCTATTCAACACTGTACTTGAAGTCCTAGCCAGAGCAATACGACAACAAAAGGAGATCAAGGGGATACAAATTGGAAAAGATGAAGTCAAAATATCACTTTTTGCAGATGATATGATAGTATATATAAGTGACCCTAAAAATTCCTCCAGAGAACTCCTAAACCTGATAAACAGCTTCGGTGAAGTAGCTGGATATAAAATTAACTGAAACAAGTCAATGGCCTTTCTCTACACAAAGAATAAACAGGCTGAGAAAGAAATTAGGGAAACAACACCCTTCTCAATAGTCATAAATAATATAAAATATCTTGGCATGAATCTAACTAAGGAAGTGAAAGATCTGTATAATAAAAACTTCAAGTCTCTGAAGAAAGAAATTAAAGAAGATCTCAGAAGATTTCCAAAGATCTCCCATGCTCATGGATTGGCAGGATTAACATTGGAAAGATGGCTATCTTGCCAAAAGCAATCTACAGATTCAATGCAATCCCCATCAAAATTCCAATTCAATTCTTCAACAAATTAGAAAGAGCAATCTGCAAATTCATCTGGAATAACAAAAAACCTAGGATAGCAAAAACTCTTCTCAATGATAAAAGAACCTCTGGTGGAATCACCATGCCGGACCTAAAGCTTTACTACAGAGCAATTGTGATAAAAAATGCATGGTACTGGTACAGTGACAGACAAGTAGACCAATGGAATAGAATTGAAGACCCAGAAATGAACCCACACAGCTACAGTCACTTGATCTTCGACAAGGGAGCTAAAAACATCCAGTGGAAGAAAGACAGCATTTTCAACAAATGGTGCTGGCACAATTGGTTGTTATCGTGTAGAAGAATGCGAATTGATCCATTTCTATCTCCTTGTACTAAGGCCAAATCTAAGTGGATCAAGGAACTTCACATAAAATCAGAGACACCCAAACTTATAGAGGAGAAAGTGGGGAAAAGCCTTGAAGATATGGGCACAGGGGAAAAATTCCTGAACAGAGCAGCAATGGCTTGCACGGTAAGATCAAGAATTGACAAATGGGACCTCATGAAACTGCAAAGATTCTGCAAGGCAAAAGACACCGTCAATAAGACAAAAAGACCACCAACAGATTGGGAAAGGATCTTTACCTATCCTAAATCAGATAGGGGACTAATATCCAATATATATAAAGAACTCAAGGAGGTGGACTCCAGAAAATCAAATAACCCCATTAAAAAGTGGGGCTCAGAACTGAACAAAGAATTCTCACCTGCGGAATATGCAATGGCTGAGAAGCACCTGAAAAAATGTTCAACATCCTTAATCATTAGGGAAATGCAAATCAAAACAACCCTGAGATTCCACCTCACAACAGTCAGAATGGCTAAGATCAAAAATTCAGGTGACAGCAGATGCTGGCGAGGATGTGGAGAAAGAGGAACACTCCTCCATTTTTGGTGGGATTGCAAGCTTGTACAACCACTCTGGAAATCAGTCTGGCAGTTCCTTAGAAAATTGGACATAGAACTACCGGAGAATCCAGCAATACTTCTCCTGGGCATATATCCAGAAGATGTTCCAACCGGTAAGAAGGACACATGCTCCACTATGTTCATAGCAGCCTTATTTATAATAGGCAGAAGCTGGAAAGAACCCAGATGCCCCTCAACAGAGGAATGGAGACAGAAAATGTGGTACATTTACACAATGAAGTACTACTCAGCTATTAAAAAGAATGAATTTATGAAATTCCTAGGCAAATAGATGGACCTGGAGGGCATCATCCTGAGTGAGGTAACACAATCACAAAGGAACTCACACAATATGTACTCACTGATAAGTGGATATTAGCCCAAAACTTAGGATACCCATGATATATAATACAATCTGCTAAGCACATGAAACTCAAGAAGAATGAAGACCAAAGTGGGGTCACTGTACCCCTTCTTAGAATTGTGAACAAAACATCCATGGAGGGAGTTACAGAGACAAAGTTTGGAGCTGAGACGAAAGTTTGACCATCTAGAGACTGCCATACCCAGGGATCCCTCCCATAATCAGCTTCCAAACGCTGACACCATTGCATACACTAGCAAGATTTTGCTGAAAGGACCCTGATATAGCTGTCTCTTGTGAGACTAGGCCAGGGCCTAGCAAACACAGAAGTGGATGCTCACAGTCAGCTAGTGGATGGATCACAGGGCTCCCAATGGAGGAGCTGGAGAAAGTACCCAAGGAGCTAAAGGGACCTGCAACCCTATAGGTGGTACAACATTATGAACTAACCAGTACCCCGGAGCTCTTGACTCTAGCTGCATATGTATCAAAAGATGGCCTAGTCGGCCATCACTGGAAAGAGAGGCCCATTGCACACACAAACTTTATATGCCCCAGTACAGGGGAATGCCAGGGCCAAAAAAAAAAAAAAAAAAAAAAAAAAAAAAAAAAAACGGTTAATGGGTGGTTAGGGAAATGGGGGAGAGGGGGGAGGTTATGGGGGACTTTTGGGATAGCATTGGAAATGTAATTGAGGAAAATACGTAATAAAATATATTAAAGAAAGAAAGAAAGAAAGAAAGAAAGAAAGAAAGAAAGAAAGAAAGAAAGAAAGAAAGAAAGAAAGAAAGAAAGAAATCTACAATAGCTGGATAAATTGTTGATCCAAATCAAGGGATGAGAACAATAATTTTTTTAATATTTTGGTATCCTCTTTTTATAGAACTTCTGATGGCTAGAAATATACATTTCTGAGGTCAGGACAAGAACTTTAAAATAATTTAAAGATAAATATTGTCAATATGCTTATTGGTTTGAAAATGTTTCAAATGATCGCATTATGGAGGAGGATGAGACCTGGGGAAGGGTAGTAGAGAAGGGGCTTGAATGAGAAGAAACTGTAATGATATATGTATATAAAAATATGCAGATGCCATGGTGAATCTCATTATTGTGCATGCTAAAATAAGTAAAGTAAATATTTCAAATAGTACAATCCAAGGCCAACACTTCTGGCTTTAAAGCAAAGTTTGTCTAATGCCCTCCTTTTTGTGTTTACTTCTGCTTCTTGCTAAAGTCTCCAAGAAAGGAAAAAAAATATAGAAATTTCACCAGAACAAGAAAATGAATCATGATAAAAGAATGAAATCAACTAAGTTCAAAAAGATTGAATGTAGCAAATGGTGTGACATTAGAAGAGAATTGAATCTCAAGAACACAAATGATGAAACATAGGTTGGCATTCAGCAGAGATGCTCACAAAATCCAAGCAATTAGAGAGGTCCAATACTCCTGAACATGAGCATGAGTCTCAGACAGGAGCTAATTGTTGTTGTGACTAGTTTGGAAGCTGATAGATTTCTAAGTCCCCACTATCTTTTTCCTATAGTCAGTTCACTGCCTTTTCTCTACCTACCAAAGCTTGAGATTCTTTTCATATAGGAATATCAGTAGAAAGACTGATGGTCTTGCTTTAGCAGCAAGCTAGAGAGAGTTTCTGTGCCAACCAGAGCTAAATGAAAACCTCAGGGTGTTTTCTTTTACATTGAAGTAATTTCTTTTATACAGTGTACTCTGAATATGGTTTCCCCTCCTCTGCCTCCTCCAACTGCCCCTCCCATCCTGTCTTTCAATACAAAATGAAAAGGCATCTAAAGAAGTTTTAAATAAGGAGAATCTCCTCTGTCTGGTTGCTTATAACTTCCTTGACAGAATGGAGAGTGCTCACTATGGCAGCAGTGCATTGTGAGAGATAAACAATAACTGGGAGCGAATCATTTGATGCCCCTCCCAAACTCTTAGTCCCTCAGAACCTGCTCAGACAGCACAGAGTTGTCCAACCACCACCAAGTCTTTTAGTCTTAAGCCCTACCTATGAATGTCAAGCTTGCAAACGGTGTTTCTAATATCTCACTTGTAATTATGGGGAAATAGTCAATGAGATCAGACATCTATAAAAAGCCTCCAGCGTAAAGCTAGGAACAACAACAACATCCTCAAATAAATCACCTGAACAGGGAAGAGAAGAAAATATGAAACATAAGTACTTCAGATTTTCAGATTCTAGGATGAAATAAGAACAAGTACACCTTCTACCATCAAGCCAGAAAAAAATGTTTTCTTTTAAAAAAATAAGAAATTTTCCTATTGAGAGAATCTCAGAAACTAAAATACATTAAAAGAAAAATCTCAAACTAGTATATGAGCAGGAAGAGATAGTTAAAAAAAATCAAAGAAAAAAAAGGAGAGATTGAATGTTGGGCTGAATGTTGGGAGTGGAGCAATATGAAGTTAGAAAAAAATAAAAAATTAGTGAACTAGTCCTATTAATATCAATTCTAGAAAGAGAAAACAGAAGAAATATAAACATTTCTTCCTGAGCGTATTGGTAACCTCACATATAATATAAAACAATGATGAAGAGGGTAAGATTAACTTTGGAGGAGGTTATACACATATAGTCTACTGTGTAGGTCTACTGTGACTAAAATTACAGAGCCCAAATAATAAAGCGATCTATCATTGTTTTAAATAAATATGTAAGTCTGTTATGAGACCAAGAAGTGTATATGTGATGAATATATATGGGGAGGTATCTGTGAGAAAAAAATGCATTTATTACTCCAAGAAAAAGCTATTTACTTTAGAACTAAATATGTAAAAATACAAACATCATTATTTGAGAACTTACAGAGCTTCTTAAATGGGAAAATGACTCAGCAGTTAAAGTGCTTACTATAGAAGCATTAGAACCATAGTTAGGTCCCCCAGAAATGACACAAACGCTAGACAGGTGTGTTAGCAAGCCTGTGAATTCAGAATTTGGAAAGAGAATATAGAGTGCTCCAGAGCAAGGGAAATAATTAACTGCCTAAACCATTGAGCCCTGGGTTGAATTGAGAGGACCTGCCTCAATGAAAGGTAAAGAGTAATCCTGGAGTTAATCTTGGGTCTCTGTATATACATACACATGCACGCAACATATAAACATGCTTTTTAAAAGGACTCTTCACTGTGATTGCCTCTAGAAATAAGGTCACAAAGAGAAAAATAATTCCTGACTTCCTGAAACTGGTTTAATATTGCCTTGGTGTTTTCTAGTAACTGCTCTGGCCATCTCAGCTAGAAGTATGCATGGTCATGTTGAAAAATAACAATTTTTATAGAACCTCAATGCTATATCGTAATAAGAGAAAATAAAGATCACCATATGAGCATAGGTAAGATGTGATCATTGTCTAAACCATGAAATTGCAGATATGCCCTTCTCTGAGGAACTGTGCCAACTGATTATGAGCCATCAGATATTCAACTACATTATAGGCTTCCATCCCTGCAGAGATTAGGCGAAGGGTGGGAATGTAGTTCCAAGGTAGAGCATTTTTCAGTACTTATCTAACTTGCCCAAGGCCTTGGGTTACATCCTTACCACCTCCCTAAAAATGTTTTGAGATACTGATTCATCCAATAAAAGACAGGATTATCCCCAATTTTATATAGCATCCAATCCAGAGTAGGACACATTCTTCAAGTTACCCAAAGGACAAAGCATTTCATCTCATAAACTCACTGCACTCCATGACAAGTTCTCTCTCACTGAAACATAGAACCAATTATTCCGACTTCATCAATTTTAGGTGTTCATGGTAGTCTTTGGCAAGAGGACATTGAATAATGCTTGGAAATTTGGCATGGAAGGAGAACAAGGTTGAGTGACCTATTGCTTTTCTTTAGAATTATTATATGACTCTTTCGAAACAACATGGGTATTTTGAAACACTTGGCATAAGGTATATACACATATTATAGAAGAGCTTCAAGTGTTATAATAATCCCAACAGATCCCTTGGCAATGCTATTAAAGTTGATGTAATATATTGTGTCTATGGAATTATGTCAAGAGTTAATGTCAACTCTTTTAACTTTATAAAGAAAACTTTATCAGTTGAAATAGCTTAGAATTCAGTGTCAAATGCTCAACAGTGAGCTAAAAACTACAACAGTTTAAATTGGCTTGGCAATACTTTCAGAGGTGAAGCTATCATCAACCAGATGTGGCTTGGTTTCAAGTACTTCATCTAAACAGAGTTCCAGATGCAGCCAAAGTTAACAATTGTTTAGTGACTCAGAGTAAGATAAAACATCATAAACAACCCACATACTCTTAAAATATTATCATACATTTTATCTTTCTTAAAAAATGAAAGATAAAATCCCTTTTAATATTATATTATCAAATATTTTGAATTATTTAATAAATGTCAGAATCTTCTTAAACAAGTCCTAAAATTATATTCTAAGGTGGCTGTTTGGTAATAATTTTTAACACTAATTAAAACAGCAGAAATTTCATTTTTCTAAGTGTACATGTGAAAAGAAATGGTAATGGAGCAGTTTAATGATAGATTTCAAACATCTTTCATTTTTGCCATTTTGAACTGCTAACTAAGTATAGATATAACCAAGTCTCCAGAATTGGAAAAATCATAGGAGACATGTCAGTAGAGATGTTTTTATTCCTCTGTATATGAGCTAATTCTTGAATTTTTACCACTCAAGCAAATGCATGAATATTTACCATTCAACTAGACCTGTGAATGATTCTGAAATGGTTTCTTACATATAGATGTTTAGTGTTGAAATATCATTGTCCTTGGGCAAGTTCCACAATCACAAGAAGCAAGTGGTATTCTATTCAACATGTCAGGATCTATCCTTGACTTGACAAGCAATTATGCGTTCAATGATTTGTTCTGCAAATCTCCTTTACAAGTACTATTAACAGCCTCCAAAGTGAATGCCAGTGCTTCAGACTGCAGCTTTGCAACACTTCTCTGATTAATCATTGTGTTTGTAAAGGTTCTGACTCTTTCTATAGTCATGGGCCTATCACATGAAACCAGTGAAATAGCTTTCATGTGAACTAAAAATCTAGACAGCTTTCCTGTCTGCCCAAGTTTTCTGAAACAGATTTTCACAAGAGGGTGTGCCCAAGCAATGGGACAATAGACATTGCTGTCTCAGTGTACAGAATGCTTGCTAGGCCTTCCTTGTGGATTGAAGTTAGTCAGGCCATGATTACAGGTTGGAGTGTCAGATCCACAAAATAAAAAAAGACAAACATGGGTGGAGAAAAGGATATTTTCTACAAAAGAGAAGAAGAAAGTAGTTCATATGTTTTTAATTGAACACTTGTTCTAACACATCAGCAAAAGTTCTCTTCTACCTATTTATTCCCTCACATAACCTAGAGACCTTACTCCCAGCCATATACAAAGACTCCTCCCTTGAAAGCTGAACTGGAGTCAGAAATCTGACTCCTTACTCTGCAAAATAGAAATGTAAAATTGCTACACACAGCAAAAACCATACCTTTGCAACAAACTAGTTGACAGCATGAAATACAATCATGAGAATTTGTCCTATGGTAATAAAGAGGAAATGGGATGTCCAATATCATGCCTGTCAGACATATTTGAACTTATTCAGCTCCAGTTGAACTAACTTAGATCATCTCAACACTCCATAATATTTGTCATGTCCAGAATTTGTGGTGTACATACTTCAGTGCCCCTTTCTTTCAGAAATAAAGCTCACTGATGGTGGGAAATCTTAGCCTCTTCAGCTGCAATTTATCCCTTCATAAACTGGTGTTAACTTAACATATTTGGTCAACTATTATTTCATGAAATCTGTTCCTAGTTATTGGCCAGATGTAAAGTCAGTATGCTGTCAGTCTTTACTTCTATGTCTCCTTTTACCTTTGTTCTCTTTATTTTATGTTCTCATTTTTATTTTCAGGACCACTTTGAGGATCTCAAGGAGGAACAACATGCAGGAGGAGGAGCCATGTTGACCTCAGGCAAGAGTTTTCTTTTTATCCACCCCCCCCACACACATTTTTTTATTAGAAATTTTCTTCATTTACATTTCAAATGCTATCCCAAAAGTCCCCTATACCCTCCCTCCGCCCTGCTCCCCTACCCACCCACTCCCACTTCTTGGCCCTGGCGTTCCCCTGTACTGGGGCATATAAAGTTTGCTACACCAAGGGGCCTCTCTTCCCAATGATGGCCGACTAGGCCATCTTCTGCTACATATGCAGCTAGAGATACGAGCTCTGAGGGTACTGATTAGTTCATATTGTTGTTCCACCTATAGGGTTCCAGACCCCTTCAGCTCTTGGGTACTTTCTCTAGCTTCTATACCTGGGGGGGGGGGGGGGGCCTGTGTTCCATCCAGGAACTTATCATTGGTGTGCCCTTTCTGGCTCTGTGTCTGCATCACTTTTCCATTTCAACACACTTTCCATGTTGTTTCTTCCCTCACTGGCTAGCATCATCAGCCAAAATCACCCACATGAATCCATTTGTGCTAGAATCTTGGCAGGTCCAAGATTCCTCTGGGGCATTATTTGAATTGTTAAAGAATGAATCCTCAATGGTAGCTCCTGGGGCTTCTATATTGTGCCTGCCCAGGTGCCTGTCACCCTGTGTGTTAGGTCTGCACAGTGATGCGGTTTCACAAGACACTTTTCTTTTCGTATTATTGTGAACACTTTCAGAAATAACATGATTACTTACCCAACCATTTTGTATTTCAGAATCAGCTATAAAATTCCAAGGAATTTAATTTAAATAATTTCCTTTTTTTAACTCTTCATTCCTTTCTCTGAAAGGAATGATTCTTTGGACACAGGCAATCCAGTACCTTTTAATGATATGTTTCCATTTAGCCATAGACCCAGATAACAGCCCCACTGTAACCCCAGATTCCCACATTGAATTAAATCTGATATGGGTTTTTTTTGGGTCACAGACTAAAGAAGTGCCCTCTCTGTGTCATTTCTCTGTAAATAATGGGTGTGCTTTAGTTTTTCTCTATAATGTGTATTTATTTTTGGAGCTCATTAAAGAGGTTACTCAATTTAAGTAGGTCTAGTCAGTAGATAGGAGCAGAAGTTGTGGATTGAAATACTCTCTGTAGTATTATCTAACCACATAAGATGGGGGTCGTTTTTAATTCCTGGCTGCTATCTTCAAAAGATCAAAGAGACTCATTTGGAATTGAGGCCTTCAAATTAGGTCTACACTTCCCATAGAAAACTTTTCATTTATTTTTATATTGCCATATTTAAATGACAATAATTTAGTTTTTAAAGAAAACCCTCAGATGAATCATGATTTAAAAAAAGCTGTGTTGTGAGAATATTGTGTAATATTGAATATAGATTTGGGTGAGAATATTGAAATTCATTTGCATCCTATAGTCCAATTTGTCATCTTCAGCTACTTTTTATTCTTCTAACATCTAAAACCAACCCCTGACAATTAAGAAGGTGTTTGTGGATCAGTGATTTAATTACTTTTCAGTAATAGTCTTTCAGTTCTACAAAGTGGTACACGAGTTGGTGCCTGTGTATAAGAAGTGACCTTGTTAAGACTTAAAGAAGCCGAAATAGCTCAGTTGGGAGAGCGTTAGACTGAAGACTTAAAGGACTTAATTCCTCAAGTGCTTAAGTTTTTGTCCTATGGAGGACTGATGGTACTATGATATGTATATATATATATACATATATACACACATACATATGTGTGTACATGTGAGCATGAATGGCTGTGTATGTACATGCACATTGTACTCATGTATATGTGTACGTATGCACGCACATGTGTTTGTGTGTATGTGTGTGTATGTCTGTGAGAGAGAGAGATGGAGACTGAGAAAGTGAATATGTGTGTGTACGACTATTCAGTATTAAAACTATTTTTTTAATGCTCAGGAGAAATGTTATATTCACCTATGGAAAAACTTTCTCCTATGCTTGTATACTATTAAAATAAATTTTGAGTTCATCTGGGTTGTTTCAAGCTTCTGGCTATTATAAATATGGCTGCTATGAGCATAGTGGAGCATGTGTCCTTATTACATGTTGGAGCATCTTCTGGGTATATGCACAGGAGTGGTATAGCTGGGTCCTCAGGCAGTACTATGTCCAATTTTCTGAGGAATTGCTAGACTGATTAAATTAAAAAGTCCCTCAACCGAGGAATGGATACAGAAAATGTGCTACATTTACACAGTGGAATACTACACAGCTATTAAAAACAAAACCTTCATGAAATTCACAAGCAAATCTATGAAACTTGTAAATATCATCCTGAGTGAGGTAACCCAGTCACAAAAGAACATACAAGGTATGTACTCACTGATAAGTGGATATTATCCCAAAAGTTCAGAATACCCAAGATACAATTCACAGACCATATGAAGCTCAAGAAGAAGGAAGACCAAATTGTGGATGCTTTCAGAGCTTCTTAGAAAGGGGAACAAAATTCTCACAGGAGAAAATATGGAGACCAAGTATGGAGTAGAGACTGAAGGAAAGGCCATCGAGAGACTGCCCCACCTGGGGATCCATCCCATATACAATCGCCAAATCTGGATGCTATTGTGCATGCCAGAAAGTGCTCTGCCAGAGCCTGACAAATATAGAGGCAGATTCTTGCAGCCAGGCATTGGACTGAGCACAGGGACCCAGATATAGGAGTTAGAGAAGGGACTGAAGGAACTGAGGGGGTTTGCAGCCCCACGGGGGGATCAACAGTGTCAACCGGCCAGACCCCAAGAGCTCCCAGGTCCAGGACTGGACCACCAATCAAATAGTGCACATGGAGGGACCCATGGCTCTGGCCACATATGTGGCAGAGAATGACCTTGTTGGACATCAGTGGGAGGAGTGGACCTTGGTCCTGTGAAGGCTCAATGCCCCAGTGTAGGGGAATGCCAGTACAGGGAGGCGGGAGTGGGTATATGGGTGGGGGAGCACCCTCATAGAGGCAGGGGAAGGGGGATGGAATAAAGGGGTTCCAGAGGGGAGACCTGGAAAGGGCATAACATTTAAAATGCAAATAAAAACAAAGCCAATAAAAAGATTTAAAAAATTGAGTTTGTCTTCTGAATTTGTATGATACCGTTTAAGATTGTCCAAAGAAGTGTTTTCTAAAGAATTAATGATTACTAACCAATGAGTTGAAAAGTGCTATAAGATTTTAAAAGATGCATTTAATGTATCCACAACATTTTCATTAAGAAAATTGAGATTTAAAAGAGAGGAGGAAAGCGGATTCTCAGATAATCTATAGATCTCTAGCACGTCACTTATTTTCATTTAAACAGCTTAAAATATCTGAAAAGCAACTTCAACATTCTTAGGGACTGAGAGAGTAGAACAAAAGAATATGTGCCATGAAAAAATGACTGAAATATAAAGCACATACACTACAATAACTAATAGATATTTCTGAGGATCAATGGCCCATGGGAGAGTTACTCACAAAGAGGACTACCTTGGAGGATTTTTAAATGGGAGTTGCATTCTTTATCTCTGTCCAAAGAGACAGGGTATGCCCCCATGACCTCAAAGATAGATACTTAGTGTTATTACTTAATCCAACAGCTATGTCAATGCCCTTTTGAATGGTATACAAAGGAACAACACAGAATTGGGCCAAGGAGTTCTATGTAGCAGTGTGTGCCTTCAGTCTCCTTCCATGATAGCTTCTTGATTGTGATAATGGTGAGAACCAGCCTGTACTTCAGCTGTGAGATTTGGGCATATGAGAACAACTCTAATCACGTATCACTTGAGAGCCACTAAGATCACAAACATCAAGAGAAGAAGACTGAGAGTCATCCCTTGCAGAGAAAGCAGGTGTTTAGCACCAAATTTCTGTTGGCAAAGACTAAGGACACTGCCCTGTACACCTGCACAGTTACAGAAAACAGGCCCCCTGAAGTGGAACATTTGTCTTTCAGTCCTTGTAGACTAAAGGTTAATTGGTTGCTAGGCACTTTCCTGATTCTGAGGGTGAATTAAAATAATTTGTTCCTGTCTCCTCGGATCTTAAGGTTTGGAGTGACACAACTTGCATTTGTTTAAATTGATCTTTTCTGGTTCTTTGATTGTTTGCTTTTGTTTTCTTTTATTTATTTACATTTCAAATGTTGTCCTTCTTCCTGGGACCCTCTCCCCGATTTCTTCACCATCTGCCCTCTCTTTTGCCTCTGAGATGGAACTCCCCACGCACCTGCCTGCTTCCACCTCACTCCTTTTACCTCACCCCCTTCCCAGCATGCTCCTTTCCTGGAGCATAAGGCAGTCCTCTGCTACATGTACTCTTGGGGCCACAGACCAACCCACACATGCTCTTTGTTGGTGGCTTAGTCTCTGGGAGCTCCCAGGGGTCCAGGTTAGTTGATACCTTCTTATGGGGTTGTTTTTCTTATGGGGTTGCTATCCTATTCAGCTCCTTCATTCCTTCCCCATAACTATTTCATAGGGGTCTCTGGGCTCAGTTCAATAATTGGCTGTAGGTATCTGCATCTGTCTCAGTCAGCTGCTGGTAGAGCTTCTCATAGGACAGCAATGCTAGGCTCCTGTCTGTAAACACAACATGGTATTAGAAATAGTGTCAGTGTTTGGTGCCTGCCCATGTGGTGGATCCCAGATTAGGCTGATCACTGGATGACCTTTCCCTCAGTTTTTACTCTTTTTTTATCCATACATTTCCTTTATACAGGAACAATTCTGAAGATGGGTGGGTAGCACCATCCCTCCACTGGTGGCCCTGTCTATCTCCTGGAGATGATCTCTGTTGGGCATTTTGGCTAAGGTCATTCCCCAATGAGTCCTGGGACCCTCTCACATCCTAGGTCTCTGGGAATTTCTAGAGGTTTCCCTGCTCCCCCTCCCACCCCTACAGCTGTATATTTCCATTCATTCTCCTGGATCTCTGGGCTTCTCTCCTGTCTGTTCCCCATACCTGATCCTGCCCCCCTTTTGCCCTCCCTCTTTTCTCTCCCACCCAGATCCCTTCCTCCTTCTGCATCCCGTGATTATTTTGTTCCTTCTTTTAAGTGGGACTGAAGCATCCTCACTTGGGCCTTTGTTCATGTTAAACTTCATAAAGTCTGTGAGTCAGTGTCTGGCATGTTGTAGGTCACAGAAAATACGATTAAAATTTTGTTCAAATTCATGTCATTTCATAAATCCTTTTCTGGAGCGAGCAAACTGAATGATGTCAAACAAGCTGGTACTCAGGATCAAGCAGAAAACTATTGTTATAAAAAGTAAGTTGGTAGATTACTTGGAGAACTTGAATGGCTTAGGTTCATAATGTGACTTTCATACTGCTATGGTTTCCATGGAAATGGAATATGCTTAACATAGCTCCAACATCTGAGGAGGGACACAGCTCTTTCCCCATGGTGTCTGAATCCTGGGGGCTGTTTACTTATAGGACTGCTCCTCCCACTTACACAGTTGCATCATATATGGTTCCACATCTCTCTCCTTACATTTGTGACTTCACCTCATGTTGAAGCTGCAGGTGAGGAGGATGTCTTAGGTTATATATTCAATATCTGCTACTGTATTCAGTGCCCCTATCAATCAGTGGGCCTCTTTCTTTGCTGTCTGTGTCTCATATAGTCTAGTTTTCCCCCAAAAGTCTTAACATCTGAATAATTTCTCTTTCTTTGAATGGTGATATTCTGTTTCCTCTGTTATTAAAAAATAAGAAAAGAGAAGATAAGCAATCCCACCAGCAACAGAGGAGTGTCCCTCTTTCTCAACATTCTTTTTTAAAATTTATTTATTTTTTTTTAATTTTTAATATTTTTATTACATATTTTCCTCAATTACATTTCCAATGCTATCCCAAAAGTCCACCATAGCGCCCCCCACTTCCCTACCCACCCATTCCCATTCTTTTGGCCCTGGCATTCCCCTATATTGGGGCATATAAAGTTTGCAAGTCCAATGGGCCTCTCTTTCCATTGATGGCCGACTAGGCCATCTTTCGATACATATGCAGCTAGAGACAAGAGCTCCGGGGTTCTGGTTAGTACATCATGTTGTTCCAACAATAGGGTTGCAGTTCCCTTTAGCTCCTTGGGTACTTTCTCTAGCTTCTCCATTGGGAGCCCTGTGATACATCCAATAGCTGACTGTGAACATCCACTCCTGTGTTTGCTAGGCCCCAGCATCGTCTCACAAGACACAGCTATATTTGGGTCCTTTCAGCAAAATCTTGCTAGTGTATGCAATGGTGTCAGCGTTTAGAAGCTGATTATGGGATGGATCCCTGGATAAGGCAGTCTCTAAATGGTCCCCCATCCTGCTCCCCAACCCACCCACTCCTGCTTCCTGGCCCTGGCATTCCCCTGTACTGGGGCATATGATCTTCGCAATACCAAGGGCCTCTCCTCCCATTGATGGCTGACTAGGCCATCTTCTGTTATATATGCAACTAGAGAAACAGCTATGGGGGCTACTGGTTAGTTCATATAGTTTTTCCACATTCTTACCAGCATGTGTCATAACTAGAGTTTTTAATCTTAGACATACTGATTTGTGTAAAGAGGAATCACAGGGTCATTTTGATTTGCATTTCTCTGATGATTAAGGATGTTGAACTGGAAAACATTCTGGCAGTTCCTCAGATAATTGGAAATAGTTCCACTTGAAGACCCAGCTATACCACTGCTGGGCATATACCCCAAAATGCTTCACCATACCACAAGGACACATGCTTCACTATGTTTATAGTAGCCTTAGTCGTAGTAGCCAGAAGATGGTAACAACCCAGATGTTTCTCAAAGGAAGAATGGATACAGAATATGTGGTTTGTGCACACAATGGAATACCATCCAGCTATTAAAAATGAGGACATCTTGAATTTTACAGGCAAATGGATGGAACTAGAAAATGCCATCCTGAGTGAGGGTTTTGGCTCACTAGGACCATTCTCCAACTGTACATTCTACTGGAATTTCTATTTCTCCCAAATGTTAAGTGCCAATGTGACTTTCCTTAACATGTTTAATCTGCAATGATTTAGGACTATGCAAAAACTAGTATTATCAGATGACCTACACTCCTATTGAGACAAATTCAAAGTATTTGGGGTGCATTATTAACCTTCAGTAAATAATTGTGATTGTCTACAAGGTGAAATATCCATTCCTTCACAGATCTTGACCTTTATATACTTTGGAAAAACTCAGCATCAAGATTCAATGTAGCATATAGTACTTCATAAGTTTAGACAGAATGGATTTTCCACAAGTGGGGAATTGCTTTTATAAGGTTTCAGATGAAAGGTCAGTAACTACATCAAAAAGCTGTGCAATACTCCAGAAAAAAGTAATTAAAATTAGCGCATCTAAGTATGTGTTCATAGTTATACAACATATCACAAGTACTCCACATATTCTGAGAAGTCATCCCACTTTGATGAGTGCTGATAACTATAATTTTTGACTCTAAATGAGCAAAAATATAGGCAATTTTGTTCATTTAACACATTTTACTAAGCTGTAGTCTTTAGTTTACTTTGTCTTACTTGATTATTAAGGCACTGGTTAAAATCCCCATTCCTCATGCATACTGTATTGTGTGCATCATATATCCTGTTTCTGTTGAGTTTAGCCTTCAAGGCTCTAAGAGCTAGCTAGCTAACAATGTGAGACTAACGTAAACAGATTTCAAATGTTAGATAAGCTGCCTCTGTGTGTGTGTGTGTGTGTGTGTGTGTGTGTGTGTGTGTGTGTGTGTGTGCACTTTAGAGTTCTTTTAGTGTTACTGGCAAATGAGTAGCTCTTAACCTGTAGGGGCATGTTTAAAGATAATCCCCTATTTCATAACAAAGTTAATTGTGAATTCTTTCCCATGTGATTGTTTTGCTTATCTTGACTGTTAGAATAATCATTAGCAATCATACTGGAAACAATGCAAATTAATCTACAGGAACTATTGTTAAACAGTTACTAAGACTATTTTCTATTATTATTAAGTTTAATATGGGTTTTCCACAGAATACAGCAAAAAGTATGATTTTAAACAAATAATAGTGTTACAAAATTTTTGTGATGATGAAGAAATAGTAGATATTTTTGGTTATGTTCTCATGTAATGAATTAGCTCTTTTGACTGCTTAAGAATTTATTTTTATAATGCCAGCGGAATTTTGGGTTCTTAGAGCTCAAAAGCTTTATTGTGTGAAATGATACTCTAATCTATTTTAGAAGGAAGTGCTTCAGTCCTGTCTATTTCCCAAGAGTGTCTTTGTAAATACACAGGACTTTGGAAACTCCCACATGGCAAGGCCATCTCTTATAGCCCTTTCTGGCTGTGTTGACCCAGGGTAACTAGGTGTTTAAATGGCAAGATCGAAAGAGCATAAATTTAGAAGAAATCACATAGTTCTCAAACTAGAAATAATCTATAAGTCTCCCATATCTTATAAATGAATATGCTGATGAGAGAATGACCTGCCTTATCTCACTGAGGACTTATTACAGACCTCATCTGTAGGCAACCACTTCCAAATGCCTGCTTTACTCAAACAGATGAATATTCACTGTTTAAAAAATATCTGTGTTATAAACTCATACAGTCAAACTAAAACTGCTGCTAAAACTGCAAATTTACAACTCCCTTGAGTTGTTTTTTTTTTTTTTTTTAATTTGGATATTTGTTTATGGTGCTGAGAATGGAATGCAAGCCCTTGTGGATGTCAGCTAGCAAGGGCTCTACCAATGAGTTAGAGTCTTCACGCAAGAGTTAGTTCTAAGTCAAACATTTTTAGTCATGTATAATTCTGGTTTTCACAGAATGAACATCATTATAAGACACATGAATGATTTAAAAATTTATAGATTACCTATTATCCTGCATTTCAAAACAGTCCAAAAAACTAAGTATACTTAAAGTAACAATCAATTTGATTATTGACCTGATTTCTGATAAAGACCAAAATCATACAGAATAAAGGGAAATATAATACTGGGATTGAGATAATAACATTTTCAGGCATGGAACTTAACCTTGGGGTGGGTGTTTGCTTGTTTGTTTGTTTATTTTGGCTATTAAGGCAAATACAGAAGATATTAATTTTCTGATAGAAATACTTTACCTTTTACATATTTATGTAAAAATATTAATATAATGAACAAGGAGGTTTTAAACCAATACCACCAAATGTAGATATGAAAAGAGATATGAAGGTGTATAAAATTCCTTCATGGTCCTTGTACTGATTTAAGTGAAAGCATTTGAACATTAAATTATATTCCCGGTTGGATGGGTGGCAAAAATTTCAAAGCAATGTAAAGGGTTATTAATAGAGACATTTTGAGGATAGAGTCAACTAACACAGGGATAGAGGTAGAATAATTGGAGAACATTTACTGATGTATTACAGTGAGAAAGTGTAGAAGAGTGGGCTCAAAACAGAAGGATGTTCTTCCCCTAAGTATGGAACTCTGGCTAGACAGACATCTGTGAGGGAGAACAAGATGTGTGAACTGTAGGTGTAAACTGCGTTTAAAAAATGTAATTTAAAATCTGTATGAAGAATAAAGTCTAAAATTAAGAATTCATTGTTGGTACTTTAAGGGAATTTTAAAATTAGTTTCATGTTCTTTCATTTCCCCTTTAACAGCATTTTCTTCTAGTCTTGATTGCTGACCTTCTCTTAGTTATTCATTTTAGTTAGTCTTGTTTTAGAGATAAGGTCTCATGGAGCCGGGGGTGATTTCAAACTCCCCATGTTGCTAAGCCTGTTCTTGAACTCCCGATCTATCTGCCTCTACTTTTTACATGCTAGGATTACAACTGTGCTCCACTACCTTTTGCTGAAGTAGATTTCTGATTTCATTGGAGACTCAGTTGTGTTACGTGATGTTTTTCTGGAAGCTGTCTTGTGAGAGGATGCTTTGCTGAGGCAGACATATGAGAGGACACACGATTCTTGGAAAAAGTGAACAAAGTGAACAAAGCTCTTGCATCAGTTTGCCTTGCAATACCTTATACATTGCTGGTATTCACTGATCTTTGCTTGCTGTGACTTCTTTGAGAAAAACGCACCAAAGAACTTCTTGTGATATTCTGGTTGTTTCTTGCTACTTCTGTTGACTCCTGTCTATATGGTAGAGCCTCGTGGTTTCTTCTGGATCTAGCTGCTGCTACTGAATTGTGTTTGGGATTTGGTGATTGGATTAAACTGCTGCTTAATGACTCTAATTTGATTTTTTTGGACTGGACTGCTATTATATTGACAATGAAGATTGGAATAGCCCAAAGAACTACTTCTAAACAGGGCCACATCCCCTGTTTCCTATTAACCTTTATTTTTCTCTACCTCTGGTAGGTGGGTTAGAAAGGAAGCTGAAGAACTTAAGAACTCTAGTAGGTTTTGAAAAATCTAAGCCTACATTCTACCTGGGGCCATTGGATAGTTTTACTCTCAGCAGTCAGAAACCTGAGTTTCATAGCTATGTATGGATTATAGTCTTGATTTATCTTGAAGAGAATTAATAATAAAAATCTCATCCTTTAAAAAAAATCTCATCCTTTAATCTGATACATATATGTATGTGTATATATATGTATGTATGCATACACACACACATCATTTGAGTATTCAATATGTAGCTCATACACTGTTAAAAACTTTAAAAAGTATTTTACCAACCTATTCAGCCACTCTACCATTATAATTCACATTTTAAAATTACTTGGTCTAATTTTTCACATAATTTGTGATGGGCTATTTAATTAACTTGATTAAACAAAGAATGGTGGTTCCTTTAATTGCAGTTAATAGAAAGAAAAAGAATGAAGAAGGGATTTGAAAACTGGAAATTACATTAACTATTTTTCTACTGCTATGAAAAACTGTGCCAACAAAAGCAAAAGGGTTTCTTTTGGGTTATCGTCATAAAGGGGAGAGAGCCTATCACATCAGGGAAAGCATAGCCTCAAGATGAAGACACTGGCTCATCACGTTTACATACAACAGGAAATGACAAGAGAGAAAACAGAAAGTTCAGCAGAGCAATTAAACCCACAAGCCCCACCCTAAGTGAAGCACTTCTGCATCAATCTTCTAAAGGTTCTATAGCCTTCCTGATCAGTACTGCCAATTGGAGATCATGTCTCCAAATCCACGTAGAAATGTTGCTGCAGATAGTAGTCATCTCTGAAAGGCGATTGACAGTCAGATGAAGTAATATAAAGATGACATGTTCCTCACTTGTTTTCCACAATCACTTCATTCTCCCTTACTCACTTGTCAGGTCTTTTTCCAGTCAGTCAATTTGCTGCCAATGGTAGACCTCAGACTTACAACAGATACTTATCTCTACAGAGGAAACAAGTTCCTATGACGTCTCCTTTATGGATCCAATTTGGCACCTGGAGAATTTGTGTTTCTCAGATTAGCTCCCTTCTAACTCCTCTCCTGGTCTTCTAAGTCTCCTTTTGAAGCTCCTTTTTTTTTTTTTTTTCCACACCTGTAATCCAAGTCTGTTCTATGGTCTCAAGCACAGAGTGTCTGGTCCCTGACTCAGTACAATGAGTATCTGGTGAATGAAAAAATGAGTCAAGCCAAACATAGGGACTGAGGCCAATGTAGTTTGGCTTCAGAGTTGCAGCCCCCATCCCCACCCCCAAACACACACACACACACACACACACACACACACACACACACACACACTTACACTTTTTGGTATTAAACTAATTACAAATAATTTGTTTCAAATATCAAATAGAAGAAGAAAAATTGGCCAATGGTTATTGAAATTTCAGTCCCTCTGTTGATGTATAACTTGCCTTACTCATAATTTCTTCACACAATTGTCCTTTCTGCCATTCATAGTGCATGATGCATACAATTAAAAAAAAAGATTAAGATCATCTTCAAATGTACTAGGATTCTATCTTTTCATGTACAAGAAACAGAGGAGAACATTTTATCCCTAACTTAGAAGCAAATTTTATCTGTCAAGAAAAGTACTTTTGGATTTTAAATGGAATTACTTAATATGCTAGTATCTAAAACTGCATTTTGAAAAACAGTTTCTGAAAAGATGAAATAGGTATGAAATGAATAGTTTGTTTAATTATTTTTTCTGAGAGTAATTGTGTAACATATTTAAATCTTCTGCTTTCGTGTTTTTTTTTTTTTTTTGGTTTTTCGAGATAGGGTTTCTCTGTGTAGCCCTGGCTGTCCTGGCACTCACTTTGTAGACCAGGCTGGCCTCGAACTCAGAAATCCGCCTGCCTCTGCCTCCCGAGTGCTGGGATTAAAGGCGTGCGCCACCACGCCCGGCTGCTTTCGTGTTTTAAATATTGCATACAAACTAAGGGTAGAAAAAATACTAGTAGTGCCACTTGACTGTAAAATTATAGGACCATACTGATACTAACACGCATAGCTTATCTGTGAGAACACACTCAGCTTATGTGTACAGCCTCTTAGCCGTTCATTATGTGATATGTTTTGCCCATCTGATGTCCCTTTGGGTTTTGCTATAAGGACATGGAAGAGAGTCTGGATCATGGAGACGGTTTCTCACCCCTCTCCCGTCTGATCTTCACTACACAGATCATATCTTTTTCACACTTTGAAGAAGCTTCTTATTGCCTTATTGTGGATATTATTACTATTGTCTATTGCAGAGAAATCATTCCATAACTTGTAGTAATGACAACGTAACACCGTGCCATTAATCATCCTGAATACCTGCTAACTTTAAACTGGTCACACTCTATTCAATACTCTAAAACTACAAAGCAATTTGATTTTCCAGTTTGTGAAAAGCTGGATGTTAAAGGTTAGGTGGAAGCATCACTGAGAACATGAATCTGAGTTAGGTGTCACCACAGCTTGTTTTGGGAAGGAGAGTGGCATTAGGATAGAGATAGATTTTCCCACCCACTGTGTACATACTGAGAAAAATGATTTTGAAATAATTTTCAGGCAATCAGAAAAGAGCCCATTTTCCTGTTTGTTTGTTTCTGTATTCACCTTGATAACTAGTTAAAAAATATTCCCCACCTCTTTTTTTTCTATTAGGGAAAATAGCTTCCCTATAATAATATATCCTAATTATAGTTTCCCCTCTCTCTCCTCCAACTTTCCTATATATCTTATTATATTTTATTTTGTCATGTTTGGTAGTTATCTTTCAGAAGCCTATTCTCTTCTAATGGGAGACTGAAAGGGAGTGGGTCTGGAGGGGAGAGGAGGGAAGGGCAGTGGCCCTTTTACTGTAAGAATGCTCATTTATCCCAATTCTATGTGGTATCTGCAGAACACATGAATTGGAAAGCACTGGACATACAAGCATGAGGCAGGCAAGATGAGACCTTTCCTCCTCGCTGCTGTTCTGGAAAGAGATCTCTTACCTTTTGCTTCCACAGTCCTGAGGGTAACTGCTTATGCTCTTAGTCAGTCTGGACTAAGTTTTCTCTCAGTGCCTGTAATATCTATTTCACCATTTCTTACATAAAGACTTCCATAGGATACTTTTCCTCTGTACACTCATTCTTTTATGCTCAGACTTTTATGATTTCTAGCATATGAATGGGGTCTTAGATGTCTTTCCACATCTCGTTTTTCTCTCCAAATATGTCTTAGCATTTTGAAGATGTGTTTTAATTCTATTTGGCTGCCAATACCTAAAACTCTATGAGCTTCTCTGCTTATGGCTTCTTCCTGCTGACCATGCAGGTAAAGTCAGAACTTGCTGACAGATGGACATCAAAGTTGCTCCACACGGGTCTCATTGCTCATCTCCCTCTGTTTTAAAAGCATCTTTCTTGATACCAGCTCTACACCCTGGGCTGTTTTATTTGCCCTAATTTGCAAATTACTTTTCTGCTGAATTCCTATTATCTTGGGGGCACACAGGATACATATTTCTCCTTTGCAGTACACTTGATTGAAGGTCTTACTCTATTGCAGAGAGCTGTGTTATGGAGCTGACGTGAAGAACAATTGGTAGGCCTTAGTGCTCTGGGTGACTCTCAGTGCAAGAAGGGGAGAGACCACAGCCCACCACTTCTGAGAGATTATTTATTTGATTCCACTTTCATTTTATCTGAAGATTTCATTTAAACAGGGAACTTTTCTGACACAAAAGTATTTTCAAAACTATTAGCATAGATTCTTCTCTATACATGCATAGATGTTCTCTAAATCCAAAAATAAAATGTCTGCATTTGAAGGGTAGACATTCTTTTAAAATGTTTAAAATGTTAGGTGACCCATAAGTCAGAATTCAGCTTATAATTTTTCTCCAGGTGTTATAATATATTGAAAAAATATTTCCCCTTTTTATATTAAAGAGTATTGCTAGTTTTTTATAAACTACAAACAAATTTAAAGCCTGTATTCCTTGAAAATTGTACTTGTGGTTTCAAATAACTTATTAGAAAAGGGACATTTCAGTGAAATTCACAGCGCCAATATATGAGAGAAGCTCTCAACTACAAAAATAATATGTTTAATCCTCTGGATTTCATTAACCAAACAAGAATAAATTAAAAGACACATTGAGCTCCCAAGACTGTAAGTCATTCAACTCCACATTAACATGCATTAGTTCCCAGGAGTAAATGAAAATTATATATGAAAGGATTTGACAGTTATAAAGTATTAAAAGGAATGAAGTGCACATATTTGCAGTTCTCTTCTCAATAAAAGTGAATTCCTTGGAAAATATCTGGAAAGGTAAAAATTCACTGAAGTGAATGACTTTAAAAATGTCAGTGCTAGTGTCAGTAAGCTTAAGCCATATAAAAACAGGATTCAGTTCACTTACCTATCTCCAAATGGCAAATTCACAACATATTTCTGTTTATTAGCTAAAATAATCAAAATTATTATCATTCCCCTATAATTCCCCTTAGATGATCCCCCAACCCCTTCAACTTGCCAATGTTCTCTGTTCTTAATAATTCGCTGAGTTCAATTAGTACACAGGGATATAGGACCAACCGTTGGAGTCTAGAAACCTACCATTGACCACACAACTAAAGAAAAGTGGTACTGACACCCCAGGCAATCATCAACTACCAAAATCTTCTCAGTTGGAGCGGGGTCACATAAGGTTCTCCCCAACCCTTGTTGGAATTCTGAGTGCCTTGATATTTTACACTATTATGAAGGCAAAATCAGCTGCTATAAATTCATGAGTGTAATGTTCATGTCTTATCCATAAGACAGCATTGTCACAGCATGTCCCCACCCCCACCCCAGTCCTCCAGCTCTTACATGGTTTTTGGTTGGTTTGTTTTTTTTTTTTTTTCTTTCTACTTTTCTTCAGTGTTTCCTGAGGGAAGATGATATAGACGTCCAGTTTGCGGTTAAGCACTCAACAGTCACAAATTATGAGTCTTTGCACTGACTCATTTCCACTGAAAAGAAATGTCTCTGAGCAAGGTTGAGAGCAGTACAAATCTAATAATGCAAGCATGAAATTTAGATGGCGATTTGGCAACAGCACCATTTGGAAAAATTGTAATAGTAGTAATAGCATGTTCTGTCCTAGGGTGCAAGACTCTCCAGCCATGAGCCTGTGACAAGATTACCAGTAAAGAGCTCAAATTCCCAGCTGAGGAGCAGGCCACAAACACAGTCAGAAAGCAGCTGATTACTCATATAACAGGCATGCCACTATTGCAGCAGATTGCACAACCCGCTGAGCAGGTTAATACTGTAGGATGCAAGGCCCAGAGCTGTATAAGACCATACAACTCCCATCTAGCTCCCCCATCCAATTGAATAACACTTTCTAGCATTTTGAAAGCCACTCCACCAGAATGGAAGTTTCCCCATCAGTCAAGAGTGATTTCTATCATACCTTACATCCAATGTGACAGGTGTCTTCAAAAGTATAATACTACCTACCATCTAGTTATTATGTATAACTAAAAGTGACACTAATAGTTCCTATTGTGTTGCTGAGCTCTGGAGCATCCTTGACCCATAAACTGTAGCTTGGTGGTCCATACTTGACACTGATTTTTGGTTAACAAACCGAGTCTTCCAAAAATAGCATTCTACCCATGAAAGGAACCTCTGTTCAAAATCATTTTTTATTTTAAGCTGTGTTTTAAATTTGTCTTCCCCTCAAAATTGTATGGCTTTTTCATATTGGTTTTAAGTAACCCACATCTTACTTTCTCCTCTCCTCTATCCAGTTGCCCCCATACTCAGTTAAATTGTTAATTTCTGGGTTGTAATATGGAGGTTCTCTATGGAATTTTTTACATATCCATCATTTTTCAACCTTCCCTTCTGCCTTTTCCCCATTCACATATTCCCTTATCTGTCCCAGTGCCCCCTTCTATATTTTCATCTATACTACACTCTCCTCCCTGACTTAATGCACTACCACCAATGGCTCATTTCTCATTTGTGGCCTCTGAGAGACCAGAGGTTCACAGAGATCTTGGGTTCAGACTCCATCTTAGAGAACCTGACCTAAGGCTGAACTCAAGTTAAACAACAAACCTGTGTCTAGCACCAGTTTCCAGGTTACTCCTCAATAAGACTGAACCTAGCGCTAGTTTCTGGGTTACTTTCTAGCAAGGCTGCCCCTGGCACTTCAGTTCCTAAAAACCACCAATCAAAAGGAGAGCAGAATTGAAGTTTATGCTTTGGTTCCCAGCACCAGCCGATTATCTTAAAGGGCAACAAAATTCCATAGTAGCCCCCACCCCAATCAGATATGTTCCAGGCTGGAACCCCCCTGGCTTCTTTGCTCACCTCTATAAATGCTTGAAACTGGGCTTGGGGGTTCACTTTTCTGTCCTGCTACATCAAGCTTGAGCTTGAATAAAAAGAACCTAGTCCAATTGCATCAGAATCAGCTTTTTGGTAGTCTTTTGGGGCTCACAGATGGACACAACAGCCTCCATGTATACTCCACATTAAATATATAAAACAAAAAGACATGAGGTAAGAAGTACAAATGATAGAGAATATGTGACACGTGTCTTTTAACTACAAAATAAAATTCCCTTGTGGATATGTACCATATTTTTCTTATTCTTTCATTAGCTGGTAGATATATAGGCTAATTTTATTTTCTAAGGGTTATGAACAAAGCATCATGGGTGTGCAAGTATCTCTCTACAGAAACCTTTTGATATGCCGCATCTTCATTAATGTAAGAATGAATTGCTCTAATCCAGATTTTTCTCACGTGTATATGTTCAAGTGGAAGAAAGCGACCAAGATGCTCAGTGATGATTGTCTTAGCTTTATAGATAGATAATGATGTATATATCTGAATGGGCTCAGATTAATGAACATCCTTTGTGACTAAATATGATCTACAATTTAATATCCCTTATTAATACCATGGATATTTGGAACATTGAAATATATCATGAGATAATTCCCCAGATCCTGTAGAGTTTTCATTCTCTCCCATCCTTTACAAAAATAGTCTTGTTTTGAAACAAACTTTATGTTCTTGCATCAAACTTGTATTGCTACTAAATATCAAGCTTAACTCTTCAAAATCTGAATTAAAATATTTGGTATGGATTTTCGCCATCAGCCTGTAGTTCTTGAGTATGAAACTAAATCTACTAGTTACTGCACAAGGAAAATCTTATATTCATAACTGAAGCTGAGATACTAACATAGAACATGAAGGACCAGAATTAAGATCTCATTTTACAGAACACTTAAAGGTAGATGTAGCTGCTTGACTAAATTCTAATCTGAAGACCATGGCTTAAAGTGATAGGCCACTTCTTAGTCTACTCTGCGGATGTTTGGACTATGCCCTCTTTCCTTTCCTTTCTACCAGCGAGGATGTGGATGTGGTGGTGGTATGGATGGGAGAAGATTAAGAGGAGCCATAGTTGTCCATGGGAGGTTTACCGCATGTTGATAAAGACAGTGCCATTATTCAGGCTGCTGGTATTCTAAGTCACCATAGATGGGCATGATAGTAGGGTGAACAACAGAAATGTCTCATACTCTGGAGCTGGAAGTTTAAAGTCACTATGGCAACAAGGTTAACATCTGGTGAGAAGACTTCTCTCCATCATTTGCCCTATCCCTACATGGTAGAAATAGTGTCACAGAGCTCTGGGCTCTATTTTATGAAGACAGTAAGCTTATTCGTAAGCTCTTTAGCCTCATGACTTAATCACCTTCCAAAGTCCCACTTAATCTCCAATCCTATCATATGATAGATTAAACAAGTTAGTTTTGTCAAGGACCAAAGTTGGTCTACAACAAACATGAAAAGTTTGATGCAGTCTTGGGTTATGTAAATGCTTGGCCCAGGGAGTGGCACTATTAGGAGGTGTGGCCTTGTTGGAGTAGGTGTGTCAATGTGGGCATAGGCTTTAGTACCCTTGTCCTAGGTGCCTGAAGGCCAGTCTTCTCCTAGCAGCCTTTAGATGAAGACATAGAATGCTCAGTTCTGCCTGTACCATGTCTTCCTGGATGCTGCCATGTTTCCACCATGATGATAATGGACTGAACCTCTGAACCTGTAAGCCAGGCCCAATTAAATGTTGTGCTTATAAGAGCTGCCTTGGCCATGGTGTCTGTTCATAGCAGTAAAACCCTAAGACAGGGGGCAACAATTATCTAAATTTTAACATTTGACTACTGCTACCATATCTAAACAAGGACCCTAAATTATGAAATCAACATAACTAAAAGTCTTGTACTGAGCTGTTTAATGTAGTGAATAATTCGCTTTCAGGTAATACTCAAAAACTTTGGCTACTTATGTACTCTCGAGCCTGTCAATGTTATCACTAATTCATTGATAGAGGTTGATTCATTTCAACACTCTCTTTTAAGAGAGGTTTCAGTAACTGGAGAGGTTTCAGTAACTGTAGGTGTTTTGTTGGTTAGTTGGAAAGCCTATTCCAGATGCTTAAAATATCCTTCCGTATACTTCTGCTATAGAAACATGCCTGACATCAAAACCTGTATTAGTAAGAGTTCTCTAGAGAAACAGAACTAATAGAATTATATATATGCGTGTGTGTATATAATATATATATATATGTTATATATATATACCCAGTGGAGTATATATATATATATACATATATATATATATATATATATATATAGAGAGAGAGAGAGATGATAGAGATAAAGGGGATTGATTATAATGGCTTATACAGTCTGTCCCAGCAAGCCCAACAATAGCTATCTACTAATGGAAGATTGAAGAATCCAGGAGTTGTTCTGTCCATAAGACTAGATGATTCTGTTAGTCTTCAGTATATTCCAGAATCCCAAAGAAGTAGGCTTTAATGCCAGCGAAGAAATGGACTTGCCATCAAAAGCAAACAGGCAGAGAGAGTACACTTTCTTTTTCTTTGTACTTTCTGTAGGCAGTCTAGATTGTCTGGAAGTTTTCCACTGGACCCCTTTGGCCAACAACTGAATTAGATGTAGCCATTCCCTGTAAGGGAAGCTTCATCTGGTAACAAGAGATGTCCAGTGGAAGCTTTGCATCTCTCCCCATTAGTTAACGATTTCATTTAGATTGCCTTTATATGTGTATATACTTTAGAAATTTTATTATATTTGCTTTCCTTACTATCCCTCAAATGGACTTTAATGTTAGCTATCTCCCTTCCCATATCCATGCCCTTGTCACCATTTTAATGAGATATCACATTGTTTTAACCCACTTAAGAATAGTTGAAACTGAATTTTCTATGATACAGAACATTATGATCTTAGTTACTTTTTGGATATGAGTAGCTTGGACTTGGAAACTATTATTTAAAATATTTCTATTATTTAAATTATATGAAGTGAATATAAAGTCTTCACTTTATCTTTAGGGACTACCTGTTTCCATTTCCATGAGGAGCTGGGTTGACCTAACCAGGTCCATGTGCAAGACTGAACTTAATTTCTAGTTGGAAGACTATGGACATTGAACAGTTCTTTAAACTGTCTGGACATAGGTAGCATTTGAAAGATCCTTTTGTTTTGTTTTGTTTTGTTTTGTTGGTTTTTGTTTTTTTTTTTTTGTTTGTTTTGGTTTTTTGAGACAGGGTTTCCCTGTATATCCCTGGCTGTCCTGGAATGCGCTCTGTAGACCAGGCTGGCCTCTAACTCAGAAATCTCTACCTCCCAAGTGCTGGGATTAAAGGCGTGTGCCACTGCTGCTCAGAGAAAGATCATTTCTAATAGGGCATGGTGGGCAATGCTTTACTATCCCTGCACTTGGGAGGCAGAAAAGAGGCAGGGGGATTGCAAGTTTGAGGTCAGCTTAGGCTGCTTAGCAATATTTCAAAAATAGAGATAGATGGTAGACTGATTGACAGATAGGTTGATAGATAGATAGATAGATAGATAGATAGATAGATAGATAGATAGACAGATAGACATAATTTCCTATTAACTACTCTCCATAAAACAATTTCAATAGTTTTTGTGCAAGCAGAATCTTCAATAATCTTCTATAACTACCATCGATTGGCTATTGGGTTCCATAATTATTTAGAATTGGCTTTTTAGAAGAGATATTAACATAGAGCCTCCTGAATAGCAGCTGAAGCAAACAAATGTTTATCTATTTTAAGTATGAGAGGATTTTGCCTGCATGTAAGTACAAGTACCTTGTACCCATAGGGGACAAAAGAGGATGATAGATCCTCTAGAACTGGAATTAATGATGGTTATGAGGCACCATGTAGGTGCTGGGAACTAAACCCTGATTCTTTGCAAAAGCAGTAACCATTCTTAACAGAGATCAGCAGTTTTGAAAGTGTAGTTCAGTAACATAAGTTCCGTGTCTTGATTAAATGAATCCAGGGAGTACTAAATTAAATAGGATTATGTCAGGTCTGCTCTCTACGGGATTTCCTGGAAGACTTTAGTATGATGTGTGTCATTAAATCTTCAGGAGAGAGTATTAATTGAAGTGTTTTCCAGGGTTATTTAACCAAGTAGCCCCTCTCTTCCTAAAGCCTCACACAGAGATCTGAAATGAGACTCTAGGTTGGAAATGCCTCTTTTATGTTGCCAACAGGGTCATGAGAAAGAACTCTGTGAGCATCTGCTGATCTATCTGTCTTATTCACCTAAACCATTAATAAAGTGCTTGTTGTGGCTCTCTCTCTTGCTTCTTGAACTTATCTTGGTATTCTACATTACTAATAACAATTATCATTATAGTTGTTATTATAATAACAGGGCTTGGATTCAAGCTGAGTTCTCTCTCCTCTCCTGTTACTGACATCCCTATAGCCTGTGATCCAGGATCCTCCATATGCTCAGTGCTCCCACAGGCTATCTTGCTTACATGGCTAGCATATTTACTTTGATGTTACATGATGCTGGTGTGGTTTGTGCATGACCTTCCCAATGATGTGACTGACTCATTCGATTTTTCTTTCTCATGAGCTGGTATGAGTAATAATTTCTGGCACTCACAGAAACTAGTATGTAAACTAGTATTCAACATTTGTAGCTTAGCTTTAAGGAACCATAGCTAAATAAAGGGTGGTTTTCTTTGACAATCAACAGAGATTTTAATCAGGGTGTGACTGGCTGTACTATGGATAAAATGTGTAAAAATATGCGTAAAGTAGCAACTAGAATTCTTTGCAGAATACTTTGAAGACTTGGTTCTTGTTCTTGTTCCACATTGTTCAATAAAATGATTATAGTCATGTGTAGGCCTGTCCCCAGAACATGTCTCACTCAGTGGAAGATGTCTATCAATAACCAAGATGAAAGCTGCTGTTAAAGTCTGTTATCTGGGCAACATGCTGATGGATGAAAAAAAAAAAAAAACAGCCTAGTTCCAGTCACCAGTTAAACTAATAACACTGCATCTCCAGGGAGATAAGCCAATGTAGTAATTATAGTGAACTACACTCTGTATCCACAGTGCTATCTGGTTTTAGTGGCAGCTCTACCATTTACAGCTTGGGTGACTTTGTATAGGTTACATAAACTCTTATACCTTTAGGAACCATCAGCTTGGAAATGAGACCAATACTGCAATGCAAACCCTAAAGCTGATGTGAAGATTAAAGAGATAGTTGGTCTACTGGTTTGGGGGATTGGGTAGACTTTAGGAGTTATGTCACCTACAAGAACATGCATTCTACGAGGATGCTCATCTTGGCAGAATGTTATGCTGCTATTCTAACCCACGTCTACCAAATAGTAGACTTTGCTGAAAGTTTGTATTGTTTTTCTTAAATGTGTTATCTATGGTGTCTGTAGAAGACAGTAGGTTTATTAAACAAACAAAAAATGTTTTAAAGGGCTTAAAAGGGATGTTAGAAGCTGCTGACAGAGTATTCCCAGCATCCCCACACCAGAGTTGGAGATAAAGGGTGTGTGTGTGAGTGGGGGTGGAGTTGAAAGTGAAAGTACCAAACAATTAGAACTGCATTCACAGCCTAAAACACTGGCTTGTTTCTCAGTCTCAGTCTTCCCTTGGCCTGACCCTGGTGGAGTAACAGCAGCTAGGTGTCCAGTAGAGGGAAAGGAACCATGTAGCCCTCCCTGCCCTACCCATTATCCCAGGCTTTTGGAGAAATGGCACTGAGAAGATGAATAAACTTTGTGCACAACTAACTGATATCTGTCTTGTATGTTAGATCAGAGTAAATATTTCACATAGATAAGCATATTTTTATCATAGACACAAGATGGGAAGTCAGAGGGACCCATATATAGTCTAACTAGGGGCAGGGTAAATTCAAAATAAAATTAAGAGTGGAGAAGCACTAAATAAAGATAAAGCATTTGCCTATCTGATTACTTATGAGATGCACTGTCTCTTATTGGCAAGCATGCTATGTACTATGTACTTCATGAAGATGATCAAATGAGACAAATGGGTGGTTTTAAAACATATTGCCTAGTAAAAACTGTCTTTATCCTGAGCATAGAGAGAAGAGATTAGTTTCAGAGGTGTTTTATTCTTTGGAATTCCCCACCCCCCTGGGGGGAATCAATGGAAGAAAATTCTCTCTGGTGCTCTAGAAACTATTGAAAAATCAACATCTAAGCATTTACAGCTCAGTGAATAGATGAGGGGTAGGTCCTCTTTAGGTAGAAGAAAGAACAGCTCAATCAGGTGTGACTACCGGGACTTTCTTAAAACGCTCACAAAACCTACAGGGCAGACTTTGTGTTTTGATTGCTAAACCAGACCAAAGCTACTGTAGTGAGGATGTGAGCACTTCCACAGGAAAAAATATAAAACCATCACACTGGATACTACAGAAACCATGTGGAGAGAAGAAAGCGCAAGCTTGCGTGTATGGCTTTGAAGGTCTGCACCTGCTGTAGGGCAGAACTGAGATGTTGTGTCAGACTTCGCTCACAGAGGAGTGGCACCATGTATTTTAAAGAGAGTTAAGAATATTACCAAAAAAAAAAAAAAAAAAAAAAAACCAATATTACCTTTCCAGATAGAAAAACACTGACATGGGGATTTGTTTCCTAAAGGAAGAACAGCGATAAGGCTGGTGTGTGAGTAAAAGCAACCACTGTACTAAGGCGGCAACTGAAGAACTTTTCAATCTATGCCCTGATTCCTGGCATGCTTAGCTACAAAGAAATACTGAGTTAGCATCTCTTTTCCCAGATCAACAAAAACTTTCATGAGAAGCTGGGACATTTTTATCCTTTTCTTTTTTTGTCTTCTAAACTAGATTTAGGAACTAGGTATTTGGGGATGGAGGTTGCATTTATTTCTACAAACACACACACACACACACACACACACACACACACATGCACACACACAATTAATTCCTTTGCAATCACACCTCCGTGTGTTGAAATCTATCCAGCTGAAATACTTTCTATCAGGAACTGAAGATTACATAAAATGCACAAATTAAAATAACTATGGTTTTCCTTCTTAAATCCCTCTAAACCTTCGTATTTCTTTCTTATAAAATCCCACCCGCTGTGTGTGGCCTGCAAGACGTTACTTATTATTGCAGCCTACTCTTCCCACTTGTTCTGTTTTGTATGTTTTTCTTTTATTTCCTCTAAGTTTCCTGCATTTTGCTCCCTCTAAGGTTTCCCAAATGTTGTTCTTTGCCTGAAACACATCTTCGCCTCCCCTGTTTATGCACGGTGCCCTGCTCACTCCCACTCCTTCATTTCTCAGCTTAAATGTCTCTTGTTTAAAAAAAGACTTTTTTTTTTTTTGAGTTACCAATCAAAACTGTTCCTTTTCCTGACTATTCTCTACCATAAAACATCATTTGTTCCAATACCCTAAATGTCGTAATTAGTTTGAAATGAATGGGCAGACTGATAGGAATCAGACAAAATGATGACAAATACTACTTTTATTAGTTTAGACAGCATGTCAGGCATGGAAAATTGCACACAGATTGAGATTTCCCAGGGTTTCTCAGCTAGGAGGAGTAGAACAGATTTCTAGTTTCTGAATGGCAGCCTACAGAAAGCGCAGGGTCCCTGAGGCTGATGATGCCTTCCAAGTGCACCCAGTAACTTATCCCTATCACTGGGCTGACTGGATGCCATGGGTGTGGGGGGTGGGAGCAGGAAGGGTTACTCTCCCTCCACACGAGAATATAGGATTGGGGGTAGCAGAAAAGCATTTTCTCCATTTTCAATGCAAATTTGATAATTTAAGCCAAACATAATGAATGACTATTTTAGACTTTAGAGATACGTTATCAACAAGTTCATATCTTTTAAATATAACGATGCATGTATATGTTAAAACAAAAATACATCTATAGTTCTGCATGAATGTACTCTGGAAGAAGCATCATATATTTATTTATAACTAAGTATGTTATATTCATGGTATATATGCCATGTATGCATATACATAGTGCATATACAGATCTCTCTGTCTCTGTCTCTCTCTCTCTCATTCACATGTACGCGCTCACCCACCTGTATACATGTTAAATACTATAACTATTTGGGTACAACCTGCCTTTACAATCATATTGTAAGCTTCAAGAATATATAAATGTTGCCTACTTTATTAACTTCTGTGTCTGGGGCCCAATCACATCCCAAAATATGTATTAAAATAAGTAGAATGTTAAAAAAATATTTACAGTATGATTTGGTTTAAGACTCAATAATAGCTGCAGTGGATATTATGACTGTTGTACTGCAGCTCACAATAAAATAATCTTACAGTGATTGGTTTATATTATTGCTTGGGATGTGTTTTTCTAAGGTTTCTATTTTAGACATCCTCAAGTTTACCTCAAGGGAAGTTTGTCTTCCAATGATGATAATATCAGGAAAGAAAACTCACATTTGCAAAGGCCACAGCTCCGGAATCATCAACTCAGGGAGGAACAGCATTTGGGGATAAAACAGCAAAAGAAACACTATCCAGAACAAATAAAGGCAGCAATGCAAACTTACTTCTCTAGAACGCAAGGTCAGCAGGTCGCTTGATTCCTCAAGAGAACTTAAAAATCTGTATTTTTAGTGTAAATCTCCATTTGGGGAACCAGTTAAAATCTGCTGAACACTATGGCCCAAAACCTTACTGTAGGCTTCCTGCCTTCACACTCCCTTGCCCCAGGTGCCTAGTTTGTGACCTCAGTCTTCATTAAAGACATCCTGTGGTCTGCTCTCTTATCAACTCCTGTCTTGCATTTCATTTACCCTTACAGTGGTAATACTAGAGCTTTCAATCATCTTCCTAGCAGTGCAGTTTCATTGGTTCATAAGGAGTCTATTCCTGACCCTGGGTGGTACCTACCTTATCATTTGTTTTTCTAAAAAATCCTGTTTTATTTTAAGCTTTCAAATCTTTCCATAAGTATACTATTTAGCCAAAGGGGGAAAGAATGAGCCAAACATTATTTCCAAGCTCCCATACTGGAAAACAGATTTTTTAGAAAAATGTATCTGGTGATTCAACTTTGAAAACAGAGAGGGAAAAAAATGGGCACATCAAAATGATGTAATTGTCGGCCTAGTGGATGTGTCTCCTCTACATATCCTTTGAGCAACAGTTAGGCTTTGTGAAATGTCTTAGCAATGATTTTCTTAAGAGATGCTCTACCAAAAAAACAGTAAAGTTTTAGTATTTAAAAATGTGAACATGTTATCAGTTTTAAAATGTGGCCTTTCCCTCTATCTCCTACCTGTTTCTCAGAACACATTACTGTGTCCCAAACTATGACACATTGTTTAATAATAATTTAATCTTTTTTTTTATTTTACATAGGGAAACAGTTTTCTTAAAGGTTTTCCAGACAGATTTTTATCAATGTCTCACTGTTCTGTTTCCTTGTCTTTCGGCTAAAACCTACGGTAAACCATCTTAACTGCCAAGCTGGATGTATGTAGAGTTGTAGGTGTAAATAACTCATAGGAAATGCTGACAGTGTAAGCACGTAGGCAATAGCAATTCCATTTCGACGGTTGCCTGGCCAACAGCAATCCATTTTAAGTTGAAATTCCACTTAGGAAGGAGTAAGAATATAAAAATATTCATATTAGCATAAAACTCTCAGCTCTGGTGCACAAATGAGTTTCTAAAGTATTAGTGTTATAGGAAAACGTACACCACTCATTTTCTTGAGATTACTTAATGCTTTCCCTTAAGATATTTTAACATAGGTTGCTTCCCCACGTTGTGGTGAGTAGTTGAATGAGCTGAACTTTTTCGCAGCTGTCATGTCTATTGTGGTCTGGCTATACCAACCACTTACTGGTCTTCTTGTGGCGAGGAGTTAAGTGATGCCTTCAAAGCAGCTCGTACAATAACTAAGAGCCACAAGGAGTCAGCTTAAGGTGTTGAAGTATTGCACCTTAATAAAGCAAACATTAACTAAGGCCCTATAATAGGTACGCCAGGAATCAAGAGCAAACAGTAAGGAGGGGCTTAGTGCATAGCCAAAGTGCACAGGTAACTGATAAGGACTTTTCACTGAATGAAAACTGCAGGTCAGGGATAAATGATCAAGAGAGAATACTGGCTACTACTCAATACTAGGAATACCATATCCCCCAGGGGAGGAAAAATTAACCTCAGAAAAGAAGTCTGTGTGATAAACTATATTTTTAATTTTATAAAAATTAGCATACAAACAATTGGGATATGTTCATACATACTTTGCTTTGGCTGATCATCCCCGCAAGCACCCTCCTCTGTTCTGGCCTTCCCCTTACTTCCTTTCCCTTCGGAACTCTTCTGTGGCTTATGTGTTACACTTATTGCTACCTTCTTTGTATTTCCTTATAACCCTTCTTTGAGATTCCCCCTTTTATCTGGGTGGTAGTAGCACACGCCTTTCATCCCAGCACTTGGAAGGCAGAGGCAGGATGATTTCTGAGTTTGAGGCCAGCCTGGTCTACAAAGTGAGTTCCAGAATAGCCAGAGCTACACAGGGAAACCCTGTTTGAAAAAAACTAAAACAACAACAACAACAAAACAACAACAACAACAACAAATATCAAAGAAAAAAGAAAACAAAATTATTCCCCCCTTTCCTCTTCTGGTCAGTCCTCTTTCTAGTTTCAGAATATACCACACCTATATAGACACACATCTTCACAAATATAATATAAAAACTAAAATCTACATTACCCATATGGAATAAAGCACACTGTGTTTGCCTTTCTGAATCTAACATACTTAACTGCATAATTTCTTGTTCTTTCCATTTTCCTGTATATGTAAAGGTTTTACTTTTCTTTAAGGGTGAATACTTTTAAACAACTTTTTATAGCAAAACAGAATAGTGTACAAGGTATAGGCTTTGTTAGGGTTTTACTGCTCTGAACAGACACCATGACCAAGGCAACTCTTATAAGGACAACATTTAATTGGGACTGGCTTACAGCTTCAGAGATTCAGTCTAATACCATCACAACAGAAGCATGGCAACATTTAGGCAGACATGGTGCAGGAGGAGCTGAGACTTCTACATCTTCATCTGAAGGCCACTAGAAGTCTGACTGTCACAAGGTTAGGAGGAAGGTCTCATTGCCCACTCTCATAGTGACTCCTTCCTTCAACAAGGCCATGCCTACTCCAACAAGGCCATACCTGCTAATAGTGCCACTCCCTGGGCCAAGCATATTTAAATCAGCACACCATATCACAGGCTTTTCAATACTATCTTCCTTGTTTACAGGCTATATGTTTTTAGCTGAGTTAACTTTCAGTTCCTACAAGTATTAAAAAGGTGATCATGGCAGAACCTTATCCTCAGCACAACTGAGAGGGCTAAAAATGCAAATATATCAAAATACATGGTTCAAAACCAGAAATATAATTTGTTTTTCCCACAGTTAATTAACCTGATTACTTCCAAGGCTCAAGGGGGCAAGTATAGCCAAAATATCATCAGTCAGTTCTAGTTAGGATGCAGACAGAAGTTGCTGTAGTTTGTATCGGAAATGTCTCTTACAGATTCATACGTCGACACCAACAAGAGGTCCAGTGTTGGCGGGTGGAAACTTTGGTCATAGTCTTAATCACGGTAGTAATAAACAGATTAGAACAGTATTTTAGTGTATTTTCCAGAGTGGCCCTGAACTGCTAGAAGGTATGGAATGAAACAATCTATGTGCAGAAGAGCAATACTGCATCAACATTCTTCTACATGGAATTTAAAGATTCCATGTATAACTACTGAGAATGGAGTGCCTGCTGAGTCTGAATCACTTGTGAACAAAAACAAGTTGAGAAAGAAAGGGTTTGTCTTATTCCATCTGACCACAGTCAGGCATTGAGGGAAGCTGAGGCAGGAGCTAAAGCAGAGACCCTTGTTGCTGGCAAGAGATGCTGCTTGCTGGCATGTTTCCCACAGTGTGCTCCATTTGCTTTCTTATATAATCCAGGGTCATGTGCCAGGATGGCACCTCCTAAAGCAAGCTGGGCCTTCCCACATCAGTCTATAAAGAACACATGCCACAGGCCTGCCCATGGGACAAGCAGAGGATTGGCCTTTTCCCCCCGGATGACTTCAGCTTGTGTCAAATGGAACAAACACACAGACAGGCATACAGACAAACAAAATCCTTAACCAGCAGAGACCCCATTCTGAAGCAGAGAGGGGGAGGGAGGGAGGGAGGGAGGGAGGGAGGGAGGGAGGGAGGGAGGGAGGGAGGGAGGGAGGAGAGAGAGAGAGAGAGAGCGAGAGAGAACTCAAAGAAGTGTATTGTAGAACCATTGCTATCAGAGAGGTTAGGAGATAAGATGCTAATCAAAGGATATAAAAGTTGAGTTAGATAAAATGAACAAATAGATTAAGTGTACAATACATAATTAAACTCTATACCAGTTTATAATAGCGGCACACCAAGGGATGTAGTTATGGAAGAGGTGAGAACACAAGCTGATTTATATTTAGTTCTCCAGTTCAATTTTCATGTCAAATTGCATGTTCAATAATATCAATTCATAAAATGCAATATTCAAAAGTACAATATTTGTAAATTAATATATTATGCTTATTTACACCTATGCATTAAACATTGTGAAATATTTGCCTGCTGCACCCACAACTTTACATTATATATATATATATATATATATATGTATATATATATATATATATATATATACATATATGTGTGTCTGTCTGTGTGTGTGTATTTTATTAAGTTACATTTCCAACACTACATTTTCTATCTAGCAAAATAATATTGAGCGTTTTATATAAAATGAGTGATTAAGTTTTATGTGTAAGCAATTCTGGCTATCAGATATTTTCAAAGTATTGAGAAGAAAGTGAAACGTGAACTTAGTTCTTTGAGAATCATGGGCAGAAAAAAAAAAGCGATAGAAATAAGTGCTCTGAGGAGTTGCTAATTCCTAGGTGCCTTACATGCAAAATCACACTGCTCCTGCCAACATTATTTTTACAGATGGAGAAACCAGGGCCCAAATGTCAATATATGTACTCAAATGAGTGTGCTCAAACCGTCTCAGCCCACTGAGCATGTTGAGCTCCATCTTGAATGTGGCCTTTTCAGGCTCAGCATCGGGGTGGTGTTCACCAGAGACAATCCCTGGAGAAGACTGGCTTGGATCTATCTGTCCTTATGTTCCTACATGATGGTGTAAGTCACTCCCATCTTTTCAAAGAGCTGCTGGTTGTCATGCTATGAGCTCCTACACGTGAATTGCTTGGAGCAGTAGCTGTCCTGTAAGTAGTCAGTGGATGTTGGCACTGTGATGGCCTTAGAAAAACAGGAGAGACCGAGAAAAAGAGAGAAGAAAGCTGGGATGGAGAGGGTTTCTATGCATCACCTCTTTCATGCCAGTGCATAATGGGTAGATAGGGATGAGAGCAACAAAGGCAGAAGAGCGGGTTAAACTGTTCCATTTGCTCTGCTATCTAAAAATCTAGGAACTAGGGGTAGGGGCAGGTCACCTTGGAGCAATTCCAGCCTTGATGGGAAAATAGTGAGCACAGATTGCCACTCCAGAAGCCTGGCAGACGACGTATCTCCATATCTTAATTCTTATAGAAAGTCAATTTCTTTGTCCACTTTGTCCTCTTAATGCGTCACTTTAAATAATTTATGCTGTACTAATACAGCTTAGATGTGCTCAATTTATCTGCTCTTCACTACTGAGCCTCTTTCAACTTCAATTAAGCCCGCATTTATAAAACTGGAAGAATTCTTTCAGCTCAGAGTTGTGGCATACCTATAAAATATGTATCAGTTGTTTGGCTAGAGACTGGTGATTAACAAGCAATTAATAAAAGGTAGCTTTTACCATCTTTCCCCAGCTATCTCCTCACCCCACCCACCCCAAACCCGCATATGAAGATTCAACAGACCAACTTAGCACTCAGGAGTGGTGTATGTAGTCTGTAGTGGAGAGGCATTTATTTTACCTACCACAACTGCTATTAAATCACACGTTTACCCTGCAGCGCAGTAGTCTGTCCCCTGGGAGAGATGGCATCTAGAGATCGTTTTGTAGTTGTTTACCGTGTATCTTCAGGGTTGCCTGCTCAAAGTATGCAACAGAAAAAAAAAATTGAAAATCTCGGATAACTGAACGACATGATTAAGGAACTAAGATGGTGTAAGGACACACGTCCAAACTATCTTATAAAACCAACTGTGAAAAGTAACATGTTAAAAGTTGCCCCCCCCTCCCCGTGACACCATAACTGATGTAAGAATACTTGTATATTTGATGGCCTGTCTTGTTCAGAGAAGGATTTAAGAAGGCTAATGAAGATTGGGGGTGTGGAGGTAGTGGGGGGAATATATGAGCGCTGTTAGGAGAGAAAGAAAAAGAAACTGGGAGCGCAGGAGGAAGATGAGTCCGGGAAAGAGCAACTCACAGAAAATTTGTAATAAATGGCGTGGAACGTGGAAAGTAAAACTAAAAGCAAAATAAATTAATACATAAAAATAAAGAAATAAAAAGAAAGAAACAAAGAACAAACAAAAGAAAAATACACAGACAAAAAGAATTCTGCAAGTCTTTTGGGAGAAAATGAAGGCAATTTGCCCAGGGCCTTCTGTGAAACCTGTGTAAAGGACGCTGCAGCTCAAGCATCTCTTTACCCATGGAAAGATGGTGGTTTTGGATGGCAGTTGGTGATGTGGACTCATGAAGGCCTGAGCTCCTGGGAAGCCTCTCACCCTGTGAGCTTCACCCATTATCTTATTTTCATAATAAGGTTCGCATCACTGTAATTGCTTCACTTTCGTCAACAGATACAGCAGGAAGATAAGTAAGCACTTTCATGTTTTGAGGGAGAAACTCAGGGAGGTAATCTATTAAAAACAAACAACAAGCTCAAAACAGGAGGATGAAGCAGGTCAGCAAGGATCCTGCTGGTTCTCAGGTTGGTTTCTGGGATTCTCTCTCTCTCTCTCTCTCTTTTTTTTTTTCATTGTATCACCAAGATCAGACAAGGACTGATTCAAAGACAGAAAGGCCTTCCAGACTCAAACAACCCCCAGGTTTGAGACCTAGTTTCCCAGGGATAAGTGTTCCTCAGGCCATTGGGTGTTATGCTCCTCCTCCTGAGATTCATCTAAAAAAAGGGATCTTAGAATTTGGTCGCAGCGGTGACTGGGGAGAATCCGACTTTGGGTTTGGTGGATAGACTTATTCCTGGAACCTAGGAAAACGGGTGTCCTAGATGTGTGTGAAGTTTGGGAAACACTGAGGCTACAGGGAAAGTTCTCGGTAGTGTAGCGCTTCTGCAATCAGAGGCGGCTGGATCCACCCCACTGGCCACCAGCCCAGGTCAGCACGCACAGTCCCAGCAACGAGTATCTGTAACCCAGGGAGGGTCTCAGCGGGAGGGTGGCAGGGCCAATCCCCCGCCCGGGGGACGCGCCCTTCCAGGGTCCCCACTGGGCAGACGCGCTCCAGGTGGCCTGGGCGGCAGGCGCGGCCAAGCGGCAGGCAGGCTGACTCAGCCGCGCAGCAATGCTGCGGAACCGGGACGGCCTGCCCCGCCGCCCCCGCCGCTGAGCTCGGGCCGCCCCCGTCGGCCGCGGATCCCCGCCCCCGGGGTTCGGGAGGAAGCAGCCGGGCGCGGCGCCGAGCACCTGGGCGGCCCGGGCGGGCGCGGCTTCCGGGGCTGCGCGCTCGCCCGCCGAGCCCAGCCGCGTTCCCGCCTCCAGGTGCGGCGCGGGGTCCGCCCGCTCGCCCGCCCGCTCGCCGCCGGGGACAGCGCCCCACGGGGACGAGCCGGCGCTGCGCTGCCGGGGCTCGCTGGCCGCGCGCGAGCGAGGCGAGTCCCCGGGGTGCGCTGGCCGCGGTCCGGTCCCGGGTGCGAGAACGCAGCGCTTTGGGACGCGTCGAGTGCTCGGGCGGCTCTGGATTGTGTCGCTCGGATTGCGCTTCCCGCGAGTGGGCGTCGGAAGAGAAACCAAAGGCGGTAAGTGATTAGAAAGCTGCGCTTGCTTCTGGGATTTGACCCGCACGATTGACAGTCCAGTCAATCAGACTCTGTCTCATCCTCCTCTGCCCCCGACCAAAAACTGCCTGGGCGAGTTCCAGGCGCTGAGTTCTTTTCTCAGTGGAGGTAATGACTTGGGGCTCTGTGCTCCCCCTGCACCCCCACACCCTTCTGGTTACACACTTAAGACGGCAGCCCTGTTAATTAACTTTAATTACAATCATTCGGCCTCCACCTGCCTGAACCCAGCACTGTACCAGGGGACCTCTCTGGAGTGCGGTTACCAGGCAGCTCTTTCACCTTTAGTGTGGGAAGCAGTTCTCATGGGAAAATTGGTGTCCATCTATTAATTGAAGTAAGTTTTTATTTTACTTCATTCTGATATTTTCTTTAGTCTTGGATTTCTTGTTGGCGATCTGAAGTTTCTTTGACTTGGAAGGTTTGTGAAATTATATTGTGAATTATATTTGATATTTAGAAAAAAAATACAAGAAGTGATAAGATACACTGTGTGGAAAACTGTCTCAGGCTCTTGTAAGTTAGATGAGAGATACCAAGTTTGTCCTTGAAGTACAGGACACTTAGTAGCACATAAGTTTAATTTTTTTTTAAGTATTGGAATACGCTATTTTTAAAAGTACATTTAATCGGATGTCATTGTTATTCCCAATAATAGCTTTTTACTTACAAGCCCAGTATCGATTTTCTTCACTTAAGCTTTGTACACTAGAAGTGTATGGAGCATTGCCTGTAAGTAAGTGGAAGATGGCTATGGATGCGGTAACTTTTTTTAAAGGCGAGGAATTACGACAAGATTTTTATTCATGACTTTTATACACTTGCAAGAGAAATATGGAGGGAAAGGCACATGGCATTCCACCGTTTAACAATGTTTAATAGAGAGAAAATAAAAGTGGGTCGTGCAAGTAGGCTATATCCTAAAATGGAAATATCCCCTGGCTCCTGTCCAACGAGAGATTGAACACACATTTAAGGTGGGTCTTCACACCAAGAGGGTTTTATATAGAGTTGATGTGTCGCAGCCATTTTTTTTTTTTTAAATAAAATGTACCTAGAGAGTAAGTCAAAAAGCTTGTTAAAACTAATTTATATGTGTCTGCTGTTTTGTATTCTTTCCTTCCACTCCTCGGCCTGTCACATGTAGTTTTTGGTTTTTTTTTTTTTTTTTGGGGGGGGGGAGTTGCTTGTGAAAAGAGAGGCTGAGGGTCCACTTAGAAACAAATTCTTGTTTTCCTGACATCTCAGGTTCCCAGTTGTGAGGCTCATGGGCACTGGATGAATGCTTTTCAGATTGAAGTACTTTTAGTTACCATGGTTAAATAGAACTCAAGTTCTACTGGATTGCAGTTCTTGTTTCTTACATTAGCATTTGGAAACGGAAGTTTTAAAAACCTGCTTCTGAGGATTCTGGGTGATGATAGACTTCTCCAGGTCCTAGAAGAAGACTTTGCCTTTTGTTTTGTTACTTCCTAACTCATTAACTTGCAGCTAACGAACTCAATGTGGTGAACTTGACCATAAAATTCAAAGTATGAACGACAGCCGCAGCTTTAATAGTTTCTGTTGTCATGTGCTCCACCCTTTCTTCAGACTTCTGCATTGGAGCCACTTACTGGTCTTTTGCACATGCTAAGTTGTGGAGTGTTTCTGATTCTTTGTAAAAGGCTAATCAGGCGATGTCTTCTTATTGGTCCTGGAAATATGTGTTAACTTTTACCCAAACACATTGAATATAAACATAGTGGATGCCTCCTTAAGTCATTTCTACATTAGAGTTTACTATTTTAGATTTTAAAAACATTGGCCACTGCGTGAATATATGGCTATATGATGTGAGTTTGATCCCCAAGACCCAGAGCCTCATGTTGGGAAGAGACAACTGACTCTAGCAAGTTGTCCTCTGATCTCCATGCAAATGCTGTGTCACTCCCATACATGCACATACACATGTACACACATAGAAACAATGCATTAACATATGTAAAATATGTCACCCGAATTAAATATATAATATTAGTAAGGTCATTTGGCTCACTTTTTCCCCTTGATTGGGATAGCAGTGGTATTCTCTTTTAATTATTTGGTGTAGAAATTTTCTTCAAGTTTTTACTCAGCACAAGCAGACTTCTCTACTGATGCTCAAGTGAGAACAAATGTGCTCTACTATGCATGAGGTAGGGATTTTGTTGAAAGCTATTTCTGAGAGGTGGAGAGAATTATTTTCTGACTTTTATGTGTATCTAGGGGTGGATCGTTGCAGGAAGAAGTGGTTCATCATTCCTGAAGGTTCTCAAAAAAAAAAAAATACAAAAAAAAAAAGCAAAAACAAAACAAACAAAAAAGCACCACAGGTTATGCTGTGTGGCCGAGCATGCAGAGAGAAAGGCCTGGTCTGTCCAACAACAAGGAAAACTGATCGTTTCCCTGGTTAGCAGATGACTTGGAAGACTGGGGGTAGAGATGGTCAGAAGGACTGTGGAGAGAGTTTCACTTCATTCACAAGAAGTGCGGACTCTTCATCTTCCAGGTCTTCAGCTGACTTCAGCTGCCATTCTGACATTAGGACTTATTGAACTCTGGATCCCTCCCACCTGCTCCGCCTTCTTGCTGTGGCCTGATGTTTATCTGCTCTCCCTGTGCCTCCTTCATGGCCTTTGATCTCCTTTCAGGTGTTGGTGTCTCCACCTGTGACCTTTCTTCTTGAAACCCTGTTGAGTAGCTCCCTTCCTCTGACCTCAGCCCTTGGAAAGACCTGATTTGCTGCAGTCTTTAGTTGTATTATTTAAGTTGATGGGAGATTTCTAGAGTCCCTGATCACTTCTAAAGGATGGTGTCACACGTGTGTGATTGAAATAAAGCATTACACTGCAAACCCTGTAAATATTAAGGTCACAAAGCTGAGTCTTCATGCTGTTTCAGAGTAAGTGCTATTTTGCATACATTCTGTTCTTCTGAGAATGTTGTCCTGTCTCCCAAGCCCTTCCTTACTTGGACTGGGCTGTTTGTCTCAGGGCTGGTTGTTTATACCCACACCGGTGCCTTTGCTTATTGTCAGGCCTAAGCCTGCTCTTTTTTTAACCTACTGGAGGGAGGACACTGATTCTTTACTTTGTAGCCCTCGATGCTGTTCTCAAGTGAGATAAGAAGTACTGTTATCTTGAACTGAAAATATTTCCCGCTATTATCTTGGAGAGAGCAGTGTCCCCTAAATATTTATTGAAGGATGTAAACAAAGAGACATATAACTTCAGAGACAGTTGAAGTACTTGTCTTCTCCTAAGAACAAGAGACTTTAAGAATCACAGAATCAAGAGGAAGCTCTTGAATTCAGTTGGAAAAGAGGTCAGGGTGCTATTTATAAATGCAGAGAGGAAACATTCACAGTAGGCTATTTTGAAACATCTGGTTGTTGGTCTAAAAATGTGGCTCTTAAATTCAGAGACATGGTGAATAGATATTTGTACTACAACGTTGAGATGTAATGCACACACAAAAAAGTGTGTCTGTCATAACTCTACATGTCAAGTTCTTTGTATTGCACTGTAGTAATGTTTCAGTTTTTGTCTGGATTAATTGAATGTTAAAGCTGTGCTCACTATATCACAAAATGGAACAGAGAAAAGAAGAGTGTATGCCTGTTTGTGTCTCAGTGCAAGATTTTGAAAGGATTGGGCTCAGCTACAGATATGCTATAGACTGTAAGTTGGGGCTAGAAAAGGGCCTGTTCCTAGCAGAAGAGATGCAGGTATTGGAGCACATGGGTAGGCATCGAACAACTGGTGCAAGTTTCAGTTCCTTGTGGAAACCCTTCAAAGGGCCTGTGAATATCTAATCATCTCACCCTCCAAAGAGCCTAGAATTGTGTCCATTATAACATCTTTCTTTGGTTGCTCTCAAATTATGGCTTTGCTTGGCAGATCTCTCCATTAGAATTTGAAAGAATTTTCAAACCTCAGCTCATTAACTCCAAGTGTAAACGGGAACTTTGAGAGATGTGCTGTGGTCAAGGGGATTATCAGGCACTGAACTCTTATGCTATTATCTAAAACACAAATATAGGCACTGGACATGACACGCTATAGTCACCCCTCATACCAAGAAAAGGAGTTGGTATCCTTGCTTTGACAGGCACACTGAACTCTAGATTGCATATTTGTGCTTTTTTTTCTTTTCTGATTGCACAATAAGTAAAAAATGTCTCAGAATAATCTTTTCCCTTCCGCCCCAAAGCCAAATGATTTTGCTTAGGATTCAGCTATTTTAAGATCAAGTTTCACTTATTTTGCATCTAGCAGCTAATGGCTGAATATTTGCTCTTTGCCAGAACCCCTTCAAAGGGCCTGTGACTATTTAATCATCTCGCCCTCCAAAGAACCTGGAATTGTGTACATGATTATCTTCCCTATGGTGACAGTGGTGAGACTCGGGAGGGAAAGGCATCCTGAAAGGCCAAAAAGGTTCTGTGCAGCGGAGCTGGCAGCTTTGGTCCCAAGTCTAAAGTCTTCCAGTCTCCAAACACTAATTAGGTATCTGTCTCACTAGTTTAATAAAGCTCTGCTTAGCTTACTGTTGTGTTAAGTGGTTTGTGGGCTTATTAGAAAAATAATTTACAGTCCTCTTTTAAGAAGGTGGTGTTACTGTGCAGGCCAAAGAATAACACTCAAGCCCAGTACATCCATATCATATGACATAATTAATATTGATTATAACAGATTAGTTAATAATAGCCAGCACTAATCATATGCTTGCAGTTCAAGACAGGTCATTTTATATGTGTCTTATGTGTGAATTTAAAATATAACAAGTTTATTGAAAATTCTATAAGGAATTCTATTATATAAATCCTATAATATAGAGGGGATATTCTATATATTCTATATAAATTCTGTCCTCTTATTAGTGAGGAACTTGAATTTCAGGAAGGTTAGATAGTTTTATGAAAGTACTCAGTTAAAAAATAGAGAAGCTGAAGTCAGGGAGATGGTTCACTGGGCAATAGCATTAGCCTGGCACGACTGCTGACTTGAGTTCAGTCCTAGGAACCCACACCCAATTTTGAGTGTAGAGGTGCCTCTATAATCCCAACATGTCTACTATAGTATAGGAGATGAAGTCCTGAGAACCCTCCAGTAACTCATGGGCCTGCCAACCTGGGGTATATATGTAGTGCAGCAATAGAAACAAGAAAGACCCTGCTGTGATATGTCAAGTTTGGAAAGCAGAAACCAGCATCGCCTCTCCACCACATACACACACACAGGCATAGCTCCCCGGAAGGGTGGAGAAGAAGGGAGGGGGAGTGAGAAAGGAGGAGGGAGAGGAGAGGGGGGAAAGAGAGAGAGAGAGAGAGAGAGAGAGAGAGAGAGAGAGAGAGAGAGAGAGAGAGAGAGAGAGAGAGAGAGAGAGAAAGAGAGAGAGAACAGGAACAGAGAAGGGGTGGAGGGGGACAGTGATCAATAAGATGAATTAAAGAGTGGAGAAACCTGGATTGGATTTCGGGCATTATGGTATCTAGTATGGTGTGGGTGGATTTGGTGTGGGATTAGGGCAGATGGAGTAGGAAAGTCTCATGGACTGATCGTACTGCACTTTCGAAATTGAACTGTCAAAGGAGGAGAATAAAATGTGCAAGGAGGCCATTCTGTTTCCTCTCTCCTCTCTGCTTTATCAAATTACCATCTTAACCACTTTGTCAGTGTACCGTTGAATAGTGTTATGTGTGTTTATGGTCTTGTGGAACAGATTTTCAGAACTTTTCTTCATGCTAAATTGAATCATTATACCCATTAAACATTAACAGCCCCCCCCCCCACAACCTCTCTACTCATTGATGCTCACAGTTTACTCTTGATTCCTACAGGTGTATTCGATCACTCACCATAACTCTTACAAGTGTATTCATATAGTACTTTCCTTTTGCTGACTTGTTTATATCCCTTGGCAAAAATCGTAAAGATTCAATATTGTGGTAGAATTCTTTCTCTCTGTGTGCACGTCTGTATGTGTTAGGCACCCATGTGTGTATACATGTCTGCATGTGTGGGCACACATGCATGTGGAGATCTGGGGATAACCAGAGAGACCTCAGTTACTTTCCAAACCTCAGCTAATTAACTCAAAATGTAAACGGGAGCTTTGAGAGATGTGCCCTGGCCAAGGAGATTATCAAGCACTGAACTATTATCACATTACTGAAAAGGTGTCTTTCCTTTGAACTCAAGTTCACACCTTCTCCTAATCTAGCTAGGCAGCCTAGCCTTATCTCAGGATCCCTGTCTTCTCTCTACCAAGTGCAGAGAGTATAGCAAGGCTGCCATGCCCACCTAGTATCTACATGGGTACAGGGGACCAGAACTCAGGTCCTTATGCTTATAATGCATGTATTTTAGTGAGTCATCTCTCCAGCTTCCATTTCTTTAAAAACAAAACAAAAACCAAATCAAACAACAACAAAACCCACCCTCCCTCTCCAATTGCTTGCGTCCACATTTTGATCTTTCCTGTGCCTATATACCTTGGGTTGCTCCTTTCCTTCTCACTGGAAGTTGAGTCTCTCTGTGCTGATGCTTTGTCCTGAGGTACAGCTGTATTATTACCCTCACCACTGCTTGCTCCTTTGGCCAGTAGATATTATTTTGTTCTTATTTGATTGTTTGATACTTGGCTTTGTATTTTGCCAGGCGAGTTTCACGGTAGTTAACACATAAGTGGTCTTAATGCAATGATATGTCCAGAATGAATATTACTACAGTGGATATTACCATTGCTATAAAAAGTGATGTCAGAGATGTTTACCATTAACGTGTTATTGACTGTTAAATCTCAAGCAGTTAACATGTAAATCAACTGAGCCTTCTGTATTTAACCACTTATATGGATACCCAACAACCGTAAAAAACCTAAAGGTTGTATAACATTTGGGCTTACAAGTTATGGGATATAATAATTTAAGTAGGACTCTCTAGTGTAGTGATTCTCAACCTGTCAGTGGTGACCTCTTTGTGTTTCTATTTCAGATGTTTACATTACAACTCATAGCAGTAGCAAAATTACAGTTATGAAGGGGCAATAAATAATTTTATGGTTGGGGGTCGCCACAACCTGAGGAACTGCCTTAAAGAGTCAAAGCTTAGGAAGGTCAAGAAGCTCTAGTGAGTCCGAGGGTTCTTGCACAGGGCACTAATGAGAGGAAGAATAAGACACCATTATCTCTTTACCATTTGATCAACTGAGCAGCAATAAAGAAACATCAAGGCCAACAGTGGGACTTGCTTTCCAAGAGAACTGTGAGACCGACAGGAACCCTGCACTGACGATTCGCAACAGTGAGAATTGTTAACAATGTAAGTCCCAGGAAAAATTGAACCAGAATGAATGTGTCTGGAGAAACAGGGATAGGCTAGTGGTTTAAATAAAAACATAGGGCTGAGAAGACCCTAGTCTGTGGGTGACCACATGTAAGAGATATGATCAGGTTGAGGGGCTTGTCTTCCTATAAGGAGTTTAATTTTGCCACATAATAGGGTAGATAAAGAATTGACAGTAGGCAGGGGTGGCAAAGGTTCAAATTTTAACATGGGCCTAAATATGCAAGGCAATGGCAGTATGGAGTTAGTTCAGACCTTCAACTTTCTAGTCTGCTTTAAAGTATGGAATTGAGAACATATTTTCTCAATATTACTTTCTATTTTGCTTGTTTGTGTGGAATGAGATTGTTGAATGCTGTCTTTATAGATACTTGGAGTTAATATCTCAGTAGGAAACAGTGGACTTTCTTTGGGTGCAAATAATGATATCCATTTCCCATGACTATATTTTTCACCAAAACAGAAGAGAAGTCTCTTCACTCTGTGACCTGAAGTAGTCAGAGCACCATCCTACTGATATGATGCTTTTTAATCTTCTGAGGAATAAAGCTACATGTCCTCCAAAGTTCACTAGGAACTCGAAGGCAATTTTTTACAACATATAGGGAACAGATTCATTCGTGTTGGGAGTGAAAATTGGTACCATTTTGATAATATATTGCATCACCTCTCTTGACTGTGCTACTCAGTCACTGAGATGAACAGAAACAGTTTCTAGTATCTGTTGGCTTTAACCCCAGGAGACAGTACCAGTCTACTGGGAACTACTGTTCTGGAAGACAATAATCTTCCATTGTTATCAGACTCTGTAAGACATGTATTATAGGACATAGAAAGTTACATTCACTTTTGTAGCTATGTTCAAAATTTCATCTTAATCATTGTGATCTGATGATTTTTTAAAGCCTATTATTTTATGACAGTCGCAGCTTCCAATTTACCTAGAGTTAAGACGATCGGCTTCCTTAATGGATTAAACATTAAGAAATCCAGTTTTCTAAATGCCTTTTTATCCCCTCCTATGGTAAGGAATTACAGGCTACAGAGGTGATTCTAGAAATTCTAGAATTTGCCTGTCTGAGCACTCAGTGCCCTTGTAATTTAACGAAGTGGCTACGGTACAAACCAAATTTTGCTCTTGTTTTCTTTCCTTCTTCATAGAGATAAAGCAAGCTCTATTGGGGAAAGGATGCAGGCTGACTAGAAGTGAAGAGGGTTCAGGGGCCTGAGTTTTCTTACATGAAGCAGGAGGAGAGGTCATAGGTGCCCAGCAGGTGCTTTGGGGTGACTCCAGCTAATCTCCTGCCATATTTGACTCACAACCTAATGACTTCTTAGTGGTTAGACAGATTGGAGGAATTTGAATCTGCTCTATTACTGCAACCTACTAACTTGTTGACCTAGAGACTGAATTTGAAAATAATAAATACTTCCTACCTGTCATCCTGAATGCATAAGAGGTATCAGGTAGTAGGAAGGAAAAAAAAAAAAGGATTGGGTACAGTTAAAGCCAGTAAAAGTAACTATGTGTGCTTACCAAAGTAGGTGGTGGAGGAAGCAGTCTCTGAAAAAAGACATCTGATGAGACTAATCAACTGATGGGGTGGTCCATGAACAGCAGGAATGTGGGATAAGTGCTGGAGATGAAGAACTGAAAGAGATGAAAGGAAGAGAGAAAGGGTTCATGTGAGACACAGGCTGTGGCTCTCAGTGGAGCCAGAGCCAGGGAGTGTGAACGTGGGAAGTCATGGAGAGTGTTAGGGTGTGGTTTGTGTTATAAGCATAATGCATCATGTATTGAGATTCTGCAGTATTCAGGGAGGGAACCAAGATAGAATTAGAGAGGTTGCTTAAAGGACCTATTATAGTGTTCTAAGGTCAGTAAGATAGTGGCTTGGGTGGTGGCAGCAGAGAAATTGAGGAGATGTAGTTGGATTCAGGTTAGAGCTCAGTAAGATGATAAGCCTGCTTCTTTAGTGACACATAGATCATGCTTGTATTGAATGGATGTAAGTGGTATCCCCCTTCTGTTTGCTTCCTCATTTAAGTACAGCAGGGTAGTGTGGTTTTTGTGCACAGTCATGTTTACAGTGCCCAATCATTTGTACCACGTCTCAACACATGCCGTATGATGTTTACGAAGGATACTTTGGTGTTTATTAGGAAAGTTTGGAAGGTGATCGGTATCTTGGAAGAATGTGTTATGGGATGATGGTAATATAATGGCAACCAAGACTTGGTATTCCAAATACTTCAAACATATTAACTCATTCACTTCTCATAGTAGCCCTATGGGGGCTGGTATAGGAATGAGTTATACTGATTTTAAGTTGAGGAAGCTGAAGTAAAGAGACACTAACCGCTTACCCAGATGCACATGGCCTGTGGGTGGTGACTTTTATTTGATCTAGGTCGCTTGGGTTCAGACTCTGTTTTTTATTATTATTATTTTTGTTTCCACTACTTTAAGTAGCCCATGGGATGAACAAAATATGGCTAAGATCATTCTCTGAATGTGTTCGGCCTCTCAGATGATGTGAGCTTTACCGAAACCCCCGAGGCTAAGGTGGGGCCTTTGGGAAGGGATACTGTGGAACATTTGTAAGTGAGATTAGTGAGTTTATAATTCAGAAAGACCAAACTTGTCATCCTGTTGCCACTAATGCAAGGTGTGGGAGCATAAGTGGGAGGAGCGTATGCCTCACCAGACCACCAGGTACCTTCCTCTTGGATTTATTGTGCTCCAGAACTGTGAGCAATGCATCACTATTGTTTATAAACTATTCAGTATAAGCTATTTTGTCACAACAGCATAACTGGCACAAAGCAACTCTCTTTGTCTTTGAGATCTAACACAAACATGATTTTCTTCCTTCTTCTTCTTTTTTTTTTATCACAAGACCAAATAAATATTTATTTCCAACTCCATGTTCCTTCAGTTACTCTGTAGGGTATTAAAAATATCAGTCTCCTAAGAGAGACTGAAATATTGTCCACATACATCTAGCATACATACACTAGCATCCCAGAATAATTAAAAATGATGTGGAACATATTTAAAGTGTGGAAAGGGGTTAGTAGGGATGGTAGAGATGGTTTCAAAGCCAGAATAAAAAAGAAGTGTGTGTGTGTGTGTGTGTGAGTGAATGTGTTTGTGTATGTGTGTGTTTTATTTTTATACCTAGCTTTTATATGCATATATTGTTCTGGGTGGCCAAACCAAGGACAGGACAGGGCAGGCCAAAGGCTACATTCAGAACTCCCTCTGCTGTAACAGAACAGAATGAATAGGCCTAAAAAGACTGCTTCTTTCTCATGACATGAAGTAAGTTCTTTTCCAATGGACCCTAAACTCCTGTCTATACTTTAACTCTGTCTCTTCCCTTTCTCTGAAAACAGAAAGGAATCAACAGTGGGAACTTCTAAGTAGTGAACATGCATCTTGTAATGGAGTTGAATGTGTAGTATTGGTGAATGCTAGGCAGTAGTTGAGTGGAATGGCTTCTGCCTTTTGAGCTATACCAATGCTCGAGTACCTCTGAGTGTTTGCCTTTCATAGAAAACAAAACTGAATCACCGTGTTGGACCTGTACTTGAGTTCTTGCTTTTAGGAAGTGAAGGAGCCAAGGCTAGATCATAGCTTGACCCCATGTTTGTGTGCCATGTGTTGGGAGAGTTAGGATTTTCTTTTTCTTTTTTTCTCTTTCTCTCTTCCTTCCTTCCTTCCTTCCTTCCTTCCTTCCTTCCTTCCTTCCTTCCTTCCTTCCTTCCTTCCTTTCTTTGTTTCTTTCTTCTTTTTAGATTCATTTACTTTATATAAATACACTGTATCTGTCAGACACACAAGAAGAGGGCATCGGATCCCATTACAGATGATTGTGAGCCACCACCGTGTGGTTGCTAGGAATTGAACTCAGGACCTCTAGAAGAGCAGTCAGTGTGCTAAACCTCTTAGCTATCTCTCCAACCCAGGATTTTCCATTCAAGGGAAAAGAGTGATAAGGTACAACTTGAGGGGTGACTCCAGAGCAGGCTTGAGAACTGTAGAGGACTTGGAACTCAATTTACCACATTCAGTGCACAGCCAAAGTATGTATGATGGGTGTTGAGAAAGATTTCCGGTCCTCCTAGCCATCGTTGTTGCTGTCTAGCAGATTTCTATACAAGTTCCTGGAGAATCACTTAGTCAGACCATGCCTTTCAAGAGCCCCATGGGAAACACAGAGGGCCGCTGTTGTCTCGTATGGAAGTGTGTCCCCATCTCTTTGTATCACATTACTTTCTTTGGAACAAAAGTCTCCTGGGATAAGACTTGACTTGACCTATGAACATCATTGCAACGTCTATGAGTAGAGAGCTTTTTCCATGACTCCAAAGCTTTCCAGCTTTGTAGCCATATTTGGCATATTGAATAACAGCAGAGAAGTGGTAGATAGAACACTGATATATCTGTCCTCAGCTTAGACACCCTAGAAATAAAATATATACTGTGAAAGAAAAGACTTTGTGTATAAGAATACAGACACTGCCGGGCTGTGGTAGTGCATGCCTTTAATCCCAGCACTTGGGAGGCAGAGGCAGTGGATTTCTGAGTTCGAGGCCAGCCTGATCTACAAAGTGAGTTCCAAGACAGCTAGGACTATACAGAGAAACCCTGTCTTGAAAACAAAAACATAAACAAAAACAAACAAAAACAAAACAAAACAAAAGAATACAGACACACTCAAAACAAGCAAATCTAGCAATATAAGTCTTTCAATTACTTCTGTTCTTGCTACTCCAGTTCCACAACATACATTCCAAGAGCGAGTTATAGTTACATCTGGAGAAAAGGGCATGCTGTTCTATTTTAGGGGCCCAACTGTTACCTACATAGAGGAGGTAGTACCTGCCTCCTCAGAACTATTCATGGTACACAGACAAGAAGATACGACATATGCTGAAAGAACAAAAATAACTAGCTTCCTGCCTCGGCAATAAGACTTAACAATGAGATGAAGTGAGGGAGGGATGCTGGTAGACAGAGAGAGTTGGAGTATAATAGGCGAGTTCTTAACAGAATTGACTTCCTACAAGGAGACAGTCACAAGGTTTGATGCTTGGCATATGCTGATACTGTTTACATCAGTACAATCTGCTGCTATTGTTATTATCGTTGTTTTCTTTTTGTTAAAAGAGGCTAGGCATGGCACAATAAGAAATGTCAACTTGACAATTGTGAGACTGATTTCTGTAAATCACTGATACATGGAATAAAGGGAAAGAAGAATTATTCAGGAGCAGTTGCAGTTTCTTAAGCAATAGGTGTGTTCCTGGACACAGGCAGGAAGAACAGAGGAGTATGTAAATGAGTTGTTATAACAAAATACCAGTTGGTATAACAAAATACCATGGACTGTGTGGTTTAAACAACAGAAATGTATTTCTCATAAAGGCTGTGTCAGGTTGCTGGCTGGCAGATTCTGACTCCATTCTTGTGAGCATCCTGTCCTTGCAATGTCTTCAGGAGGGTGGGGTTGTTATGACCTGGGCAGGGGAATAGCAAGCTCTGTGGTGTCTCTTACAAGCCTCTAATGCTATTTATCAGAATAGCATCATTTAAGTAATTAGTTTCCAGAAATCACTATCTCCAAATAGAGTTCCAGTGAAGGTCAGGGTTTTAGCACAGGAATTTGGGAGTAGAGGCATAGCTTAGTCTGTTGCAAAGAATAAAGTCAGTCGTTTCCGGTGTGCACTTGGTGACACAACAGCAGACTTGGGGAATTCTTTTGGATCTCAGATTTGAGGACAACCGGGGGTGGGGGTGGGGGGTGGCTCTACTGTTGATGGATACCACTTATAGAAACACCTGAAATTTTTCTTGAAGTAGTTCTATGCTTTGTTAAATTCCGCCCTCCCCAATAGTTTTTCAGTGAGAGCTGGTAACCATGGCAGGGACATTTGGAATTTATTTTACCCCAAAGGACAGTTCTTCTGATCCTTTTAAATTATTCACCAGTACATTGTGCTTATAATTCATAATGAGCTGGATTCTATACTCACTTATTGTATACCTTGTAGCAGTTAGTTCCAGCTAGTGTTCTGAAAGAAAAAAATATATATATATATACACAATTAACTACAAAGTGAAGTGGTTTGTGTTTGGTAGTGTGGGTTAGCGCCCTCCCCCACATCTTCCATGACACAGGCATTTCCTGCTTTCTTGCGTTTTATCTTCTCTGCTTCTGTAGTAAGGCCTAAACAAAGATGAACAGTCTCCTCTAAGGCTCTCCCTGTTTGACAGTGTTTGCTGATTTTTTTGTTTTCAATATTTTAGGCAGTACCTTAGTTTCCCTTGCACATGCAGAGTCTATGCAGTGCCCATAGGAGGGCAATAGCAGATGTAATGTCCAGAGAGGCAATGCAGAAAGCAAATCGGTTAGGGAGCTTTCCCTTGTTTGTTTTGAGTTATGTTGTAACTTTTATATGCTTATTCGTCTCCTTGAAGCATAAGGTATAGAAATCTTCACAGACTCAGCACATTCATCTATCCTGCACTGAGATAAGTTAGCTTTTTGTAAAGCCTGTGATGCTAGGGCTGGTGGCATACACCTATAATGACAGCTATTCTAGGATAAGTTTGGAGGTTCAGAGATTTGGGCTATAGAAGTAGTTCAAAGCCAGCATAGTCAACATAGTGAAATCATCTCGAGCTTTATGAAAGGGTGGAAAGGGCTAGCTCTATTATAGAGCACTCACACACATAAATGGGGCCCTAGGCTCCATCTTTACCACTGAAAAATACAAAAAAGAAAATACAAGGCTAAAAAAGAAAGCAAGAAGCTTTGAGGAAAAATGGAACCTGCTCCTAGACTCTGCTAGGAAGACGTTGAAGGAAAACATGGACCTTTAAACTTTACACTTCACCATCTTCTTACTGGTTTTCCCATATTTAGAAATTACCTAATTATTATTCAAGCTAGTATTATCTTGCATATTAACATTGACTGCTAACACATAATGCTGCCTGCTCTTCTGAAATGTAAGGAGCAGTGGGGTCTGCCTACCTCTTAAGGGTCAGAAACAATAATGAAAGTTGTTCCTATAAAGAGCTGTTAAGAAAAATAGCAGCCATGTAACCATCAAGAGTCTAATCTGTCAGCGTCTTTGGAAGCTCTTGCTTAATACACCCACTTTATGATTTAATATTAATTCTAAGACTTTTATCTGACTGGATGCTTATTATTTGACTAGAATGTACTCCTTGCGAAGTTGCCTAGTAACACCTGGAGTTTGAATTAATATATTCGGATATGGTATTTCCCTTTATGGAGAATATTAATCAGGCCTTTATCTTGTTTAGCTGTGTTATTCTAGTTTTGAATATCTTTTTTTTTTTTTTTTTTTTGGTGAAAGTACTGGCTAGTTTGTGTCAACTTGACACAAGCTGGAGTTATCCCAGATAAAGGAGCCTCCCTTGAGGAAATGCCTCCATGAGATCCAGCTGTAAGGCATTTTTTTCAATTAGTGATCAAGGCGGGGAGGTCCCCTGTTGGTGGTGCCATCTCTGGGCTGGTAGTCTTGGTTCTATAAGAGAGCAAGCTGAGTAAGCCAGAGGAAGCAAGCCAGTAAAGAACATCCCTCCCTGGCCTCTGCATCAGCTCCTGCTTTCCGATCTGCTTGAGTTCCAGTCCTGACTTCCTTTAGAGATGAACAGCAATGTGGAAGTGTAAGCCAAATAAACCCTTTGCTCCCCAACTTGCTTCTTGGTCACAATGTTTGTGCAGGAATAAAAACCCTGACTAAGACAGTGAACATTATAGAACTTCCACAAAGGCTTTGAGAACCTGTCCTCATCATTTGCCCTGGACTTTTATATCAGCTAATGATATACATTAAGTTTTTGTCACATGTATATGTTTGTGAGACTCGTTTTAATTTTGGTATTATGACAGCACTTGTGTTCTGCAACGTTGTGTTAAGCCTGGGAATTGGCTTTCAAGGCCATAGGACAGTCTAGTCTTGCAGGTGGCAATTGATGACTTATTTCTGTTTTGTTTTCCAAGAGTAAGTTTAACATAAAACCAGGCTTTGCTAATTGAAACCTGGGCTGGGGATGAGGCTTGGGGATAAAGTGATTGCTTAGCATGTCTGAAGATTTTTAATTTACTCCCAGCACCACTAAAAGAATATGTATGTGTGTCTGTGTGTGTGTGTATAGTTTATTTTTATATATTATTATATTTTCTTATAATAAAAATACCCTAATTATATTTTCCAGGTTTGAGCACATGAACAGAAAATAACATTCTAAAGACTTTTGTCAGAAGTGATAGGGAGGAAAAACCCATAAGAAGTACTTCCTTGTGTGTGTGTCTCATGGTGCAGCTTTTAATACTCACATAGTAATGAAGCCACCATTATGTCCTCAGTCAGCGAAGTAAATGCGGACATCAGAGATTTCCTGATGAGCATCAATTTGGAGCAGTACCTCTTACATTTCCGTGAATTTGGTTTTTATACTGTGAAGGACTGCACGTCGATAAATGACAGCGTGCTCCATCAGATTGGAATATCACCTACGGGGCACCGTAGGAGGATACTGAAACAGTTACAAATGATCTTTTCAAAAATGCAAGACTTCCCCATATATGCAAATGTGCATAAGGCAAAGAACGGCAGCACCACAAAAGAGCAACAACACAGTGATCCATCTTCCAGCAGCAACACCGGCATAGAATGTTCCGATTCTGTTACTGTCCATAGACCTGGCCCAGCACCATCAGAGATGGTTACAACCAGTACCCTTAGTGAAGGAAACTGTCAGTCTCCGAAATCACATGATAAGCTATGTCTTTCGTCATATGACCTGCCCTGTCCAGAAGAAGAGCTACACCAGAATGTGGATTCTTCGAAAGATTCTTTATTTGGTGGTGTAAATGTCAAAATAGATTCTTTGATTACGAAGAAGGCTGTGGAGTACACAGTTGGAGGAGAACACACAGAAAAAGGCAATCTGACATCAGAAGATTCCAGCAAGGAACTTAGTACAAACACTGAATGTCTTCCCTCTGGGGACTGTCCAACATCAGACACACATTCTGGAAACGGGACGAATGGCGTATTAGAAAGCTTCCCGCCAACCCCGTTCTTTCAGTTTCAGGGAGAGATGGTTGTGAATGAACTGTACGTTCCATCCTCACCAGTCCATGGTCCCATGAGAAGCCGGAGCAAGTTGGTTTCCAGACCTTCTCGATCATTTCTACTAAGGCATCGCCCTGTACCAGAGATCCCAGGGTCAACAAAATCAATTCCAGGGAGGTAAGCATTGGGACAGAAACTTTGTGTATTCAATATGGTCGACTTTATTAATTTTTTAGCAACAGTGTTTTCAGCATCCCTTTCTAAGGCTGCCTTGTATACATACAACTAGTATACCAGTCTTTTCATTGTTCCTCTTTCAGACATTTTATCTCTGTGTTCTTTGTACTGCATATGACTCCCCAGATTCTGTTTCTAGTTCATACGTAGCTGCTGGGGTCTGTAGCCTTCCCCTGTTTCACTGGGGAGCATCCCTTTGCAGCCCCTGGATATTCCTTCCCTTATACCCCTCCTCATCTGGTATTATGCTCCATTAGACTAGATCGCATGTTTGAGTTGCTGACTCTCTCTCCTTCATTATTTACTCTTTGGCAGGTAGTTTCTCATTGCCTGGCACTGTGCTTGGCACCTATTAATAATTCAACACAAATCTGTTGAACTTGGAAGTAGTTGCACTGGGCTGGGGGGCAGAGAAAAGGAAAAAGCTTTTCAGTCTAGTGCAGAAGACAATGTGTAGATAGCATGAAGTAACAAGTATGGAGTCTGGAGTTCATGAACTCCAGAACTCCAGAACCCCAGTGAGAGGGACCCGACGAAATACAGTTGGGTTGCAGGTATTCTCAAGTAGCCAGATGATTTCAAAGACTCTGACTTAAAGCAGAGAGAATCTTCCATCATTTATCATTTATACCTAAAATAGTTTGGGTTGTCTCCAGGGATGGGCGGAGTATGACCTACCCATCTTTCCAGCGATTGCTACACTTGGTTCTGCTGGGAAGTAAGGTGTGGTTCAGGCTTGACGGGGCTCACACCGTGGAGCTGTAGAGCTTTTCACACACTGCAGGCTGATATCTCCTGCCAAGGCCTCTTTCCAGCCCAAATCTGTGGCTGCTACTGAGTCTTCTGTCCTGCAGGACCCTTGGCAATTGAAATTGTATTTGCAAGAGAAGAGGTAACAGGACATCTCTGTAAAGTGTAGCAATTTATGACTTGGTTGAATGTAAGTATTTCTACTATATTAGAACATAAGGTCTTTGAGGAGAGAGACCCTAGTTAATTTCTCTTTGCCATGATGGGCTGGACATCAATAGCATAGTCGTGTTTGCTAGGAATAAGTAGTAAAAATAACATCTGTAAAATATATAGGCCCCAGCTTGCTCCATGACTTTTAGTCTCTCCATTCTTCACAGAGACCATGGAAATAGCGATTCTTTCCCTGTTACTCATTGGGATGCAATCTTCGGTTCGTTTTCTCAGAATCTCTGAGTCAGGGAACTGAGATCTGATTCCAGAAAGGTGTCAATGTCATGCAAAAGGTGAAACCTGGTGTTTACCAAGAAGCAGGGGTAATAATGTCATTTAAGTGTTGAGCTTCTAGCTTGCCTTATAAAGTCCAGAACCTACTTCTTTCCCCCCCTTCTTTTGTTCAGTATTTATTTTTAGAAGGACTAGGCAATATACATAGATTAAAAACTCTTACCATTAAGCAAGTCCTGAGGACCATGACAGCTGTAGAAGACTGCAAACTGAGTGTATAGCATGCCCCTCCTTACATACAATTATTGCAACATGTTGACTGAAAATTTAGCATAAGAAATATATCATGAGATGACAAAAGAAGATGTTAATAAAAAAGGAAGAAATTGTAAAAAAGAATACAATATTATTATAATATTCAGTAATTGCATTTTGGGGTCCTGGTTGCACTGCTGAGTCTATTTGTGATCATGGCTGGATCCCTGGTTGCTAGCACAATGGAATGTAATATAGAGTTATCCTCTCCATAATTTCCAGCACAAAGATTATAATTGCATCATTTCTCCCTCCCTTCTCCTTCCTCCTCCCTTTATGTCCCATATACCTCTCCTTGCGCTCTTTCAAATTCATGGCTTCTTTCTTCATGAATTATTGCTACATGCATATATGTGTATGTATACCTAACTTCAACCTGGTAATTCTGTATAATGTTACTTGTAAATCTTTTTCAGGGCTGATTGGTGTGCTCTTCCCTGGGGCAGTCTATTTCTCCCACTCTCATCATTCCTTAGTTACCTATAGTTCTTTCTGGAGGGCTGCGGCCTGTGAGCCCCCTCCTCCTCCAGTCTACTTCACCATGTCTATTGCAGCGCTCTTTGTTCAGAACTATGTCTAGGCAGCCACATTAGACTTTATGGATACAGCTTCTGAAATTACCAGAAGACAGTCTCACAGATTTCCCCATCCTTTAGATCGCTCTTTTAGTTTTCTTTTTTCTTCGTTAATATAATTATTCATTCACTTTAGATCCAGATGAAAGTCCTCTTCCCCCTTCTCCTATCAGTCCCTCACCCCCACCCCACCCCCAACTGCTTTTCTCCCATTCCCCGCTGCTCCTCTTCTTCTCAGAGAAGGGGATGTGCCCTACCTGCCCTGGCACATCAAGTCTCATCAGTATTAAGTGCATCCTATCCCACTAAGGCCAGCAGAGCAGCCTAGTTAGGGGAAAGGGGTCCAAAGTTAGTCTTTCTGGCACCTCGTCTGCAATGTTCCTTAAGCCTTAGGTGAGGAATTTGTTTTGCAATGTATCCTGGGATTGGACTTTATAACTCTGGATGTTAATTGGGTGTAATTTTTTTTTTTTTTTTTTTTTTTTTTTTTTTTTTTAGTAATAGTCTCTGTTGCATTGAGAAGTTTCTTCAAAGAGGACTACACATATCTGGTTCTAAGCACAGATAGAGTAGTGATCAGGGATTATGCTAGTTTAGAAAAGTAGCATTGGGAGCTTTTTCTTCTGGATCTATGATTTCACTAGTCCTGAGGAGTGATCAGGGTTCCAGTACCAGATCTGACTTCCCTCTTGTTGAATGGGTCTTTAGTCTAATTAGAGAGCTCTTAGTTACCACCAAGGTATACATGCCACTACTGTACCCTTAGGGTTATCATGCCATGCTATTATAGTGGAACCTGATCTCTTAATATTGATTTTAAAAAGTTTTCTTCATATGTAAGAATTTGACTCAAGATTATACATCACACATTATTATATAACCTTCTAGCCTTAAAATACTTGCTAAATATGAACAATTAAGTAAAAGCACACAGGTCTTCCTATGTCAGAGGCTTTCTGTACGTGAGAGGGGTCTACTGTGAATGCATACAGGAAAACTGACTACCTGTTAAGTCTGGGGGGAACTGGGGGAAAAGAAACTGTCCTGTGCCAGTTTCACAAGTTTTAATTATATTGATGCTTGTATGTAGGTGCACAGGGCCTATGGTGTTGCACTGTCATCTTCTGGGAGTCCCAACAGGATTTCAGAGCTAGATGGATGTTGGAGTTAGAGGAGAAAGCATTGCAAACAGGTACTAGCATTACTGGTGCAGGAGCCGTCATAGAGAAGAGCATGAGGAACAGTGAGAGCACAGTGAGAGCACCCGCACTCGTTGAATGGGGCAAAGGGTAACCAACTGTGAAAAGGAAACTAATTCTGTGTACAGTGTAAACAACAGCTAAGGGTTCTTCTCTTATGAAGTATGTACAATTTACTCTGGGTCTAGTGGCATCTCTGCATCTGTCCTTGATGATAAGGATGCTATTCCTTTTACTGGGAAACCTCATCTTCTGCTTTTAAGAAATAAATCCAAGGTTAGAGCAGTGTCCTCCTTCCTGCTGTTGTTAAACACTTGAATGAAGTGCCTTTAATTTACAATATTCCAAATGTGAGAATGGTTTCGTTTTGACAGCTTTGGATAGAAAGAATCTCTCTATCACATGAGAGCCTGTCGTTGTTAAAATGGAGAACTTTTAATACTTAGAAGTAACATAATATGCAGATGAGTTATAAACTAATGCCCGTGAAGTAGTCATATAGCTTGATGCTTAGACTTGGCTATTGCAATCCTTCTTTACCTCTATTGTGGAAGTAAAGAGAAATATACACATATGTTACAAACGGGGGAAGCTGAGGGTGTAGCCCAGGTGATGGTGTTTACCCAGCATGCAGGAAGCCCTGGATTAGGTGACCCTCAGCACTGAATAAACCAGGTATGGGAGTATATGCCTCTTACCTGAGCTCTCAGAAGGTGCTCAGATCACAAAAGGAACAACCAAATGAAAATAATTCCGGAAGGCCACTGCCTGTTTTTCCTTGTGATCCTCTGCATTACAGACAGCTTATACACAGTTTCATAGTGCTTTAATATGACCCTTCAAATACAGCTGTGGGTTACTGAACGGGAGTTTCTCTTTGGTCAAATAATATCTATAAAAGATATTGCATGTAGTCTTTTGGTGCCTGATAACAATAGTGTTTTGTCTCCTCCCTCTGTCCTCTCTCCTGACTTATCAGACTCAGTTGATATTCTAGTTCCATGTTTCTCTTCTTGCTTTGACTTGTTTCTGAATGTACACCTGTTCCTTTTCTTTGCAGAGCGGGTCTAGTGTGGTGGGGAGGACAGTGCATGGTGTGGTGACAGGACTAGTCACACTAGTTCCCTCCTCTTCTGTCCTACTTTGACTTGGTGCTGTTCTTTTGGAGTCCAGAGCAGAAATTGTGATGAACCTCTGTCTGTTTTCCCTTAGGAATTCTGGGAGTGTCCCATGACCCCATGCCAGGTAGTCTTGAGAGAAAAAGAACAGATGTCTTTGATCCACTAAAAGAAATATGTTCCTTTTCCTCTCCTGAAGTTTAAAGTTTTGTTTTGTTTTGTTTTTAACATAGTTCATGCAGCTATTTGGTACTTAGTACAGCTTGTAGACCCTCTCTTTTGGATAAAATACCCCCTGAGCATTTAAAGAAGAGGAAAATGAGGATCTGGGAGTTGTGGGAAGGGAACAGTGTCTAACTGTGAATGTGGAGATCTGTTTGCCTCCATTTCCACCTCATTTTCAATTTCTTTCAAACCTTGGTCTGGCATGGTGGTTCATGTCTGTCTTTCTAGCTCTCTGGATCAGAGGTAGGAAGATCACAGGCTCCAAGTCAGCCTGGGCTACGTAGTGAGATTCCATCCTAGATAAGGGAGAGAACTCAAACTTTTTCCCAGTGTGGAAGAATCTTTTATAAACTTTAGTAGAAAAATGCACAGGAAGTATAAAGGGACAGTAATAGGGAGTTACTGAATTGAATAAAGAACTATATAAGAGCATTTATATTAGAAGCAAAGTTAGAGTTTGTTGAGAAAATGTTTTAAAAAAGATTTACATATGATTTGGGAAAGAAAGAGTCCTGTGGGAAGAGGCCTTAGGTGTACACATACACACACACACACACACACACACACACACACACACACACACACACAAATGTACCTAAAGGTAAGTATGCAGACAAAGAATTCAGCCAGTCCATCAAGGGGTGGTGGGTGCTAGGGTAGCTTTCTTTATGCAGTTGGGACTGATGGTGTGTGTGTGTGTGTGTGTGTGTGTGTGTGTGTGTGTGCTGTTTCACTGGTGCTAAGGGTTGAGACTAGCAGCGACTATTGCATGCTAGGCAAATGCTCTAACACAGAACTATTGTTTATTTTTAACTTTTTAATATTGAGACAAATACTTAGGATTTGCCCAACCTGGCTTTGAGTTTACTTTATAGCTTAGGAGTCCTTGAATTTAGTGTTCTCCTGCCTTAGCCTCCAGAGAAGCTGATATAACAAGCCTGTGCCACGCTAGCAGGTGTGGTTGAGAAGGAAACCGTAATGTGGGGGGGGGGGTGAGTGCTGGTAAGGTAAGGAGGAGAAGAGTTGGGGAGTTCCAGGAATAGGTCCAGACTTTCCCTTAATAAGGTTACTGCAATACAACTCTGTTATTGTGTTAGCCTTCAGCCCCATTTGGTGTGTGCTCCACCCCTGCCCCACCCCATGCCTATCTAGATCTAGGGTACTTCATTTTCCTACTCAGAGATTTTCATATGAGGGAAGTAGAAAAGGGAGGGAGATCCATTTCCCTTAAGTACTCCTGCTGACCCTGGGCTGTTGGCCCTGCAGTGCATGGAAAAGAAGCTTGCTCGAGATCAGAGGTATCAGAGATGCTGCCAGTGACCCTGAGGTTGGGGTGGGCTATTAGAGATTGCAGTAGTATCTTTCTAGCATGGAGCTGTTGGAGTCTGAAAAGCATACATTTTAGAAGGTTAAAGTTCACATTTACTGTAAAGCAGAACACTGATAAGGAGTCCTACAGTCAGCTTTTGTTCTTCTTACTTGCTTTCTTTATCATGACACATTCTTTCAGAATTATATTCCTTTGTTTCATATGTAGAGACAAGACGACAACTTGTAGGAACTGGTTTTCTTCTTCCACCATGTGGGTACTGCAGATCAAACTCTGGTCCTGAGGCTTGGCAGGAAGTGCCTTAACCTGTTCAGTTATTTAGTTTCCCTTCTTGTTATCCCTAAGGAGAATACCTTAACATGAAACCCGACAATTACTTCTAGATGGGAAAATTTCTGAGTTGAACATGTAAATAAAATGTAAATAATACATTTATTATTAGAGGGTGCCTTAGTTAGGGTTTTCATTGCTGTGAAGAAACACCATGACCAAGGCAGCTCTTATAAAGAACAGTGTTTAGTTGGGGCTGGCTTACAGGTTCAGAATTTCAGTCCATTATCATCAAGGCAGCTTCTAGACGGGAGTGGTGCTAGAGGAGCTGAGTGTTCTGCATCTTGATTTGGCCTCAGCCAGGAGAAAAGGATCTTTTCTGCACTGGGCAGAGCTTTAAAATCCACCTTCACAGTGGCACACTTCATTCTACAATGCCACACCTCCTAATTGTACCACTCCCTATGGGCCAAGCATATTCAAACCACTATAGAGGGTCATAACGTGTATCCATCTGTGTAGGACTTTACAAAAAAATTAAAATTAAAATTCATCTATACTGTCTTATAAATAAAGCATAAAAAGGCATATATTAAATCACAGCTTGTGCTAGTAAATTTAAAATATTTTCAGATAATGTGGTAGACTTGCTTGTTACAGTCCTGTAATGATAATTTATTCTTGGTCCTAGGCCATTTCTGAGATGCTCACAGGTAGAGACTCGCTTGTGCATTACAAATTTTACACTACTGTTCTAGGCTCTGGAACCCACACTTTGGTTTTGAACGTAGATTTTCTTGTGTTAGATAGACATCATGAAACCTCAGGACACTGTAAACAGCTGCCTAAGGAATGTAATAGTTCCCCTTCTGGCTTCAAGTCTGTGATGATCATTTGTTACCAGTGTAATAGCTGCAGCTTAAAAAAAACATTCTTTGAAATGAAGATCTCTGATAGGGTCCATGATTGATTATTTCTGGGGTTTGACTGTCTTGCCCAAATAGTATTTAATGCAGTTTGTAAGGGAGCTCTTTGATATTAGTCTGCATATCAGTGCTTTTCTTGGCAGTTTTAGTGATTAAGTATTTTGTGGAAAGGGGGACTGGAGAGATGGTTCAGTAGGTAAGAGCATTTGCTGTGCAAGCCTGAGGACCTGAGTTCGAATCGCAAGTCCATATATAAAGCTAAGCAGGGATTCATAGGCCTTTAACCCCAGCTTAGATCGGTGGAACCCAAGAGCTTTTTGGCCAGTTGGTTAGCCATTCTAGCTGAAATGGGAACATGCAGTAGAGTGTGAGATCATGTCAGTCAGTGAAGCAGATAGCATTATTGGAGGATACCTAATGCCCTTCTATGTACTCTCCCTGTACATGCTGGGTATGAACTGCTCATTAATGTTCATGGACCACATACATGCAGACATGAATCTGCCCATAGCCACACATGAACACCACACACACACACATACACACACGCACAGGCACAAATACTACACACACACACACACACACACACACACGCACACACACACACACATGCATACAGGCATACACACACACACACACACACACACCACACACCACATACCGCACACACACACAGTATGAAAATCACTTCTATAGGTGTATTGAATATTCACTTGATTGAGTTATTCTTTTTCCCTTTTGTATCCAGGACTTTCAGTGTAGAAAAAATTATTCATAAGCTGTAAAGTAACAAGCATTCCAAAACCTATACAGTGGAACAAAACTTTATAACAGTGGTAACAAAACACCATACAGGCAAAAAGCAATCATCTTTTCATAGTAGATTCAATCTTTAGTTGATTAAGAAATTACCATACGAGTTTGCTTGGCTCTCTCTTCCTGCCATGTCTTATGTCACCTGTACTTGGAAGTTTGTGTTCATTCTTCTCTGTGTGACTTTTCGCTTTTGCCACAGATGCAGTAGCTTGGCCATAGATGGCAACTTCTGTCTGGCGGAAGGGTCTGCCTGTGTAACACTGTCTGGCCTGGGACTCCCAATCCTCCTGCTATAGCTTCCTGAAGTCTGGACATTTCTGGGTACTACCACTCCTGACTCTTGTATTTGTTTGAGTATTCTATTCTTCTGTATCTTGGTGTCTCAGTACCAAAATGAAGACCTTAGCATGTTGGTATATGTGTGTGTGTGTGTGTGTGTATGGTACATATTTTATGAAATAGCTGCTACATAATACTATATTTAAATATAATTTTTCTCCGCTAGTATACTATTGAAACATTGTCACTATTACAAATGAAGGGTGTTCCTATTAAAGACTTCCCAAAACAAAATACCCATCTTAGATTTATTGAAAGGACACAATTCCCTTTCCTACTAAATACAGTGATGCTTGACTCATTTTCCCTCTGAGCTCTTATATAACTAAACACAGTGGTGGATGGACTCTTGAGTAAGTATCTTTTTAAATTGACCTTTTCTCATTCCAGGAAATAGTTGAGGGTAAGAATGGCCAATCAGCAGAGACCCGCGCCAGTGGGACCAAGAGAAGAGCTTATCACTGAGAGCTGGTGTAACAGTCCCATAGCTGACTCTACACATGCAAAGTTCCTATCCTTATTGTGTATTTTTTTTTATATAAATTACAATACTTTGTAAGGAAGAAGTGAACATGTCAGGATTGGGCTTACTCCCAAGTTTGCCAAACTATAATACAATTAATTGTGTTTTAATTTTATCATTTTCTCTTGATATGAGTGATATCATATCTCTTGATGTGATAGAAGCTGGAGGAACCAAGCGGAGGCAGGCTTGAGTCCAGGAGCTCTGACAAGAATGAGTCAACCCTTGGTGAGGGGAAAGCCAATAAACACATAGAAATAAAAGAGTGAAGGAGGATTCATTACTTACACAGTCAGATGACCACTGGGAATAATTCCCAAAGTGCTATTCTTCTGAACAAGGAAAGCAAAATGCTTTTGTTTTACTGATCTCTTAGCTCCTAGCCTCTAGATGGAAAACATTTAGTCGAGAGACTCAGAGTAAAGCCAAAGTTTACTTAGCCAAGTAGGCAAGCACTCCAGAGGGCTACCAAGGCTTTCCTAGAGACGGGCTGTGAGCCAAGGAGCTTCTGTGTTGGGGATTTTCATATTGTTATGAACAGTTTTGAAGTGAGTGGTGTATTGGTGGGATTCCTCCGAAATCATGGTAGACCTGATTTTCCTTGTGTGGTGTTTCACCCTACAATCCCCTAGAAAAGCCCAATAAGGTGGTGAGGATGGTGGTGGTGATGTTGCAGTAAAGGCTGGGGCTGACAATGCAGAAGCCACATGAGCACATATGCACAGGCAAATGGCCTGGTGCTTTAGTGTCTGATACATTGGGAGCAACCTGCTGTCAGCTTCAAGGACAATTAACCACAAAGGGCTGTTCCTGACCACCAGGAGAGGAGACAGCTGCCAGGAGAGTAGCTGCAGCTTTTTGAATTACCTCATATTTCACTCCTTTCTGAGACGACTGATGGTCCAAGGTTGATCTTGTGAGAGTTGGTTCAGATGTTCTTGTGATCCAACGTGTTTTGGATTTTGTTATTTTTATCTTTTTATATTTAGTCTGCTTTTCCCCTAAATACATTTTCAGTTTTTCTCATGTTAGCTCACAAAGCAACGTGATTCCTCATGGTACCTTCAGATATATCACACTTTGTTCTTACCTCTTCATCTCTCTCCTGCCCCAATGCCTTCTCCCTCGCACCTTCTCCACCTCCAGCTGGTGTCTTCATCTCTTTAGTTCTTTTTCAAAAGACGTGGGTTATTTTTTAGTGTGTGTGTGCATGTGTGTGTGTGTGCATGTGTGTATGTTGGTGTTTCAGTATGTGTGCTTGTGCCCTCAGAGACCTGAAGACAATGTTGGATTTCAGACGTTCCAGTACAGGTAGTTGTGAACTACATGACTGGGTACTGGAAACTGAACTCTGGATGCCTGGAGATGCAGAAAGTGCTTTTACCCATGGAGCCATCTCTCTAGTCCTTCTACTGTCATATCACATATGCTCCATTATTCTATCCACCCTCTAGGTATACAAAACAACCTGCTCAGTTTACCTGCTTCTGTATGCTTTCTGGAACGACCAGCTGGCCCAGGATAACCAACTGGTGTGTTCTTCTCTGCAGAAGACATTTGCCCACTCTCATCTCTGCTTATTTTCTGTAGTTATTCACATTACATCCTAAGTGCAGCCCCCTCCTTCCTTTCCTCCCAGTCCTGCCCTTACAAATTTCATCCCTCATTACCCACTCCCCTTTTCAGAGAAGAGGAAGCCCCACTGGGTGCCACCCCACCCTTGGCCCTTGGACATCTAATCCCAGCAAGACGAAGCACCTCCTCTCTACTTAGGCCTAACTAGGCAGACCAAGTTAGTAGGTAAGGGGATCCAGTGGCAGGCAACATTATCAGAAACAGCTCTTCCTCCAATTGTTAGAGGATACATATGGAGACCAAGCTGTACATCTGCTACAAATGTTGGGGACACTGGGATCCAGCCCCTGCAAGCTCTTTGATTGGTTGTTCAGTCTCTTTGAGCCCCATGGGTCCAGGCTTGTGGACTCTGTGGGTTCCCCTGTAGTTTCCTTGACCCCTCAAGTTCACTCAATTCTATCTCTATTCCAGAGATAGTAAGGAAGATATCTGGGACTAGCTGGTGACCTGGGATTGGGGAGGCTATAGGGAATTTATATGTCCTCTTTCATAGTGATCCATTGTAGAAAGGATATCTTGTGTATTGTATGGATGCATCATCTGTCAATTGAAAAGGCAGGAAATGGAAGGTGGGACATCCGTAAGGCAGAAAGAATTCTGGGATAGAGCCAGGCATGGGAATATGTTCCGGGGAAGATGTGAGGAGATAGACACATGGGACTTAAATACAGGTAACCAGCCACATAGAAGAATGTAAGTTAAAATAAATGTGTTATTACTTACGATCTAGTCAGAGAACAGCCTAGCTATTTGTATTTGTAAACATATTTTGAGTCTGAGTCTTATTTCTGGGAACATGGAACTGAGAGGCAGAACCAGGCCTAACTTCTACAAATCCCTGAGTCTTATGTGCTAGAGTTGCTTTATAGATGCATTGGGCCTGGGTTTCACACTCTGTATTTTGATGGGTTGTGGTCTCTGACTGTTGCAGAGAATAGTTTCCTTGGTTAGGGACCCCCATTTCTGTGGGTTCACGGACACATATTTAGAATGTAGTTATGGATTCTGCTAGGGTAGTAATGTGAAGGTTGTAGCTTGTCTTCCAAAATTCATGACTTCACTTGCCTGGGAAGTTGCCTAAGATTGTAGTATGAGGTGTGATTCCTCGCTTGTTGAGTGGGTCTTCAGTCCAATTAAAGAACTGATGGTTACTGCCAAGGTATGTGCCCCTGCTGAACCCTGGGAGTTATTATGCCAGGTTGTTCTGTTGTGGTTCATAGGTGTGTTAGCTGCATAGGAATATGAGTTGTTGCCTTCCTTTGAATGCTCACATAGCTACAACTTCTGGGGTCTTGAAAGCTAGTCTGAAAGAGGAGGCTTTCAGGCTTGATCTAGCATGAGTCTTCCAGGCCCTGCATCGAAGTATGTGGTGTCTTCTGGATAGTGACTTACCCTCCACCTATGACAGACAACCAAGGGTAATAAGAGTCTCTTTGGCAACCAGGACCAATGACTTAAAAGAGGGCTTCTAGTGTCTGGTGATGGTGTTTTCATTAGTCTTTGGCTCTTGGGAACACATTGTCAGCAAAGATGTGAAGGTTTCATATATATATATATATATATATATATATATATATATATATGTGTGTGTGTGTGTGTGTGTGTGTGTGTGTGTGTGTATGTGTGTGTATATATGTATGTGTGTGTATATATATATATATGTGTGTGTGTATATATGTGTGTGTATATATATATGTATATATATATATGCCAACTTATGTGTTTCATAGGTAATTTTAGATATTTTAGGTAATTGTACAATTCTTTGACCTTTTTAGAATTTTCAGTTATTTTACCCTCCTCTTCTCTTCTGTATTTATCTCTCATCCCCATATAAAACCCTCCCACTTTTCTCATTTTCCCCCACAGAGCCCTTATACCCTTCTAGTCCCCTTCTCTAGTGGTCCCCTGCCCTTCCCACCTCTACCACGGCCCTGTTTTCTGGAGTTCTTTAAGCTTATGCACTCACATCTGGATCTTTGAAGCTTGGACGCTCAGATGAGAGAAAGCATGCAATGTTTGCTTTCTGGATCTGAGTTGCCGTGCTCAGTATGATATTTTATAGTTGCTTCCATTTACCTGCAAGATTCATAACTTCCCTTTTCTTTTCAGCTGATGGTAAGAATTGCTATATAGTTTAAACAAATAACTGGGCCATAGATTGTGGGACTATATGCCGACTTTCTGTTTCATTTCTGGTCTATATCTGATACTACATTGTTGGCTTGCTGATTGGACTAGTGTAGTTTTAGATTAGATATTGCAATGATAGAGCTTGTGTCTTCCAATCCTGTTGTTCATTGAAAATTTATGTTGACCATTCTAGCTCATTCAGACTTACATGTAAACTTTCAAGTAATCTTAATACTTTTCTATTTTTTTTAACGTCATTGAAAAAGTATTTTATCAGAATTTATCCATATGTATTGATATAGGGGGATTGGGATTTTAATAACATTGTGTTTTCCAATTTATGAATGTAGTATATTTATTTAAGAATCTTATTTTTTCCTCAGTAATCCTTCAGTTTTTACTGTTTAGGATTTCTTCAGTTAAAAAAATAGTTTTCATGTTTTTATGTAATATTGTAAGAAGAATTGGATTTTGTATGTTAGTTTCCCAGTTATTCATTGCTAGTATGTAGAACTATCAGAGTTATTATTTATTCTTTTTCCTGTCTTTGGTATACTGAATAGTTTGAGAAGAACATGTGCTAGCACCTGCCTATTATACCTGGTTTCAGAGGGTCTGAAGAGTAGATTCAGGGCCATGAGTTCCAGCACTCACTGAGATAAAGAGTGAGTTCAAGCTTGACCCAAAAATATATGATGTGATGTGATATGATGTGATATGATGATGTATTATAATATAACCCTGCCTCAAAACTGCGACCACAAATGATGGAAGCAGATCTTCCTTCCTTTAGAGGAAACCCTTAGTCCTTAGTTCCAGCTTTTAGTACACTTCTCTCAGAAAAGCCCTTTCTAGGTCAAATAGGCTTTCTTCTACGTGTTGATAATTTTTATATGGATGTGTTTTGTTTATTAAGTTTGTCAATATATTGTCATATTTTTATTACTTTATTCTTCCTACTGTCAATGAAATATTAATTTCTTAGGTGTAAGTTTTACTTTCTTATATTTATTTTTTTATATATTGGCAAATGTGATTTACTAATATTTTATATTTGTGTCCTGACCAATATTTATATATGTTTTGATTAATTAGTTATCACTGTATATTGGATTGGCAAGATGAGTTGACATCTATTTCTCAATATATGTTTTAGTATTGATATTATTTCTTTAATTGTGTGTTGGTATTTACTGTTGAAATATTTAGGCCTAGAGGTTTTGAGCATACGTGATTCATTCCACATTTAAGCTTTTTGTATAGAGAAGGAACTATTAAGTTTTATTTGATCTTTTTAGATGTAGTCATTTGAATGCATGGATAATGTCCAGTTTACTAATGCTTTGGCCATAAGCCTTTTCTTGTTCATAGCTCTTGCTAATGTTCTCAGGCTTTGGAGTGATGCTCTTTGTTTCTCTTTTAATACTTTTCAGTTTTATCTTCTATTACTTATATTTAATTTCACTGAAATTTATGTTTATTGATTCTATAAAAGCCATGTTTTGTAACAGCAATTATTAGATTTTTGTCAATAATTTATTTCACTGATTTCTGCTCTCTTGTTATTTCTTGGGCTCTAACTACTTGGGGAAATGAAGTGTGCCTTGACCCTTTCATCTAGACACGCTGAACTCATATGTTGCATTGATACTTTATTATTTTTTTGTACCATGTCTGCCTCTTTCAGATGTTTTCATAATATAGTCTCACTGTACATATGCCAAATCTGCCACGCATTTTCATATTGTTCTAGAAACATATTTTTGATAAAATGTGATGAAGTTAATGTCAAAATAGCTATATAAATCCTCACATCTATTCAATTAGTTTTTTTCTGACATATGATAACAGTTTTCAAATCAAGTCATATGGACACCAGACAAATGCTTTTTATAAATTTTGAGTGTTGTGGGGAGAGGGTTTAAATGACTTGTAATGTCTGAAGAAATGTTTCCGCTGAATACTAAATCCATAACTGAGTTGGTAGAATATTTCCTTTATTTGTAATTCCAGTTAATCCACGTTTTGCTATTGATGTTTCTATTTAAATTCTAAGTCTTAGACTGATGGAGAGGTCTACTATATATCCTGTATTCAAGATTGTATAAAAAAATGACCTAACTTTTCGTTTTCCTTTAAGCTATTTCCGTGACAGAAGAAGTAATACTACCTCAGCTGGAAAGTCTTTGACACTGAAAAGTGAGTCTCTGCTTTAAAATCTCTGTAAATTTGTTTATTCTCATGTGATCACCTTAAAGTACCGCTAGAGTTGTTTTAGAGGCAGCCTGCCTGAGGAGTTGGGGATTCTGGGGTGACTGTCCTTACTTCCATACAAAAGAAATGGGCACTGGCATTCCTGGAAATCACACCATTTTGAAGAAAGATGTTTTAGATACAGACTTCCATTTGTTATTAGTCAAAGGTTTTCAGCTAAATTAATTATTTCATGGTAGTCTGATATATAGACTATTATATATGAAAAAAAAACATTTTACCTTGGTGAAAAGTTTGATACTCTTGTTTTGGTAAATTGGTCATTGCTTAGACCTTTTTGCTTGGTATTTGAAAATGTGATTACACAAGCTCTGGAATATTTTTCTTGACTGATTACTCTACTTTTGGGAAAAGCTTCCCTAGAAGAAATGCAAATACTGAGGGTTCTTTCCTCTAGATAAATCCAGTTCCCCGATACAAGATGTTTTCTTGAAATTGCTCCTTTCTAGGTCTATTTGTAAGTGTGTTACTAGCTGAGAGTGGTTATAGCATGAGGTCTGAGGTTTGATATTACTGTTGATATTGCTGTTACATTAATGAGCCCCTTAGAGTTGTTGGCTGGGTGTTAGAAATGAGCTCCTTTCTTTTAAAATAGTCTTGGTTTTCTAAACTATCCTAATTTGCACACTGGCCAATTTCTGCTGTCCAGAGACACAACTGGTTACATTTCATGTGGATCCTGGAGACTAGCAAGGCCATGTGAAACTGGTTCTGACTTCAGCATTGGTGATTGTATGGGCAAGTGAGAGCTATGTATTAGGAAGACCATGGGCAGAGTTGGTTTAGAACGTAAGAATTGAGCATCATTCTGGACTCCTGTAGAATAATGAGTAAGCTGTGATGTTGCTATAAAATAATTAAACAATGCTTTTATCGTTATTGTTTGCTCTATTCCACATTATTCATCTTTTCCATTCTCATTCTGTAATTCCTCCAAAAGATTCAAATGAGGATAATTCAACTTCCATCTTTCCTTATGGAGAGACATTTCTCTTCCAGAGACTAGAAAGTTCCAAGGTTAGTCTCATTCATTTTCTTTTATGTTTCCATAAGCAGTTGTTTGTTCTGTAGCTTATCCATGCATTTTCATTTCCCTGTAAGCTACAACAGTGGTGCTTTTCATAGTATTTCCAGATGGTAAGACTTTAGCTTGGACAAATCATGGCAGTCCTTTAGCTATGGCATACCTTTAGCTATGGCTCATGTAGACACATTTTTACTTTGACCTAAAACTATGGAATAGTGCATTGAAGAACTTGCCACAGTGTCACTTACTATCTGGAAATAGTCAAAAATTACTAAAGCATAAACCTCCATAGGTTTTAAGTGGCCATATATTCTGAGGCAGACTTCCTAAGGATAGAACTTTGGAGATTTTATTTAGATTAATAACGCAAGCTTCATTTCTAGTAATTCTCCTCATTTACTATTTTGTTTCTTGAGTTGATAAAAGAGACATGGGAGAAAAATACATAGTAGAAATAGCTAAGGATTTGATGCAATGGCAAAGCACTGGTCTGTTCTGTACAAGGTCTGGGGTCTGAGTCATAGCTGCTTTCCATAAGATAACATAGAAACAACTAAAATCCACAACCAGACAAGTCACACAAGGGCTTGAGTATGTGGGATTTATTGTTAGTTAACATTGTTTATTCTTAGTTAATGTAATGAATTGATTTAAACTAAATACCAAGGATATCAGAAACTGTTTGATATTTGAATTGTTTTGAACTGAAAATTTATCTAACCAGTTAAATTTGGTTAATAAAAATAAACTCAAATATTGTATGTGATTGGAAAGTACTGTTACAGTATAAATAATTGCCGAAACCAACAAGCACAACAATAAATGTATTTATTTTGAACAGAAGCGATCTATAAAGAATGAGTTTTGGCCACATGAGAACACAGTTAAAGAGGAAGCAGCCACTACAAGAAACTCTATCCTAACCCAGTCAAGGTACGCTGTGTGTGAATGCTCATGAGTCCCTCTTCAGAATAAAAGTCATTTGCTCATTGTATAATGAAGTTCTACAACAGTCATTTACCTAAGCAAGTTCAAGTCTTTCCTTCCCTTCCTGAATGTTTTCTGGACAGTATTCACCATAGTCCTTGAGCTGTCATGTGTAAATTGAGTATCTATATTTAATCTGGAAGCTGAGTGGTTTCTGTAGCAGCTTATTTTTGTCTCCTACTGACTGCGTTCATCTCTCCAACACTTGCCTGAGGAGGTGAGCGTGCAGTGGCTGTGTCCACTCTGCCCCCAACCCTGAAAATCAGTTTGATGTTTATTAAACTTAGTTTCTCCAGCTCTGGTTAGACCTTATACAAAGCATCTTAAAAATAGAATAAACTTAAGAAGATTTATAATGATTGAAATGGAATAACTGTGTCTCCATGATTTTAACTGCCAGGAATTTGCTTAAAAATACACCTTAAATGCACATTTGACTCTAAAGTCTCTATAATCTAAGTACCACCAAATATATGTTATATACTGTGCAGATATGAGCAACTTTTGTTAGAATGTTAATTCTTTATGCACTACTAGGTTATTGCTTTTGAGATGGGCTACATGTAAGGACAAAGGAAAAAGAGACAGTGTAAAACCAACTGGACTTAGAATTGTGAAAATGCAGTGTGTCCTTTGTGTTAGAAATCCACTATTGAAGAGAACACGAGCACTCATTTTTTTTTTTTTTTTTTTTGGTAACATATGATAAATACCCCAACCTAAGCTTTATATGTCTCTCAGTTTTAGTAGGATTTGCTAGGCTGGGTTATAACTCATATTCACTTTACTTTCTGCCTTAATTTTCCAAAGCTAATACTCTTGTGATTTCCTTGAGTTAAAAATAAGTAATGCATCCTCAGTGATAAGAATCTTTCATGAAAAGAAATGTGAAATGGCTAGGTCACATGAGTCTTTAAGTTATAGATTTTTAGAGCATCTCAGCCAGAAAGATGCCTCTGACCTGTACTGTCTCATTGATAAGCAAAAATCCTTCTTGTAATGGTATTCATTTCATATAAATGAGTGAACTTATTTTGTCATTTTTGAAATCTGTAGGAATGTCGTTAGCTGTTAGGAGTGCATCCCAGTAAATATTAGACTCATTTCAGATGTTACATTCTGACACTCACTAATCTATGCTTGTTTGTTGACTAGCAGTGTGGTTTGCTGTTTTTCCTCATTAGCATCTTAACATAGTACTGAGCTGTCAGCCTGGCTCTCTGCTGTATTACATTAGGGTGGAGCATGGAGTCCCTCAAATTGATTAGACAGGTAGGTAAGGAGGAAATAATGTCTTCGGGGGATGAGTCTTCCTTATATTCCCTGGAGATTAGAGATTGGTATGGCATTTAATTGTGCTCTTTTTGATGTTTAAATTTTGATGAAGAGATGGTTTTTAATCCATTGTTACTTGCACTTAACTTCCCTCAGGTCAGAATCTGATTAAATTATACAAAAGACCTTGTCCAATGTTCATATATGTCATAGGATAATAGAATATTTGTTTTGAAATTTTTCCTGGAAAATATATGCCTGTGTGTGTGTGTGTGTGTGTGTGTGTGTATGTATGTATGTATGTATGTATGTATGTATGTATGTGTGTGTCTGTATTTGTATGTGCAAGTCCTGAAGAAGTTTTTAAATTGATCAGATCGGGTAATTGAACCTTTACCAAAAGAACCTTTTGGCCTTAACTTTATGTGGTTGGTTGGTTGGTTGATAAGTTTTAAAGATTCAACTTCCAGTTTAAATTAACCATGTCATTTTTTAATTTGATTACCATTCTTTCCTATTTAGCATATATGATAACAGGAAGGAAAAAGTGAGTGAAGACAAAGTCGAAGACATTTGGATACCCCGAGAGGATAAAAATACTCTTCCACAGGATTCGGCTTCTGAGTCAGAATACTCCACAGTCGAGGAATGCTTCCAGAGTTTAAGAAGAAAAAATTCCAAAGCGTCCAAGTCTAGGACTCAAAAAGCCTTCTACTTGGACCCCTTCAATAGGCACAGTTATCCTTTAAGCTCCACAAGTGGAAATACTGAACCGTCATCAACCATCTCAAATGCCATCTCTCCCTATGCCTGCTTCTATGGATCTTCAGCAGCCAAGGAGAAATGTGGATGGCTGGACAAACTCTCTCCTCAAGGGTATGGACAGATACATTTTGTTTACTAAGTAGCCATTTTGATAGAGTAAAGATTGTTCTTTACTAAATCTGCCAGTGTTCTGTACCCTCTGCAACCCCCAAGATACTTTTTAAAAAAGGAGTTTTCAGTATGTTTGCAAATGCTGGGCCCTAGGTACGTAAGGTGCATGAAGTACAGTACTGCAGTATGGTTTGGAGTAGCAACTTCAGGTTGAAATTAAATTAAAACTAAGGTTTGGATTAAAAATTTAAGTTATGAGTTCACCTCCATATTATTACTGTCCCTTTCTAACTTGATAATAAAATAAATGTGCTTTCCTGGGTCCCACTTCATATCAAAACACACAGACCGAGTTATCATTCCTTAGCTTACACTGTTTGGATTTTGCTCTTATCATAACAGTGTTCTGTTTGAGAAGACAAGCTAGAGAAATGAGCATCTTTGTTTAAGATTTAGGTCATCTTGATCTAGTATCCTAATTTCTTAATGTGCATGAATGATACATCAAGGGTTTTTATATGATTTAAAGCAACTTAAAGACATTTTATATTTGAACACATTCGTATTATTATAGCTTTGCTTTGAATTTTTCATATTTTGATTATGCTGTTTTAGTTTTTATATGTTGCTCAGAAGATCAGAGCCCTTAAATATAATGTGAAAATAGATTGATCATTCCAGAAGTAAACAAATAAATTTCTTTCCTTTTTACATTATGTACTATGGAGAACTCTTTGGGGATAGAGGCCATTTTTAATTAGATTCTTTTTCTACCTTTCTTTTTTTTTTTTTTTAGTTGTTATTTATTTAATTGAAGCCTTTGTTATTTTTATTTCCTTGTGTTTTTTTACATTACCTTATTAATTTACATCATGGATGTTGCCCTTTGCCTCTGAGAGAGTGCTCCCCCTCTTCCCCATCAGGCATCCCTCCTGTCCCTGGGGCCTCAAGTCTCTACAGAATTAGCCACATCCTTTCCTACTGAGGCCAGACAAGGCCGTCCTCTGCTAAATATGTGCTGGGGGCCTTGGATCAGTCCCTGTATGCTCTTTGGTTTGTAGCTTAGTCTCTGGGAGGTCCCAGGGGTCTGGATTAGTTGACACTGCTGGTCTTCCTGTAGCCATCCCTTCAGCCCCTTCCAACTATTAGACTGAAGTTGGAGAGCTCTGTCTAACTTTTTAATTTAAAAATATTTCTTTCTGCTGTGCTTCAAGAATGACTGCACTATTTGGGGGTAAACTTTCTGATGTTTAAGTAACAAATGTGAGTCCTCGAGATATGCTGTTTTTCTCTTATGTTCCCCTGTGACTGTTCTGCAAAGCCTTGGTTTAATCCAAAGTAAGTTTAGGAGCAAAGATTCATTAGAAGCAGATCTACGCATAGTAATAGTATGAATCATATCTCTTAAAAAGTAAAGCCAAATATAATTTGAGTATTGGTCCTATCAGTACTAAGTATATGAACCACGTGTCCTTTGAGAAGCAGATTTTGAATAGAATGCATATTTAAATATCCAAAGCAGGGGCCCATGCTCATGTATATAAGTTCATATAATAAATCATTAAAAGAAACATAAGCTCTAGTATTTTCCAGCATTTCATGTCTAAATTATTGGTAGTTAGGGAGAAGGAGCTGTCGTCGCAGAACACTAATGGAAGAATCGGAGGATTCTTGGTGTAGAGCACTCTGTAGCTAAGGCTTACTAGGTAGACTGCAATGGTCTGTTGCACTTAACAGACTTGATAGGTTCATGCTCTGGGCACATTGAGAAAGCTTGACCATTGTGACTATCTCTGGGATAGTTAGAACATTTTCCATTTTGTCTTTTAATAAAACATTGATTTTCCCCTCATTTCTTGAAAATCTACCTATGGGGGAGAAGCTGTGATTTTAGATTTATATTTTTCCATTTTGGGAAAAATGATTCAGTTTTTTTTTTTATCTAGCTTAAATGTTTTCTCTTGGATAACAATATGAATGGATATAAGAAAATAAATAATTTTTTCATGCCAAACTTTAAAAATATCTCTTATACATGATGGTGTTTCTTGGCTTAAAAGAAATACTTATAACTGGCCAAAAATCATATAATAAACTCAAAGCAGAATCTGAAACTTGCTCTTTCTTGGCTGGACTCTGTTGCTCTTCGAAGCTGTTTATGGTAATCATTATCTAATAAGGTGGCTCTCCCCATTTTTTACACAGAGCTCACTGAGCTTAGTCTTATGGTCAGTTGTTTCTGGTTCATGTTATGTCAACTGAGATGACATTCTAACTTCTGTACCAGCAACCATCATTCTTCCCAAAAAAGGGCCAAGTAGGAAATATTTTGTGACCCTACAGCTTATGTGCTTTCCATTGTAACTTTTCAACTCCATTGTGTCAACATGAATTCAGATATCACTAAGCTGTAGTAACAGTATGTGAGGCTGTATTCCAATAAAACTTTATTTTCAAATTCATATGGCAGGCCAGGTTTCCATCATGGCCTTTAAAGCATAAACCACAGAAGTGGATGTCTCGTATTTCATATAACCACTGTATTGTACCTCACTGCATTCCAGATAGTAGAACAGAATAAAAAGTATTAAGCAATATTTTCTTCTCATTTTTCCATGACCAAACTTTATTTTTAATGTACAGGGATTTTGTAATACAAGTGGATGAATTCAATGCATGTTAGTATGTGAAAATTTATATGTGGCCTTGAAAGCAATAGGTCTACATTAGCAGGGCAGTTACCCTTTGGTGTTTTTGTAATTGGTATTCCTTAAAGCTGCATATATGAATGGTCTAAATGTAGTAATAGTAAGATACTAGCTAATATTTTTCCAAGTAGGATTTTTAAGTGTCCTCAACATTCATGAGTGACTTTCAAGGAAATAATAAAAATGTACAACATGGACTTTACATGGTTGAATACATGTTGTCTTTGGAAACAGAAACAACAGTTTTGACATCCTGTGAAAACTATCATTTTTATAATTTATAAAAACCACAATTTTATAAAGAAAACAATGTCTTGATGAAACATTGCCAGTTGAATTTAAATTCCAGAAAGTTGGGCAGGCATGGTGGTAGACATCTGCAATTCCAGTGAGAGGCAGAGGCAAATGGATCAATCCACGCTTGAGGTCAGTTTTGTCTATACAACAAGCTTTGAGTTAGAGTGGCCTAAATATAGTACAGCCTAAGACTGTTGGTTTAGGAAATTATGTAGCAAAGCTGCTTTGGGGATGGGTCTCAGTGGTAGGGTGTCTGCCTAGTGTAGACAAAGCCTTGGCTTCAGTCCCCCAGTACTGCAGAAAAAAATATGTATGAAAGAAGCTTTAAAAACAGGAATCCATAACAGGAGTCTCATAAACTGATATGGGCTATTGCCGTTTTGCTTGGTGTCCTCTAGACTTTGAAGGTAAGTCTTTATCACTGAAGATACAACATACTTCAGACACAAGGCTTAGAAGAATGAAGCTTGAAGTAACTTGGAAGCTTCCTGTCAGAGGGATAGCCCTCATAATATCTAAATGTGCTTTGGATGAAAGAATGAAAAAACGAGAGTGGGGGGAGGAATAGCCCTATCCAGTTGAAATCCTGTGAACCATGACAATGACTGGCATGGCAAGATATCTCCAAGGACACAATAATTGGAGGTTGGCACAGGTACTTGACAGCTGTCCAGTTGGACTTACTGCCTGCTTAATAGAAGGAAATTCATGCTTTTATGCAATACCAGTCATTTGCCTGTGGCTAGGAGGTCATGTACTCTGGAGGATACCCTACCATTGCCACATTCCAACATCAGTGTAATATCTAACTGCGTTCTAAATGGGTATTCTTACATTCAACAGCTAAATACAGCTCCCATTCCTTATCAAAGAAGCCGGTTTTTAAGCATGAAGAGAACATTATAGAAGGCATTGATTGGTTAAAGTGCAGTGAGCTGACCACAGGGTTCCCAGTTCCATTTGATACATCTATTAGCACAGCACTATACCTAAGGATCACGGAACATTGGAAAGAAGGAGCTAGAAAGATTTCATTAGCAACAAACCACAGTATTTGTTGCTAGGTGGTAACTTCTATATATGAGCTGCATCCATACAATCTCAACAATGTGTTTACCCAAGTAAGACTAGCACAGTGGCACCATGGAAGAAGAGCTGTATGTGATTAATGACTGCTGAGAGAGAGAAACTCAGTCTTGTCTAGAGGTAATTTCCTGAGAGATTATCCTATCTTAAATTGTCATCTCTAAACACACAGCCATGTATGCAAGCATGTGGGCACAGAGGAGAAACTGAGGGAGACCAAAGATTGAAACTAATATGAGTACAGTACTTATATATGACGTTAACAAGAGAAAAAATAATTAAAAATACTGAGCTCCTACCAGTGTTTCCAGCTAGACAAAACAGCTTTTATTAAAAACAAAACAAACACAAAAGAACTCACACAATATGTACTCACTGGTAAGTGGATATTAGCCTAGAAACTTAGAATACCCAAGATATAAGATACAATTTCCTAAACACATGAAACTCAAGAAGAACGAAGACCAAAGTGTGAACACTTTGCTCCTTCTTAGAATTGGGAGCAAAACACCCATGGAAGGAGTTACAGAGACACAGCTTGGAGCTGAGATTAAAGGATGGACCATCGAGAGACTGCCATATCCGGGGATCCATCCCATAATCAGCCTCCAAACGCTGACACCATTGCATACACTAGCAAGATTTTGCTGAAAGGACCCAGATATAGCTGTCTCTTGTGAGACTATGCCAGGGCCTAGCAAACACAGAAGTAGATGCTCACAGTCAGCTATTGGATGGATCACAGGGCCCCCAGTGGAGGAGCTAGAGAAAGTACCCAAGGAGCTAAAGGGATCAGCAATCCTATATTGTTGTGGAACAACAATATGAACTACCCAGTAACCCCCAGAGCTCTTGTCTCTAGCTGCATATGTAGGGGAAGATGGCCTAGTCAGCCATCAGTGGAAAGAGAGGCCCATTGGTCGTGCAAAATTTATCTGCCTCAGTACAGGGGAACGCCAGGGCCAAGAAGTGGGAATGGGTGGGTGGTGGAGTTTGTGGGGGAGCAGGTGGGGTACTTTTGGGATAGCATTGGAAATGTAAATGAAATAAATACCTAATTAAAAAAAAGATTTGCAGTACTTTGGCTCTTTGGCTTTAAGAATATTTGATTGGGCTATGAGGACCTATTGTGTCCTGACCCATAGTTCCTAATTTCAGGGTTCTCATATCTATATAGGCACAGGTGTGAAGGACTATGTACATTTTATCTCAGCATTTCTCCAATATTGAATTTGGAGGAGGAGTCCTCTAAATTATAAAGGACAAAGAATATGGTTGAATGTGCTGTGCTGTTTCTAGGAAATCCATTCTGAAACCTCGAAGACCATCCAAAATACAGATGTACTTTCTAACTTTTTAAACATACTCTTTTATAATTGTTTATGTGGCTGTTGTAACAATTTGAGCATATTTATAAAAACAAGGATGATGATATAGCAAGACTTTCACATTTCATTTGACAGGATCTTTTAAGATTTTATTTTCTCTCTCTTATGACTGTGTTTTGAAAACTTTTTCATTCCGTGGGACTACCTGACATCGCAGCAAAAGCATGTGTTGGTAGAGACAGGGCATCTGAGGATAGCACAGAACAGGTAGTGAAAATGATTGCTTAGGAGTAAATAGAAGGAGGTACACGAGATCAAGATGCCTCTTTGGCCTTTCTGGTAGGAGGGGCAGAAAAAAAATATACGAAATGTTAGGACATTGGTAGGGAAAGGCTCAGAGATACAGTGTAAGGTTGCAGGGGTGAAGCAATGCTTCTTCAAAAATGTATAGAAGGGAATAGCATTTGTTGTTCGACATGGATAAGACTTTTAAATGGAGTTTTAGAAGAAACACTTCTCTGCCTGCCAAGAGGAAAAACACTCTTTGGCAGGTGATGTCAGGAAGGACTGGGGTGTGCAACAGAGCTGGGGTAAGACCAAAAAGTGGTTGATATCATTTGATTGTAGATGGAGAAAAAAATGTTCCAGTACCAGTCAGGAGAAGCCATCAGTGAAATCAGACTTCCAGTTAACAGGGAAAGGGAGGAAAGAAAAAACAGTGGTCAGTTACCAAGGAAAGGTCAAACTAAGAGAGGTGTGAGTCAGAGCAGGTCAGCCAGGGACTTCTCAGGAAGTTAGAATTCATGCTCTTTGGGCCTTTGTCTGTGAGTGATTTCTCAGTCAGTGTCCAGTGATCTCGGCTACTTATGTAGGGCAGTTCCCCACCTTGCTGCAGGAATGATCTCTGGTGTCTGTAATACTTTCCCATGGCAAGGCTGGCAGTGGAAAGCTACTTTGAGAAGCTGGCCCATTTATTTTTCTGTTAAGTAATAATTACCTGGTTGAACTGGAAGTTGAATGAAAATATTTTATTAAAATGATCATTTTTATACTGGTGAAACAGCTGTGCATTTTGCAAATTACTTATCACCTGTAATAGCAAGAGAACAAAATGCGTTGTTTACAGTGGAAGGGAAAAATACTAGCTTCAGTTTCCATTCAAGTAAACTGACTAATTCAGTCAGTCTGGCTGAAGAAAAATGCTTAGGGTCATAGGAGTCAGGCAGTCTAAATTAGAGCTGCCAAGACTTCTTTCTTTCAAAATGTCACTTAAACCTGCATAGAACTCAGCGCCGGCCTTTCCCACGTACTAGTGTAAGGTTAAGACCAAGACCTGCTTTGTGGAATCCTTAGAGCTGACACTTAATTGGCACTCCGTAATCCTCAGTCTTCTGTCCCTTCAGAGCCCTTATTGCTGATGATGATCTTTGACTCTGTTACAGGGACAGAGTTCTAGTCCTTTCCTTAGTGATAGACTTAAGGGAAAGATGCTATCATTTCACCTTGAACTTTGAGAGCTCAGTCCCTTTAACTGCTCCCAGAGCACATTATTTAAGTCAGAAAGTTTTCTAAACAAGCTAATACACAGACAAAAATACAAGGCAACTCTTCCCAAGCAGTCTACTCACAAGCCACCTCCAGCTTTATCATTTATTTGTATCTTTAAGTTACTGTATGTATTGCATTTTCTTTTTTTTTTTTTTGGTATTTATTTTATTAACATTTCCAATGCTATCCCCAAAGTCCCCCGCCCACTCCCCCACCCATCCACTCCCACTTCTTGACCCTGTCATTCCCCTGTACTGAGGGAGATAAAGTTTGAACAACCAATGGGCCTCTCTTTCCACTGATGGCCGACGAGGCCATCTTCTGATACATATGCAGCTAGAGACACAAGCTCTGGGGGGATACTGGTTAGTTCATATTGTTGTTCCACCTATACGGCTGCAGATCCCTTTAGCTCCTTGGGTACTTTCTCTAGCTCCTCCATTGGGGGCCCTGTGATCCATCTAATAGCTGACTGTGAGCATCCACTTCTGTGTTTGCTAGGCCCCGGCATAGTTTCACAAGAGACAGCTATATTTGGGTCCTTTCAGCAGAATGTTGCTAGTGTATGCAATGGTGTCAGCATTTGGAGGCTGATTGTGGGATGGAACCCTGGATATGGCAGTCTCTAAATGTTCTATCCTTTCGTCTCAGCTCCAAGCTGTGTCTCTGTCACTCCTTCCATGGGTGTTTTGCATTTTCTTGGCACTGAAGAAGAAGTCTATTGAATTGTCTTGAACCCAGGTCTTTGCACGTATTGAACATGCTGATTCATGGATTTAGAACTATATTTTAAACTGACTTACAGAGGCATAATATTTGAATGTATTGATAATATTATTTTTCCAAACATTTGTACCTTCTGTAATGTCTCAGTTGTGTTTAAAAAAAAATCTATACCATCTCAAACGTTACTCAGCAACTTGTCAATAGTTTGTTTTGATGTTTTATCCCCTCTGGTGTGTATATGAATAGAACTGTGCTCTCATGTGCTTGGGCTTTTCTGCATAAAGAGTTAATCTTTGGTTTGCTGCTGAGGAAGAACTGTTTATTCTTACCACTGCCCTCTCCTCTAGCATAGACACAATTGCTATCATTCTTTTAATTTACTTATCTAAAGATTATATCTCTAATTTAATTTCATACTCCTGACTATCAAAGCTATTAATTTTCAGTTATGTAGTATAGTATCAATAATTTTTATTTCACAAGAAACTGCTACTATTTATTTATTTGAAATAGGGTCTCATGTGTTCCAGGTTCGACTTGAACTTACTAAATAGGCAAAGATGATCTTAACCCCTAATTCTCCTGCCTTTACTTCAAGTTTATATTTTAAATTGCATCTTTATATAGCTCCCATTCTCAGACCGTTGCCCTCACTTTCACAGTCACTTTTAGAGTTATAGTATACCTTCTTCCTACCACCAAAGATACTACAACCCTCTGAGAATCTTTAAACCATAAAAAGAGCAGAACCCTATGTAGTCTATGTGTTTCTTATATATCCATTGGATCTTCTCTCTAGAGCTCGAATCATAATTGTTAGCCTCCATATAGGTGTTGGGAATCAAACCTGTGTAGTTTGGAAGACCAGGCAGATCTCTTAATCATTGATCACTAACTTCCATCCATTGTGTATGCTAGGGTTTTATAAGGATGACTCCAGAAAGTAATGCCAATTTTTAACATAGACGTTCATATGCTCTGTCTCATAGCTACTCATTTATGAAAATTCAGGTTTCATAGGGCAGGGGAAATTCCAATTGGTATACTGTGTACTGCACAAAATTGAAGACCTGAGGTCAATCCCAATATCTACATAAAAATCTGTGATGCTGGTGTGTGCCTGGAACCCAAGGGCATGGGATTTCTAGCCTGATAGTCTAGTCAAATCAATAGATCAGTGAGAGATCCTGTCTCAAAAATAAGATGGAATGAGACCGAGGAAGACACCTGACCTTTACTCACACATGTACATACACATAAAAATCAGGCTTCGCATGAAATTCTGGGATTTGTGACAACATAGGTATACTAGAAGATGCTGTGTGCAGTGAAATAAGACAAACCATAGAAATGTTACATATATGTGACATCTAAATAGTTCTTGTAGAAGCTGAGTATAGAATAGTGGTTACCGGGGGAAGAGAGTGGAGGGGTGGGTCCAGATTCTTCAAGCAGTACAGAGTTATTTATACTTAGATCAGAGTAAGCTCTGCTATACACTGCTCGTTCACCCTGTATCAGCAGTGTGAATTAAATCAGCAGTGATCCATTATAAAGCTTAAAAAGGTAGAGTTGATTGGCTCATCATAAGATTATAAATGTCTAAGCTGATAGATAGGCTAATTGCCTTGAATTAGTCATAACAAAATATATACATGAATGAGAACTTCAATTTTGTACCATATAAATATATAATATATTTAATATATAATATATAATATGATATATAAATAATAATATATAAATATATAAAATAAAAATATATAAATATATAAAATATAAATAATAATATACAATATAATATATATAAATAATATACCCATAAAACTGTTAATAAATAAAATTTGTGCTTTCACCTTTACTTCTAAAATTCTTAAGTTCTTAGAATTTTTTGCTAAACAGTTTGATTTTTCATTCCGACTTACAAGTAAAAGACATGGAGGCTGGAGTCTAAAGAGAAGTCTGTGTTTATTTTGTTACCCAAAGCATCTGGTGAGATACTCTTAGAAACTAGTGCTTGGATTTGCTTAAAAGTGAGGAAATGTACTTTGGAAAAACTGCTGACATTTCATAGAAATTCTGGAGAATCATTTTGCATGTACTTATGTCAAAATCACTTCATTCTTAATACTCCATCATTTAAAAGGCTCATACTTTAGAGAGGGAATAGAGGCATGAATAGCAAGCTAAGACGAGTAATTAGGTAAATAAAAATGTAGGTGTCTAGAGACTGTAGTGTTCTAGACAGACTGAACCTGGTTTGTGTCAGAGCAGTGGTTAAGAATGGACAGTACCTTTTTTTTAATTTTTTTTTAGGATTATTCAAAGAAGGCATTTAACCTCAGCTGCATGCTGTTGATCCCTTTTTTCCACTTGAGGTTATTTAGAATGAATGTGACATATAATCTGAGTATAAATCCCATGAGTAATAAAAGCCTTACATGTAACAAGATGGCTTAGGGTCATTCCAGTTGTGTATCTTAAAGGGAATATGCTCTGTCTCACTCTCTCTGTTAATGCTAGTGATTGCAGAGCTTATTAGATTAAAACTCTTTTTATTGAAGCTTAAAGATGCAATCTTTAAATCTTTAAAAATATTGAAACAAAGCTGGGTGTAGTGGCTCATGTCTTTTGTCCAAGCTCTTGAGAGTCAGGGGCAGGTGGATCTTCATGAGTTGGAGGCCAGCCTGATCTACATAGTGGTTCTCCAAAAAGACAGCATTACATGGTAAGACCCTGTGTCAAAGTCAAAACACAACAGAAGAAAACAAACACCCACTATGACCACTACCACTACTATTAAACATCCCAAAGTCTGTTCTTTCCTTAAGAATGGATTTAAACAAGAGGGCCTCTGTGTGACTCCTTCATAAATAGAGATTTAATTGCATGTATTTACATGGTTATGAAAGAAAGCTTTCTAAAATACACATTTTGAGACAAAACCTGACAACAGGCACTGAAGCAGTTTTTATGAAAGCAGTTGAAACTTCAAAACACCTGCCCTGCCAGAGCTCAAGGGAAGACTTTATAGAAAACTGTTTGGTGATACTTCACAGACCTTATAAATCTATTCTGAAAAAAAGCTTCTTAAAGAAATGTGTCCCTTCAGAATGCTAAAAGTAAGAGAAGCTAAAACCCAGGCTAATATACCTCCTGTCTGTGGTACCTTTATTCCTGAAGGGACTCTGAAACGTTTTGCAGGATTAAGCTTACATATAAACTGTGTGGAGGTCAAATGCTATCACTTACTGCTAACTAAAGGCATGCCTGAGCTGTTTGGCTGTCAGGTGTCCTGGAGCGTCTTCTGGGTGCTTGTTAAGAATGCTGTCATTTGGAAGAGAGTGTTTGTACTGGTGGTGGAATGGGGAGGGATGTTATAACTAATGTGTGGTTATGTGCCTGAATCTGTAAGGTAAGGATGCCATTTTTTTTCTCCTTTGGTTGTCTGGAGATTAAATGTGTTAATGTTTATAGGTGGCTTGGCACAGTTCCTGGAACAAAGCAGTATATGTGTTACTGCCTGGAACTTTAATATTTTTTCTTGGGAATGCATTATTATGTCCAATTTAACTGGCCAAAGTGGCATTGTCTTTCATAATTCCTTATTATTGATTTGAGAATCTCTTGAAGCAAACTGGGTTGTTGAATGTGTAGTTTTGTTTATGTATGTGTGTGTGTGGTATGCCTGTGTGCAGGACATATTTGTATAGGCACACATACATGCTTGTGTGCATACCAGAGGAGGCCAGAGTCTGACACTGTATATCTTCCTTGATTACTTTCTATCTTTTATATTGATGCAGGCTTTCTCCAGTGAACCCAGAGATCTGTGATTTAGCAATCCTGGCTATCCATCTTGCTCTGGGAATCTTCCTGTCTTTACTTCCCAAAGGAGGAGAATATAGACAGGCTTCCACACCTATGTGTCATTTGTGTTGGTGCTATGAACCTGACTCCCAGTTTCACTCTTAAATGCCAGACACTACCCACTGAGCCATCTCTCAAGTCTCTGTAAAATGGCATTCAAAAAACAGATGTTTAAGTACTTTCAGATGTCACAGTACTTTAAGAGAAACTTAAAGTAATTAAAATAAAATTAAAATAACAAAAGGGGGTGTATATTACTATGCTGTCCTCCAACTGATAATTCTGTCTCAGCCTCCCAAATGCTATCACTTATTGAGTGATATATATCACTTGTAGAGTGGATTTTAAGCTGAGAACTTGATATGAGCCAGGGGAGGAACCATGTAGAAATTTCTAAGTATTGAATATGTCTTACAGGAAAACCAAGAGGTGAGGAAGGTTCTAGGGATAGACAGGTAGTATAACTCAGAAGGAACTGTCCACAGAGTAAGCACCCACAAAGACTTAATGCAAGACAGAAGTAAGAATATAGCAAAATGTCTCACTTCTGATCTAGAAGGGCGTTTCTCTGGGCTACTTAAGGCTGGGACTTAACTGTTAATTCCATGTAGTCTCAAAGATATTTAGCAATCTTAAAAAAAAAAAATACAAAACCCTGATTTAAAATTGATGAGACCATGAAATAGCTACCTACAGTTGAGAAGATTGTACTTTCTGGGAGATTCTTTCTTGCCTTAAGGTTGTTACAAGACTAGAGTTCTTTGTCTTTTCTCAAAGCAAAGCCCTTAGCCTAGTGGGCACTGAGCTGTCCGTCTCCTTCCAACATCCCTGCTGCCCTCCACATTTCTCTCCATCATGCTCTTGGATGATGCCTCTGGCCTCTCACACAGGTAGGCAAGGCTGGCCTGCAGTACAGAGGAGTTCAGCTGTGAATTCAGCACAACATTGAACCCTAAGCTGACTTTAAAATTAGGAACTGTATTTTTTTTTTCTTGTCTGTGTGTGTGTAACCCAAGGGCATCTTTTTTGAGCTTGAATTTAGTAGATGGCAGTATCGACAGTCTTGCAAACAGTTGGACATTTCTGGGTTTCGACAGAATTCTGTGTGAACTTGTGGAGCCAGGTGGGGGAAGTGGCTTTAGGCTAAAGAGCTTGAATTTAGGCTGTTACGTGCTCATTAGCACCCATGTTAATGTGGGACTATGGGGCATGGCTACTCACATCTATAATCCCAGATCTCAGGGTGGAAATGGGAAGAGCCCATGAGCACCATGGCTCACAGTCTAGCACAGATAGCAAAATTCAGCCTCTCTGAGAGACCTTGGTTCAAGAAAGGAGGTGGAGAGCTATAGATAACTGCTTGGGGTTGACCCCTGGCTTTTCCATGCATGCACACAGTATATGGCTACACACATGCACATATGCACACATGCATGCAATTATATGGATGCATACATGCACACACATGAGCAGTCATATGGTATACACCTCCACAGAGACAAACAAATAATAAAATAGCTAACTAAATGGTCTGAATTATGCTGTGTTAACATAATTTCTGGACCCTTTTCACTTGCTACTCTTTTAGACTGTGGATTTAATTCTGAATTTTTAGAAATTTACCAGCCCTTCTGCAACTATTATTTTAAAAGAAGATTGGATATGAGCCCGGTTGGATGTTTTCTTTTTCTGTCTTTCTTGTCTTTCTGTTAGGTTTTAAAAGGACTAAGCTTAGTCATATTACTTGTTCATTCATCTTTTGTGTGCGTGGGGGGTGGGGAGGGAGTGAGAGAATGAGAACCTATTTGGGTCTTAGTGTTCATAGTTGATAATAAATAGAATATGAATCATTTTTGGACTTTGTCCCTGTAAAAGAGTAAGGTGCATTGTGGGATGTTGGCATTAAGAAAGTCAACAAATATATAAAGAGATTGCATTAACGGTTACAGGGAAAACGAGAGGCATTTTTCCAGGAAAACTCTGGTTGGATGTGTACTAGTTTGTCAGGGAAGGAATTTGTATGTAGGTGTCTTAGGGATAATACTTAAAGTTAGTTAGGGAAGAAAGGGGGGATTAGGAATGGATTTAAGGTCTCTATTCTCCCCGTAGATATTGATCTTATTTTATATCTTAAAATTGAAAATTACATGTTTTATTAAGCTCTTAGGTTCAGTTTCAATGGAAGGGAAGTGTGGCTCTGCACAGACCTCTGGCTTTCCCTAGTTGCTGTTGGGACCCTGGAGGAAGAAGCACATTTGTTTGCCTTGGAAGAACTGGAGAGAGGGAAGAAAACACTGGGTGGAGAGTGGATAGGGGCATATGGTATATAAGGAACAAGGAGTGTGTGCTTACTGAAGAGTGCCTTTCCTTCAACCTGCCAGTGCTGGGGACGTGGGAGTCCTTGGATTGTTGGAAGTGAAAAGTCAGCTCTGACTATGGAAAGCATTGCTGGGAGAGGAGATAGGAGAAGCCAAGAGAGGTGAGGAAGGAGCAGATGAGGGGGATCAGATGGTAGGAGGCTGTTGACTAGTGTGGTTAGATGAGGTTAGGGCCCAGAGTGTCCTTTATCATTAATTTAATATTTGTGTGTGGAATTGTTGTACGCACTAGGGAACTTCATTTCTTTCCCTGTTTTGTCATTAGAGCTGGTTGGCTCTACGGATGCATATGTTTGTTAATGATTAGTGTGGGAATCTTTCTGTATTTTATACAAGTAATAGACCTTTGGCTGGAAAGCAGTGAGAAAAAACTCCCCCAGGGCCAGAACATTCTTTTTCTATCTTTAACTGTCACGAAAGCCACAGGAAATGATACTAACTCTCTAAATGTGTTTTAAAACTGCAAGAGAGAGGGAGAGAGAAATGCTTAGTGGTGACTGGCTTTACTTTTTTCAATAGGAAGTTAGTGTTTGGTATCTATTAAAAGCAGAGGTTATCGCGGTGGCATCAGCCCAGGCTGAACATATATCGAGAAGACGGTTCTCAGACTAGGGACTGTTGAATGCATGCTTGTTGGGAGGAGTTGGGGAAGCAACTTAAACAAAACGGAAACCAAATGTGTGCGCAAAAGCCCCTTCAGCAGTCCACTGTAAACTCAGCAAAACGATCTTTTTAAAAGTCTAAATATCAAAATGGGATTATCTTATTTTTCCCTTGATTTTATTTGGTGTCAGAATTTTAAACTGCATTTGCCTTTTATATGATCCTATTTCAACAGTATGCTGTTTAAAGAGATTATAAATACTCCATAGTTTGACAAGGATTTTTCAACATCTTTAACTTGAAATACATTATTGATATGTATAAATTCAATTAACAAGACCACATTAGCTTAGCAACATAGTGTTCACTCACCAATGATCAAAGTAAAATAAGATCTGAGCCTAAGCTTAATGAGGGATAAGAGCATCATGTCGTGCGCCCAGTGAAGGATTATCTTCTTGGTGGACCGTGGGTTCAGTGGTGGAGGGGGTGCCCTCATTTTGTTCTGCAGGGACCCTCACAGCTGCATGTGAAGGCACTATCGACATTATATTATTTTGCAGATACCTACATTATCTAACCAGAAAGTGCTATTATACACATTTTCACTGTGTATAATAATGAGAAATGTAGACCTGAAAGTTGTTACAGCCTCTTGTTACCTCTATTGTCTAAGAGAACAATGAAATGTACTCAACATAAGGACATTGCAGATACATTTAAATTCATGTCATGGAATGTAAAATAATGCTTTTCATGTATTTTACAGAAAACGCATGTTTCAGAAGAGATGGGTGAAATTTGATGGCCTTAGCATTTCATACTACAATAATGACAGAGTAAGTACTGGCATCAAAGATTATTTTACATACACTAAGTGTGTGGGAAACAAGGGAATAGTTGAACACTTTTAAGAGTAGAAAATATATTATCAACATGAAAAGCAAGGGAATATGACATAATCACTCTCCATGATTTAATTTCATAGAATGTATGGCTAATTTTTATTTTTGGTGTATAAATCTTTTTTAAATTTAATTTTTTTTTTTTTGGTTTTTTGAGACAGGGTTTTTCTGTATAGCCTTAGCTGTCCTGGAACTCACTTTGTAGACCAGGCTGGCCTCGAACTCAGAACTCAGAAATCCACCTGCCTCTACCTCCCAAGTGCTGGGATTAAAGGCCACCACCGCCCAGCAAGTGTATACATCTAATAGTTATTTTTGGAGCATCTTCTACAAACTATAGGAGAGTCTGTGAGCTATGTAAAGATGAATACAAAATTTCCTTCATCCCTCAGAGCACCAAGGGATGTATACAAACCCCACCATAAATAGAAAAATTGAAAAGCAAGTAGGGGTTTGCCTCATTCTCTGGGAGTGAGAAGGGTTTGAATGGGATTCTACTGCTATGAGTTTGGAAGAAAAGAGGTTTGTACATGAAGAAATGTTGGAGAATAAGAATTATTTATAGAAAGAATATGAAAGAAGCTTACATGAGAAAGTTTTGGCCATTTGCCACAAAACATATAGTGTTTTCTGGTTATGTTGGGAATGAGCTTTGTGCAAGGGAGATGGGAGAGATGATGCTGTGTGGTTAGAGCCTACTGAACGTCCTGCATGTTGGTGAGAGTAGCTGAGTTGGACAGAGTTCTGGGAATGTCTTCTTAAGCTTTGAAAATGTCCTTCTTTTTAGGAGATATAGGCTGAAATATTTGTGGGGATTGTGTTATTATAACTGAAAGCAGTAAAAAATAGTATTACCTGTGTATACATTTTATTTGCCAATATATACATGTGTTTGTATTCATGGCTAGTTAAATATAATAAATTCTGTATTTTATACAGTGGCATGATGAGTCCTCTGTATCCTAGCTTGTATGTTAGTGTGGATGAAGCCATCAGAAATATGTAAAAGCCCCACCTGTACTGAACCCATACATCTTTTTTTTCTTACTCTTTAAATTAGACATTAAAGCAACCGTTTACATAGCATGACCATATATAATATATTATAAGTAATCTGGAGGTGATTAAGCATTCATTAGGATATGTGTAGGTTATATGGATGTACAATATCATAGTTAAGGGCTTGAGCATTTGTGGGTCCTGGTGTCTGATGAGTTTCTGGACTGAATCCCTCTCAGATACTGAGTGATAGTGTTATCAAGTGTTAAATTTCAAAGTTACATAGGTAATTATTATATTACCTTTTTGCCGTCTGTTTGGTAATTTCCTCAGTGAACAGGTGAAACTGATAAATGTACCATCCTTTAGTTAATTAAAATAAGATGGTTTTCATCCTAATTATATTTTATATTTAAAGTTTTAATTTTAAGACAACCATATTTTTTACTTATATATTCCAATTCAACATTGATTTCTCAGAAATTGTTAATGCATTATATTTGTGGCTTGTTTGTTTTTGGTTTGAAAAGAGATGTGTCTACTCCTGGAAGGCAAAAGAGTTTATATACTTACAGACAGAAAATAGCACAGGCTGTAACAATCTCTTGCAACCCTTGTGAGAACTGTAGAAGGCTTCAGGTTAGATTCATTTATACAGTGACCTAGATAGAGTAACACATTGGTTTAAACCAACATCCTCTTGGCTTGCAAAGTGGTGGGATGAATGTTAGTAATCATTACTTGCTTGACAGCTATTTCTAGTTTGTTTACATATCTTACCTTCATGGTGTATCACATATGTGTCCATGATACCATAGGGAATTCTGTGTCCCGAGTCCCGAGGATAGCATTTTTGTTATTGGTTTATTCTTTTATTGTATTTTTCATATAATATATGATTATTGTCTTTTGCCTCTTTTTCAACTCTTCCAAGATTCTTCCCACCTCCCTGTCTACTTAACTGTAAGTGTATACTCTCTGTATTGGCTAGTTTTATGTCAACTTGACACAGGCTCGAGTTATCACAGAGAAAGGATTTTCAGTTGGGGAAATGCCTCAACGAGACCCAACTGCAAGGCATTTCTCAATTAGTGATCAAGCAGGGAAAAGCCCCTTGTGGGTGGTGCCATCTCTGGGCTGATAGTCTTGGTTCTATAAGAGAGCAGGCTGAGCAAGCCAGGGGAAGCAAGCCAGTAAGTAACATCCCTCCATGGCCTCTGCATCAGCTCCTGCTTCCTGACCTGCTTGAGTTCTAGTCCTGACTTCCTTTGGTGATCAACAGCAATGTAGAAGTGTAAGCCAAATAAACCCTTTCCTCCCCAATTGCTTCTTGGTCATGAAGTTTGTGCAGGAATAGAAACCCTGACTCTCTGTTTGAAGAAAAATTAAAATGAACAAAGAACCAAGTAGTCAGAAGCAATGACAGAAACAAAAACTTATGAAAATGGGACTTTTGGGATAGCATTGGAAATGTAATTGAGGAAAATACGTAATAAAAAAATATTAAAAAAAAAAAGAAAATGGCTTCCGCGGTTCAGGATTAGGTTCATAACCAGAGTGACCTGGGAGAAACTAACCGCTACTGTCCCACAATGTCTGGTCTTCTTATTGCTTTTACTGGAGTGCAGAGAAAGTGTATTTAGGAGTGGGAGGGCTTTCTTGTCTTGTCATTGTGTTGGTGCAGATTTTCGGTATTCCAATTTAAGGAGGGATTTCTGCTATGTGTCCAAGCAGACTGGATTTTCTCTCCATCATCTCAGAGCCCATCATACTTGCACTGTAGTGAGCCTAGTGTCACTTCTGACGTTTCTGCAACAAAAATTATTGTTAAATAAACGTTTATAATCATGTGATTTCCTAGAAACCTTTTAACTGAGCACCACTCCTTAAAACACATTCCAGTTGCATGTCTCTTGAGACATTTCAGTCGCTTGTGCCCAGGTGACTGATTTCATCTTGCCACAGCATCCCACCATTTGGGAGCTGTTTCCTTTCTTCTTCTTTTTTTTTCTTAAAAATTGGATATTTTATTTACTTTTCAAATGTTATCCCCTTTCCTGGTTGCCCCTCCAGAACCCCCCTATCCCATCCCCTCTCCCCCTGCTTCTATGAGGGTGCTCTTTCACCCACCCACTTCTGCCTCATCCTGGCATTCCCCTACACTGGGGCATTGAACCTTCACGGGGCCAAGGGCCTCTCCTCCCACTGATACCCGACAAAGTCATCTGCTACATATGCGGCTGGAGTCATGGGTCACTCCAAGTGTACTCTTTGGTTGGTGGTTTAGTCCCTGGGAGCTCTGGGTGGGGAAGGGGGGCTCTGGTTGTTTCTTAAAAGGGCACAGTTTTTACCTGGGCCCCTCTGAAAAGACACTTGCTTACAGATCACAGCTAATGCTCTGGTCAGCTGTGCAGTTTAGCAGCTGTGTGAATTGAACATTTGAATAATGAATGTCTCCAAGTGCCTCTAAGTGTATGGCTGGGCATCAGGAGGTGATATGCAGAAGTTCCATTTTCTGGTTCTATGTTCCTCAGCATTGCCCAGTGATGCCTCCATGAGGACTTCCTCATCATATTACAGAAACAGTGTCATCCACACGGCCCTGATATCTGAGGCCCTGCTAAGAAATCTAACGCACCCTGATTCCCACTCGTCAGTGTGCAGAATTGTTCTGTGGTTGTTTCATCATCTGAAAGTGGCAGATAAATGACAGATTTGACCTAGATATCTATGTGGTCAAACCTCAAGGGGTGCTTTAAAATTTCTTTAAGGAAAATTTCACACTTTGGAAAACAGGCCTTTGAACCTGCTATCCATCTTTTTTCTGATTTTTGTTTTGTTTTGTTTTTACTCGCTATTGTCTTTACATAAAAAAAATATACAGTCAACTCTAAGTGTTGAAAAAAAATCACAAGTTTTACCTGAAATCTTATAATAGATTATAAATGAGGCGTTAGGTACCCTGTGGCTTCCTGGGGTCGACCTGACAAAGTATTTAGTTTGCAAAATACTTCTGATCATTCTTTTTTCCACATGTCTCTACGAGAAGTTATTATCTGTTAAATAAAGTATCATTGTTATTTATAGGCATGTAGGTTTTTGTTTTGTTTTTAATGAACTGCCTACTAGTCTCTTCTTCCTTTTCTTTCTATTTTTTTCGTGTTGTTTGGATTTCCTTCACTGACAAACAGGTTAGAGGTAGCACAGAACAAACTGCTAATTATCTCATTAGGGAGCTTTTTTTCATAAGCTATTATAAATCTTAGGAAATTAAAGTTTTGTAAAAGAATACCTGGGTAACAATGTGTAAATGATTTTAGACATTTAACAATTTCCACTGTCTGGTGTCAGCTACGGCATACATATAACAAACTTATTCATAAGCTGTCTATAAAAAAAGCCCTGCTTCTTCTACCTCTGTAGGTTGCCTGACAGTGGGAAGTTGTTCTCTCTTCCCAGTCTCTACAGTGTCTAGTGGTCTAGATTTGCCCTCATATTGTCCTTTTAACTTACTTTGATTTCCAGAATTCCCTTTGATAAACCAATGATGTTATGTATTTCTGTGTAATGATGTTTGGTAAGCCAATCCTGTCAAGTGTTTCTTTGTAATAACTTCCATGATCATTTGGCTGCATACACTGAGCAACTTGAGGACTATTCATTTCCCTGCCATGTTTTCACTCTGTGTGTTCCTTCTCATCTTCTGTTTGAACCTCTTTAGCTATTTAACCCATTGAAACTATTGTTAGCCATTGAAACCTACATGAGGACCTGTAGGATGGCTCACTAGGTAAAGGTGATTGCCCCTAAGTGTGAGGACCTGGGTTTAATTCCTGAGACCCACACAATAGAAGGATAGAAACAGCTCCAGCAAGTTTTGCTCTGACCTGCATATACATGCCCATACACATACACCTAAATAAATAAATAATAAAAACAGGTTAGAGGTAAAAAGATAAATAAATTTACATTTAAAACCATGTGTAAATTTCAACCAATTTTGGTGTTCTTCTCCATAAACTTTTGCTTTGTTTTCTCTTGCTGAATGACTGTTGATCTGTAATGTGTCATGGACTCTACCAGGAAAATGAGTTGAAAGGATGAAAGGCAATTTAGAAGAGGGTTATAATGAATAAGGCATTTAAATTATGAAGGTGTGTAGTAATATTGAGGTTTAGTAGAAATGATAAAAGAAATTCCAAAAATATTAAAAATGAGCTGTCAAGGTTTGTTATATTTGTAATTAGACATGGGATTCAATCATTCAAAACTATTTCTGAAGCAACAACTATAAGAAAGTTGGTAAGGGAAATAGTTGAATGATCTAATGTCTACACTGGAAGACATCATCAATAAGAGTATCACAGTTAATCTGGAGTAATTGCATAGATGAGTGTCACTGACTTAGGAATGGTAGGACCTGAAAGAAAGGTGCCAATAAATAAAGCAGACTAAAGTCTTAGGCAACCACCATTCAGAGCCTCAGACAGTTTATACTCTGGAGAGTTAAGAAAGATTAGATGAGTGAAGTTCTTATGACATCAAGTGTGTAAAACTGCCAGGATAAGCTCAACATTGCAATAACATGTTTTTCCATAGAGGCATATAAAAGATAGTTTAAATATTTAATGGGATCACAATAGCAATAGTCAGTGATGAATTATCAGAAGTAAGGTCACTCCTGTCCACTACACCTAGGAAGAGCACAGAAACACATTCCAAGAACAAGTCTGTGTTTTGAACAAACTGAGGTCGCAAGATTCTTGTCCTCTTTCCTTGGAGTCTGCTCAGAATTCTTCTCACCCAACTCCATTTCTGGACTGTGTTCCCACACTGAGGATGAGTTGTTCAGTAGAGTGTATTTATGCTGATTGACGAAGGATTCATTTTAAATGTGAAGACCATCCCAAGTTGAGTATGGATGGGAGCCATACACTTTCTGGAGTCACATGTCAATGCCATGTTCATTGTCAGCTACAGGAGAAGTTCTAGGAACTGAAGTGTCCATGTTGTAGGTATTTAGAATGTTGATAGATTGTGAAAAGGACTTTGACATGTACATCAATTCAGGGATGAGGTGTTGGACAGGAAGAGTGAAGGAGAAGTTGTTAATAAAGCTAAAGAAGATTCCTCGTCCATAAGGTGCATGTTGGCAACCAGAGAGGGCCCATCCTTCTTGAAGAACACAGTGTTGCTGAGCTCATCTGTCTGTGAGGGCAGGAGCGTGTTGAGAGAGGAGTGCTGTCTGTTTGGTACATTTGTCTCTTAACCTGTTATCTTCAGTATGGGTATCTGAATTCCCATATAAGATAACTGCAGTTTCTTCCTTATGTTAGTTTAAAACAGTGATTCTCAACCTCCCTAGTGCTGTGACCCTTTAATATAGTTCCTTATGTTGTGTTGATCCTCAGCCATAACATCATTTTTGTTGCTACATCATAACTGCAATTTTGCTACTGCTCTGGGTCATAATGTAAATATTTTTGGAGACAGGGAGGTTGAGACCACTGGGTTGGACTTTGTGTTTATGTGACAAAATATCTGGCATAAGTGGGAAGAGCTTTATTTGGGGTTGTGGTTTTGAAGTATTTGGCACCAGTGGTTCTGAGCTAATGCAGAGAAGCAAGGTGGCAGGGATGCATAGTGGAACCCATGTCACAGCCGCCAACATGCAGGGATCAAAGAAGGACCAGAGCCAGGTGTAACCTTTAAAATATACTAGTGGTGACCCTCACGTTTCCCAATTAGTCTCTACTTAAGATTACTACCACCATCTAAAATATTGTTACAAGCCAGGTCTCACATTCTTGATGCATGACCTCAGAAGGAGACTTACTTATTCAAACTATAAAATGTAGCCACTGCCATGGGGGAAAATGGAAGAAAAATCCATAAAGGGCCTACATAAACTCTTTGGATATTTGGATCTTCTGAATGTGAGGGTGGTCTTACAGCCTCATCTTTCTGTGTTCTTTATCATTTATTGTTCTTTCTCATTATTCCACTTCTGTCCTTCTTTATTTCCTTTCAGTTTGTCTCATCAGAATTTTGTCTACCCACTTAGCAATTCAGTAAAACTTAAATTTTCTAAAAGTCAGGGTGAGATTTCACCATGTTTATAAAACACTTAAGAATTAACAAAAAGAATTAAGGGTTTATGTCTTTTGACTTTTGTGTCCCAAAATTTGAATTCACTTCTGAACTTTAATTACATGCTTTCTTGGATGTATAATGAGTCTGAAGTTTCTACCACAGGACACTATTAATATTTCACTCTCGATTAATCATTGGTGGTCATTCTGCCCAGTAGTTTGGGAGTTCTAAGGAAAGTTAAGATTGATAGAAAGCGGTCAGGGTTTTGAGGACCCTGGGAGCCAAAATATAACATGTGTGTGAATGCTGATTTCGACAGCAGATGCACATTTCTTTATTTGCTGTGATTGTCAGAGGCATCTTCTTACACTGTAGCAAAGGCTAGCCTGTAGCTCATGACTGTCCTTTCCTCTCAGCCTCCCAAAAACTTGGGAGGAAAGCATGAACTACCATGCCTGACTTTTGTGTACCCATTATTTATTAGAGAATAGAAAAGAAAAATGTGACCCAGTATGAGACTAGAGTCATCATCATCCAAGCACTGAGGATTCGGTTAGTTAATGAGATCGGACAGGCTGCTTTGGTAGGTTTTGTTCTCTGTGTGAGGCAGCAGTACTTTGAGATGGTTCTGTGACAGTTCCTGTTGTGACCAGCAGATGCCTGCAAACACCATCGAATCATTGTGACCAGACCGATTTAGAGAATGTATTCTGGGTTTAGGAAGTGTATGGCGCTGGTCTCTCCGTGTTGTTTGTATTTGATTCTTTGCCTTTTAAATCTAGACAACTAGAAAACTGAAACAATCATTTTCTTTTAAAAGCACAGGTCATTTTGCATTTTTTTTTTTTTTTTGCAGTATTGAAACTCAGTGTGTTTGTCTGTCATTTTGAAATTTTACATAGAAATCATGGAAGGAGAACTGCTGTGAATACTGAGCCTTTCTTATTTTAAAATATGTTCAGAATGTCATACTTATCTGTCTGCATCTTCTCTAACTACTACAGGAGATGTACTCAAAAGGAATAATTCCCCTCACGGCGATATCCACAGTCCGGGCTCAAGGAGACAACAAATTTGAAATTGTTACAACACAAAGGACTTTTGTTTTTAGAGTAGAAAAAGAAGGTAAGATTATTTTCAATCCCTCTTTCTTTACCCCCCCCCTCCCCTGCCTCTCTTATAAGAATCTAGCTATGTGACTCAGGCAGACACAGAATTGAGTGCTCAGTCCACACTGACCTTGAACTCTGAATCCTCTGCTTTCATTTCCCCAAACTCTGAGAATTCAGGCACACACCAACATACCCGTGTCTAAGATGATTTCATTATCACTGTACACATGCTTAGAGCCCTTGATTTCTCACAAAGCAGGTTCATAAAACAGGTGAAGAAAACGATAGTCACTTTTACCTCTATTGCTTTCAAATAATTTATATTTGAAGAAGAGTTCTTTGAATGCATAATGTTCAAGCCTAAAATGACAAAGTTGCTCTTTGTGTGATTATTGTTATATAGAAAAATCATTGAGTAGGGAGCTATTAAGTATGGGACGTTTGTTTAAGCTGTAGCCATATAACAATGAAAAGTGGACAAATCCTCTTGCAGAGACTGTTTCAGTGTGTGATTTTTGATAGCGCAAAGTAGGTATTTAATACTAAACGGCGAAGGTCCTAATTATAAACAAGTAGATTTTAAGGATGCTTAAACAAGGAAGTCCTTAGTGAAATCTGCTGGCTGGCACAATAATCTCTGGGTTACAGATTTGTGCTGACTCTTCTAACTGTATCATTTTCATGGGAATCATGAACTATGGGACTCCTGGTGCAAAGATGACATGTGGGGGAGAGAAGAATGCTGGATGCTGAGAGGATGACTTGGGTTCACCCTTGGGAACCATACTGTGGCAGAGATAGTTGATTCCTGCAAGTCCTCTTCAGACTTACCCCATGCACAAGGCACATGTGTATCCCCACTCCTGAGCTCATATATTTGTATGTGTACACACAAGCATACACACACACACACACACACACACACACACACAGGAATGTGAACACAACAGTACAAATGTGACTCGTGATTTGGCCTGAGTCTAAATGTATACAGAAGAATATTTTCTGAAGTTGGTTAGTACAGGAGGGGAAAGGAGTGGGAAATGAATGTACTTTTGGTTGATTCTCATGATGTGGATGGCTGTAAACCGCACTAGGTTTAAATAACACAGGTGAGGCTACATCCTGATTAAATAATAAGAGATTTACCTTGTTTTAAGAACTGTGTTGGGATAGATTTATAACTGACCTGATTTTTATCACAGTCCTATCCCAGTATGCTCTATTTCAATAATGATTATTTGAAGAACTTACTGGATATTGTGTATATGCCAGGCATTTTGTCAAATTCAGCATCTTACCAACCTTGTAATGCACCGTGCATGGTTATTGTTCTGTTTTAAACATGAGCGCATCTACCAGCTAATGGAGATGACCCCGATGCTAACCATGAGCAGCAGCATTGCCCTTTAGACTACTCCGATCCCAGGACATGTGTTAACATATGGTACCAAGAAAGTGTTCAATAAATATATATTTCTAGAAAGTTCCCGTGAATACTGAAGATGATCTATAGTGAGTGTATCCAGCTGCCTGTCAGGGAACAGTGTGTTTTTTTCAGACTTTGATTACTGATGGTTTATAAGATCAAACTAGAAGCTTATGTTGCTGCTGAAAACATAAACATCACACTAAGTCCCCTAAAACATGGCATAAAATATCAAATAGCAATGCTTGTAGGATGTATTATATTGTATAACAAATCTGTGTCAATCTTGTATATGTACAATGTAGAAAATATCTGATATTTCTATGTTTAATTTTAAATACATTTTTAACTAAACTACAATCATGATGCTTCCTCCCCTCTTCTCCTTTGTCCCGCCCCTCCCCAGTGCCTGCCCTCAAACTCCTTTCGTCTTCTACCCTTAAGCTCAAGATAACCCTGTTCTTCCCCAATTTTTGTTTTACACACACACACACACACACATACACACACCCACACACACACACACAGGCACACACATGCATTTACAAATATATAAATACAACCTGTTGAGTCAGTTTTTGATTGTATGTATGTGGTTTCAGGAATAATCAGTTTATATTGGTTAGCCAATTGGGTGCTCCCTCATCCATGGAAGAGGCTAACTTTCTCTGTCAGCAATAAGTAGCTGCCTATAGCTCCTGTCCATTGTTGTGGACCTGTGAGGATTTTTTTCCCTTTCCTGTGACACGTCTGTTGGTATTGCCATTGTTCAGATGTTGTTTCTGCAGACATTTCTGGGAGAGCCACTGTCATAGCAGCAGACTTCCTGGTATTCTGGCTCTTAACATTTTTCCTACCCACCCCTTCTTCTACCTTGCGGCCTGAACCGTAGATGCAGGAGCTGTGATATAGATGTGGCTGGGCTCCTCACTATCCATTGATGTCTGTATTGTGTCTAGTTGAGGTTTCCTGCTATTGTCTCCATTTACTTTAAAGAGAAGCTTCTTGGACAACGGGTGGTAGCTGTACTTATAGGTGAGTGTAAGGATAAAACTTGGAGTGTAGCAAGGAATTATGCTAGTCTAGCAAAATGGCTATAACAGATTATCTTCTCAAACCCATGACATCACTAGCCCTGGAAAGCTAGCTATGTTTCTTGTACCAGACATTGTTCCCTCCTGTTGAGTGGGCTTTCAGTCCAATTAGGCTGCTGTTGGTTACCATCAGCATGAGAGAGCCACTTCCTTTCCCTTCTAGACAGCATCCCATTTTCCTCAGTGCTGTGGTTCATGGATGTCACAGCCGATTGTTAATTAGTTCTCTCCCTTGGAAACTTTCATAGTATTTTCTGGTACTAGGGAAACTAGACTGCAGGACTATAACTCCCAAAGCCATACAGAGCATGGCTGTTTTTCTTGGCTACCTCCTAGATGTTGAGGTAAGCCCAGGTTGCTGAAGATGTCACACACTTAGGACACAGAACTCAGATTATTCGAGTTCACTTGGTATTTACAAGAAAACAACCCTGGAACAGAGATCACTAAGCTGGGCTACAGCACCCCCCCCCCCACATTCCTTTATAAATCACCCCATAGGTTCTTGACAGCCTCTACCCTGGAGTGCTTTGTAGAGCATTGTGTATGAGTTGCCACTTCTCTAAATCAAATCATACCTAAAATACCATTACAGGTTGGCATTTTCCACATTCAAAATGTCTAGTGTTTTGATTATTCTGGGTTACACGATAAAAAGTATTGCTTAATTAAATATTCATTATGTTGAAATAGTATTACTTTGAAAATGGTCTCCCTCAGAGAGAAATTTCATATTGACTCCTCTTGCTCTGAGATAAGGTGGGTGTGGGGTTCCTGGCATTATGGTCTCCAATCATCTGTGTACCTATTCATAGCTACGCATACAACACTTTCCAGAAAGGTGATGCTATGGGGACCCACCCTCAGGGTTAGAGTAGTGATGAATAATTCTGATGGGGATCGTGCTCAGCACGGCTTTCACATCTTGGCTGTCATTTTTAGGTGATGTGTTTCTGTCCATCTTAACACATTGCAGACACTGGATTGTAGGCTGGCCAGTAAGTCACTCATCAACAGGCATCAAGACAGTCCCCCATTCTGACTCTGATACCTGGGAGGCTTTTAAATTACTAACAGTCTATTAGACCTGGCATGAGAAGCAGAATTATAAAAACAACATGGCCAGAAGCATGCAATTATGAAATGTTTTCAGATTCTCCCATCGTTTACCCTCCTTGTTCTCTTTCAGGTGACTCTGCTTTGTTGAGTACTCCTTACTGTTGTGGAAATCTCTTAAAGATGTTTCAGGACCATGCTAGGATTCCAAATTCCTTTAAAGTACTAAATTACAAATAATGCCTTTTGAACAAAGGAATGCAAAAATCTCTCTCTACTTTTCACTACTATTAATAATATACTTCTGGGATTAGGGGACTAGCTCGGCAGTGAGCTTACTGTGCAAGGGCAAGAACCTGGGTTCCATCCCGCAGTGCACATAAGGCCAGGGGTGGAAACAAGTTTGTGATTCCAGTGCTGCTGTGGCAGAATATGGGGCAGATAAAGGAGAATCTGGATATTGACCGGCAAGTTACTCTATCAGCAAATAAGAGCCCATCACAAGTAAGGCAAAATGCCTGCATAGGCATAGGCTGTGCTCTGACCTCTGCACTAAGACCGTGGGGGCCACTTGTGTACACACACACACACACACACACACACACACACACAAAAGGTGACTTCTACTCAGTACTACTCATATATTTGCCCACTTTCAAACTCTATATGTGTCTGTAAACTTTTCTGAAATTTGAATGGCTATTCTGTAGCAGTTAGTGGCCTCTTTAGCTCTGTAAATGTTTTCTCTTGAGAATAAATCAGAATAAAGTGGTGTGTGTGTGTGTATGTGTGTGTGTGTGTGTGTACATGTATAAAATTTTCTTTACTCCCACACCCCACTTCTCATTTTCTCCTCCAAATGGTTCCCTTCTCACATTCATGTCTTTGTGTGTGTGTGTGTGTGTGTGTTGATTTATGACACAATGATTTTAACCAGGATCATCTGTGTGTCCCATGTGTGCGGAAGTATCTATTGAATCCTGATGGTTTAACAGTTTGGTGCACAACTAAAGATGACTGTCCCTCGCCCAGAATCCAACAGCTTTAAAAAATTCTGCAGTCAGGCCCAGGGCACCATGAGGCCTTTCTCCATCTATGATGATCATTTGATATACCAGTCTTGTCACGACCAAGTGACCCAGTGACCCAGTGACCTAGTGACCTTTGCAATGGTGATCCTGTGCTGAAGATAGCATTTCAAGTACCCCCCCCACACACACACCCATTTGCCTCTTACATGCTTATCTGGTACTGTAACTCTGGCCCAAACCCCATGACTGGGAAGGTCATAGATCCTCACTGTGGTACAGTTAAATAGTCTTGGCACAAAACTGTGATCTACATTTTTATGTTTATATCCATTGATCCTATTCTTTGCAGTGAACTGTAGTGACTGTGGAGACACATGGCTGTTCATAGTGTTTACAATAAATGAGAGATGAGTGCTCAGCCCCTAGCAGGGCACTCATTCCTTAGTGTTTCTTTACTTCCCATTATTTGTGAAGGCCTTGGGAGGAAAATGATCCAAGGGATTGATCATTTTATAGTAGTGCTGCTCTAATATATATGCTTAAAACATGCAGTTGACAATTTCAAATTAATTACTGAGAGCATGAAATAATATGCTAGCTATGATCTAAAAACCACAAAGCTCTGGTCTACTTTATTACGTATAGTTACGTTTGAAATATTTATGAATATCCAGCAAAGCAACCATTCTTTAGATTACTTGGCAGGAACATCTTGTATGGAACCAACATTTGCAAGTGATAACCATAGTAAGGTGGAAACTCTTCCCAAAAATATAGCACATTTTTCTAGTGTAAGCTGGACCTGTTGATGAAGATGTCTCACTGTGGAGTTTTTGCTTGTTGACATTAACTCAAGATTCCAGAATGCTTTCAAATATATAATAGCTTTGGGGAGTTTGATGTGTACTTCATTCAGATATGTAAGAAAACCCTCATTTGTGGGGATTATGTAATGCCTGGAAAATCAGTATTGACTTTGATCATTGAACCCTTTTTAGTATATTAGAAGTTGAGGAAAAATAGTGATACTAATAATAATAATTTAGAAATTATTATTGTGATTACTTATTGTGAAGTAATCTTCCATCCTTTATTAAGTCTGAGTACATCTCATATGAAGTACATCTCATATGAGTACATCTCATACTTATTATAATCCACAATGAAGTTCCTGAGGGTAGGCTTGTAATAGAAGCTGGCCTAAATCCCAGGATTTGGCCCTGTTTACTCTTTCTATAAAAATTTTTTGCTACCTGCGATTCAGTCTGCTGTATTAATTAATTTGTTTGTTTATTTAGTTATTTATTAATTTTTAGCCTTGATAATTCCTCTTCTGTTTAATTTGAGGGCCATTGCTATCCTTGAACATAAAAGATTCCCTTTTGGTTTTCACATTTTATCTTATTTTTCTACATCTATGGGTCCTTTCTTATAAAGTCTACTAAGGTATGTTAGCTCTCTGAAAATGGGCAGTGTTCTGTAAACTGGATTATCCTGCCACTTCTCATGGCCAATTTATGAGACCAAACGTCCTTTTATTCTGGGCTGTTCATTTTTGGGCTAACATCCGTGAATCAGTTATGCCTTACTCCCTTTAATACACTGACTCTTTGAATGTCCTTATATTTCATTTTAATTTTATTACATATCTATTGTCTTATTCCTGGATTCTATGCTCCCAGGTCATCCTACCAGCCATAAACACAGGCATCCCAGTTGTCTCTGCTTGCTAGTTATCCAGAAGTGGTTTTGGGTTTTCCTTTTCTTCTGTAATTCAAAGTAGTTAGCGGATGGTGTCTGTGCATATTTGCCATAATTGCCATAATTGTCTTGCACATTCAAAAGTATCATAATGCTCCGGTTAAGTCTCAGAACTGATGTTGGTCCTGCTCCTTTTTTTTTTTTTTTTTTATTGTGTTGACCTTGCTCAGTGTCCTGATCTGCCATTCTTGCTTCAGAGTTTCTTTCTTTTTTCTCTTTTCTTATTCATTTAATTTTTTGACATGGTTCTTAATTCTCAATATCTATCACATATCCCCTTTATTGATGGTGCCAAATGCAGTTGTGTAGGAGTTGAACTAACTTTTCTTATAATCTCTGCAATACCTTTCTCAATGACCTTCAGTAAATCCCTTCTCTCTGTTGAATGGACTCATGTATTATTCGATACCATTTGTATGACATTTATTCTAGTCTGTGCTCCATTATCTGTTCAAATCTAACTTGACTTATTGTCTTGGTTACTCCTTGGAGACTGTATCACATTTCTATGCCACCAGTAGTGTGTAATGCATAACTGAAGGTCACTTAGCTTTTATGGAGGGAGTGTTAGTACTATGTTTTACTTCTGGATGCCAAGAAGTGCATACTGACAGGAGGAGGCTGATATAGTTGTATTCTGAGAGGCTCTGCTAGAGCCTGACATATACAGAGGCAGATGCTCGCAGCCTGAGTACGGACTCAGCCTGAGTATCGGACTGAGTACGGGGTACCCAGTGGAGGAATTAGAGAAAGGACTGAAGGAGTTGAAGGGGTTTGCAACCCCATAGGAAGAACGGTATCAACCAACCAGAGCTCCCAGGGTCTAACCCACCGACCAAGGAGTACACATGGAGGGACCCATGGCTCCAGCTGTATATGTAGTAGAGGAAGGCCTTGTTGGGCATCAGTGGGAGAAGAGCCCCTTGGTCCTATGAAGGCTGGGTGCCCCAGTGTAGGGAAATTCGACGGTGGGGAGACAGGAGTGGGTGGGTGGGTGTACACCCTCAGAGAAGCAGGAGGGAGGGTGATGGGATAGTGGGTTTTTGGGGGTGGGGGAAATTGGGAAAGGGGATAACATTTGAAATGTAAATAAATAAAATATCCAATAAAAAAAAAGAGAGAATCATTTGTTGAGCATTTCCCTGCTAAATCTACCAGTTGTATACTGATGCTGCATTCTCCTGTACCTGTCACCCACCCCCCTGCATCTCTGATGAAGTAACCTGACAGACAGCTTAAGGGAGGAAAGACTTATCTTGGTTCAGGGCTTCAGAGAGTTCATTACATAGTAGCTTGGTCTCATGTACTTGGGACAATCCAATCCCAGTGGGAAGGGTATGTAAAATAGAAGTTTCTTTATCTAGATATAGAGAAAAAGCTAAATGGAAGTCCAGCACTTGTTTGGCCTTCCAGAGAACTCCTCTTTGTGTAACTACCTTTTCCAACTCTGACTCTTCAGTCCTCTCTCCATAACCTCCCAAAACACCATCACTAGCTGGCAGCCCCAAGCTCAAACCAGGACCCTAATGGAAATATTTCATTTCAAAATGATAGCAGGGAGAAAATCCGGTCTCATGAATCACCTCAGGCATGAAGAAGGTATTAGATCTCCTGGAGTTCTTTCTAAATGTAGTCTTATTTGGGGCTGAAATGGAGCCTGAGATGTGGCATTTCCTGTATGGTCGTAGAAGGTCATCATGCTGGCTCCAGGGCATCTGCATAGTCCCTTCTATTTGGCTAAAATTGAACTCCTGCCTCTGCTAACAGGGAAATTTAGGCTGTGGTGGTGGTAGGGCATCTGTACATTGGCTTCAGAGCAAGATCTTAGGTTGATGCTTTTTATTTGTATGTCTTACATATTTTCTCCTCTAATTTCAGAAGAGAGAAATGATTGGATCAGCATATTATTAAGTGCACTGAAGTCACCATCACTTGCATCACAGTTGCAAGCAGCTGTGGCCCCCGAGAAATGTGGATATCTTGAATTGAGAGGGTATAAAGCCAAAATTTTTACCGTGTTAAGGGGCAACAGTGTGTGGCTTTGCAAAAATGAACAGGTGAGCTTCGTTACATTAATTGTGAATTACTCTTCTGTAATGATAGCGACTGTGTTTAGCTTTTGAGAGCTATGTGTATTTTTATTTATGGTTTTTGGTTTTGCTTTAAAAATTCTATTAACTATAACAAAGGAAATCTGGTTGACTGCTGTGTTTCAGCAAAGTTCCTCCATCGGATGTGAGGGTTTGTTTTCTTTTAGTGGACTGAGAAAGTAGCATTGTTGAAATGTATGCCTAAATTGAAGTTAGGTATAGCTGTCAGAAAATAATTGAATATATTCAAATACTGATGTTTATGAATGGGCCTAATTCTACTTCCTTGTGAAAAAAACCCAGAAGGAAATAATAAGTAACCCAGTTTATTAGCTGCTTTTCTGTTGGTGCGAAAACACGATGACCAAGGGCCCTATAGAAGCAGTAGCTGATTTTAGCTTAAGGTTCTAGAATAAATAAAGACTGTCTTGGCAGTGAAGCATAACAGAAAGACTAGGAACCTCTGAGCACAAAGCTTGAGCCATAACCATGAGCAGAAATCAGAGACGGTGAATGGGAAATGCTGATGATTAAACTTCTCTAATCCTGCCACAGTGACATGCTTCTTTCTGCAAGGCCACACCTCTAACACTTCTAACAGCTCCCCCAAGAAGTGCTACGGACTGAAGACCAAATATTCAAAAATCTAAGTCTATGGGGTACATATCTTCTTGAAGCCACTACTCTAAGTTTAATTATCTTTGTTTTTCTTTGAACACTTATTCTATTTGTCATGAAATTGCTTTGGTAATAGAGGGATAGTGCAGAGAGGTAGGTATTGACATATGTGAGTACATATACTTGCAGCGATATCTATATCTTTATATCTATATCTATCAAGATATATACATATATATATATATATGTGTGTGACATATACACAAGTATATGGGCTTTAACTATTAGATTATTGAATTTTGGTTAAAACACTAAAGAGATAGTTTATTTTTGAGAGCCTTGTGGATAATTAAAGTGTTTTCCTGTATCTTATGAGATTTATACTTGATTCTGCAGTGCAGCTTTCCTTTTCTCTACTGTTTTAGACTTTTGTATGTAAAAGAAAATGCTTCCTCATTAGGTGCTTCGTTCTTAGTTGAGATACAAAATATTGTATTTTGAATAGAAATGAATTCTAGAATGAATTTGTTTAATAATGGACTATGGTAAGTTATAAACATTGACTCGTGAAAAGCAGAGTTATCAACTCAAAACAAGCAATAGAGAAAAAAATAAAACTCCAGCTCTTTAACCCAATGCATCCACAAAATTCATTGTGAATATATTCATTGTTTTGGGGGGGATATATTAGTCAATTAGCTGTGGAAAGCATGACTGAGTAACATCAGCAAACTAATAATGGGAATATTTAGCATAATCCTAAAAAACAGTGACATACAGCTAAGCAGTGTATGTGAACTGGATGTGAATATTGTTTCTGAAGTCTCTGAAGATAGGTGATTAAAACTTTCCTCATTGGAATTCAGGTCAAAACTCATAATTTGCATCTATCTGTGTTGAAGTTACTCTGCCAATTTGAGGTATTCATTTTTGTATGTGCACAGACCCAATACAATGCCTATTATTCATTTCATTGCTCACATTAGCTAGATTATCTGAGTTTCAGTTATTTTCTAGAAATAATATATTTTTGAGTTTTATTAACACTTTAGAAGAAGGAATTTTTTTCTCTTTTATGAAATCATTGCTTCAGTAATAATTTTGAATGTGAAATCTAAAATGTTTGTCCCTGGTTGAGTGCCAGGTATTATGCTAACTAATTTATAAATACTCCATTTTAATCTTTCCTATAATTATAGGAAGATGCTGTCATCTGTGAATTAAATGAGTAAAATGAAGTTTACATAATTTGTAACAGGGCTAACAGTTTCATATTCCAAGCTTAATTTAAAACTAGAATTTTTTAACTCTAAGCTTTCCTAAAAGCTCGATTTATATCTTTTCTCAACTTCTAACTTTTAGAAATGAGCAAGAATTATTTTTGTGACTAATTCTATTGCCTCAGAAATTTGGGGCAAGCACTTAATGTGGTGTCAGGCTGTACACTCTCCAAAGCGTGTGCCTATATAGCAGGGCAGTTTCATCTGTGAGGTAGTGTCAGACAGGTGCAACTGCAGGTAATAAGCCCTGTGCTTTTGTTGCCTGTTCCTTTGCTTTGCTTTTCTGAGACAGGGTCTCTTGTAGCAGATGAGCTTGAACTCTCAGTCCTCCTGCCTCTCTCCCTTCCAAGTGTAGAGATTAAAGTGCTGTGCTGTTATGTCAATGTCAGTGCTTTATTCCATGGGAAGGCATTGTGGAGTGGTCCCAAACACGGGACATCAAAGAAATTTGAGAGTTACAAATAAACAATTCCATTTGTACAGATGAATACATTATTTTAAAGAATGAAAGCAGTAAGGCTGATGTGCACACCATCTTTAGATATGTAACCTATTTTTAAAATAATTTTTGTTTTTTGTTTTTTTTCGAGACAGGGTTTCTCTATGTAGTCCTGGCTGTCCTGGAACTCACTCTGTAGACCAGGCTAGCCTCGAACTTAGAAATCCGCCTGCTTCTGCCTCCCAAGTGCTGGGATTAAAGGCATGTTCCAAAAAATAAAATAAAATAAAATTAAAAAAATATCTTTAATGTATATTTATTTAGTTTTTTCCTCTCATATATTGAGGTGATTATATTTTACCTTTAAAGATGTGTGTGTGTGTGTGTGTGTGTGTGTGTGTGTGTGTGTGTGTGTGTTGCTTGCATCATCTTATACAGAATCTTCTTGACGAGTTGAATAAACTGCATGCAGTACCATTCCAGCTTTTAAAACCTGTCCTTTTTGGTATTTGCCTTGTTGTCCTGAGGGAAGCTGCCTACTACTGATCTCATGTAAGGAAGCAGGTGCTGGGAAGAATCCCCTAGGCTGCTGAGATAGGACTGACTTTCTCCTCAACATGCAGGGTTCATCCAAGTGAGGGTATTGGCCTGCTTTAGGAAAGCACTGGATGATGGTAATACATATTGATGTGGATATCTACACAAACACACATGCACATGTACATACACCTGGGAATTGAACTCAGGATCTCTGCTCACTCCAGCCCAAAGATTTATTTATTGTTATATGTTATATGTAAGTTCACTGTAGCTGTCTTCAGATACACCAGAAAGGGGCAGCAGATATCATTATGGATGGTTGTGAGCCACCATGTAGTTGCTTGGATTTGAACCCAGGACCTTCAGAGGAGCAGTCAGTGTTCTTAACCACTGAGCCATCTCTCTAACCCAGTAATTTTCAAAGATTATGAAACAAATATATTTCTTCAAAAGTGTGAGAGGCTTAATTTTTGAACTTTTGTATAATTTGCATTGGATCTAATTATAGCTATATAACAGAACATAATTGTTTTATTATTCATAAGGAACAAATTCATTGCCCATGTAATTTCTTGGCATAAAGACATATTGTCTTAAAAAGAGATTGACCTATAGCACTCTAACCAAGGCATTATGTCCAATGTGCTTTCCATTAATGGATGCATAATTTTACTGTTTTGTTGATTGTTCCAGTGAGAGTGAACAGACACTGGATAAATGATAAGGTTGGCCATTATGGAGAAATCTCATTTACCCTAACCACACATATTAGACTGGGAGGTTGCAACTAGGGGTTTTCATTCTTGCTCTGCTATGGCAAACTGTTTTGGGTAATGCAGTTATTCCTGTTAACTAGCATCATTGTGGATGGAGACAGACCTCTGCTTCAAAACGTGTCATTACTTTGTTGAAATTTCATATTCCTGGCCCTATTCCTGGTGCATGATCTTAACCTTTGGGATATGTAGTGTATTCACATCCAAGAAATTACCAAAATGTGGTAGGTGAGTCTAAAACCATACACTGAAACGCTGTGGAGGTTCTTGCTTCTTCTAAAGCAACCAGCAGCCAGGTAAAGGGAGGATGGAAAGCCTGGAATTGGAGCATATATGTAGCTTCCCTTTACCTCCTGCCTGTGGGCACAGCAATGGGTCTTCATCACCCGTGGATGATATACACCGTTTATTTTTCTTCTTAGTTTTAATCTATTTAGAAGAATAACCTTTTCCTAGTTGGACATCTTGAGACATTGATGTATCACCTTAAAAACATTTTAGTAAACATTAATAAAATCATTATTGTACAATTTTAGAACTGGAAAGCCTGTTCCTAGTGTGTTGTACGTAATTCTGAGAGTCTCTGCAGCTTGTGCTTGTTACTCTGGCACACTTACCAAAATGCCAGTGATTCACGGAACAATCTAAAGCCTTCAGCCTTTCCTGAATAGTTTCCTTAACTGCATTTTTTTGCTTCGTGTAGAGCTGTGTTATCTAAAGGTTTTTGAAAACTCCAGTTGCATCATTAGGATTTAGGAAAAGGAAAGCCATAAGAGATCATTTTTATTTGCTTGATCCATGAGTTTCTTTCACGCTGCTTGGGCAGAATTCACTCTGCCTTGGAGATTGTTGTGCATCCATCACCCTACCCACCAGTCCTCGTGGATGCCCTCTCAGTGCCAGCCCACCTGCAGAAGCATCTTCATGGAACTTTTGTCTTTATTTTCTGAATCTGTCTCTAGTACTGAGACAAGAGCATGCGTTTTCTCACTTATGTTCACCTTGAACTCACTTTTGCCATAAACACGTTTATGGTTTTTGAAATTCCCTCTCATTCTTAAGAGCAGCGGTGTGAGCCTGCTGGCAGTCTTGCTGTTCATCTGTATTGTGCTCCCTAACTGGTCTTAACTTCATGAATAATATACATCAACCTGCGTTTAACACCAGCTTCTGGTTCCCTTCTTGCTCAGTTCAAAGGCCCTCATTCTCCCTTGCTTTGTGCACTTGCCTTCACTACCACACTGCTGTAGCCGAAACCTAGAGGTGCTCTCCGGCTGCAGAGCAGAGAGACTGGAGGGGATTCATATAAAATATTGCCCGAGGTGTTTTTAGTACTTTCTTTTTTCAGCTAGGTTCTAAGATGTGAAAGGAGGAAAGGCATGGAGCTTTAGAGAAGACTTTTGTTAGAGAGGAAATAGCATCTTAGAAACAAGCACTAGAATTCTTCACCTAATTACCCAGTGCGTGGCCCTTGTCACACAAATTAAATGTCACCCCTTACATACTTAGCTCCACATCAGAAGCCTTCCATATTCCAGTTTTCACAATTTTCTTCTTTTCCTTAGTTCTAAGTGTATTGTATTTGTGACAACATTTCCATATCATCACATTCAATCTGTTTAAAAGGACTTCTATAACTGGATGTATATGGGCTATACTAGAGCCATTATGTTTCAAGATCCATCTGTCTACTTGGGAAGAATTTAGCAGGCACTTTTCAATTTCTGGCTGATATAGAGGCAAGCTCACCTTGTGGAAAGCCACCTAATCTCTTTACTCTGGAAGCTTAGTTTGTGGAGAGAATAACAAAGTAACATACATTCCCAGGAAATTCCTGAGAATCTCTTTGCAACATTGTTAGCCATCATTTTGTCTCATGTGTGTGGTGTGTATGTATTCATATGTGTGTGGCCATATGTTATATGCTGTTGT